>NC_091979.1:210221378-210530515 GCF_044704955.1 Pristiophorus japonicus | reverse complement strand
GAGGAGAGGGGAGGGAGAGGAGAAGGAGAGAGGGAGAGGAGAGGGAGGCTGAATAGGCCGGCCGACGAGAAGCCGGGTCGAAGACTTCGGGCGGGGCCGCCCCAGCAAGATGCCGGGCGGGCAGGCCCTGCGACCGGACTTGAGGGGCGCGGGGATGGGGAGCCAGAGCCAAGTGGGAGCTGGGAGGGCGGGGGGAATGGCAGGCAGCGGAGCGGGAGCGGGAGCTGAACGGGATGGTGGGGGGGTACGGGAGAGAGCAGGACCGGGAGCGGGAGCTGGGGCGCGGAGGGTGCGGGAGAGAGCAGGACCGGGAGCGGGAGCGGGAGCTTGATGGGGGGAGGATACCGGGGAGAGCCAGAGGAAGCAGGAGCTGAACGGGGTGGGGGGGACGGAGCCAGAGCAGGTGCTTGAGGAGGGAGGTGCAGTCTGAACTTCGCTGGGGAGTCAAGAACGAAGGGGTCATAGTCTCAGAATAAGGGGTCGGGCATTTAGGACTAAGATGAGGAGAATCTTTTTCACTCAATGTGTGAGCCCATTCGGCCAGGGCTAGGGGCAGCGTGCTTCGGGCCCCTCCCACACAGTTTCGGGAGCCTGGAGCTACTGCACATGCGCGCACACTGTAGCGCGCATGTGTAGAGGTCGTGGCACTGTTTTCAGGGCTGGGACCTGGCTCTGCCCCCGACTTCTTGTGCTGTGCTGCGCTGAGGGCCTGGATCTACCTGAGGGAGTGGAGAATACCGAGGTAAGTTTTCGGCGCGGTTTTGAGCGCAGAAATCAGGCGTGGCTTGCAGGGCTGAGCCGTTCTCGGCGCGGCCCGAAACTTGACCCCATAGTAACTCTCTAAGCCCGGTATCATTCTGCACCGCACCTCTCCAAGACCAATATATCCTTCCTGAGGTGCAGTGCCCAAAACAAAATGCAGTGCTCCAGGTGGGGTCTGACCAAGATTCTATACAACTGAAGCCTAACTTCCTCTGTTTTGTATCCAGCCCACTTGAGATAAAGGCCAACATTCCATTAGCCTTTTATGATTGCTTTTTGTACCTTTCTACTGACTTTAAATGATTTTAACGTAAGAAATAGGCCCTTTGAGCCGGTTCCGCCATTCAGTAAGATCATGGCTGATCTTATATCTCAACTCCACCTTCCCACCCTATCCCCATATTCCTTGATTCCCTTAGTTTCCTAGAATTTATCGATCTATGTCTTGAACATACTCAATGACTGAGCATCCACAGGCCTCTGGGGTAGAGAAATCCAAAGATTCCCAACCCACTGAGTGAAAAAAATTCTCCTCATCTTGGTCCTAAATGCCCGACCCCTTATTCTGAGACTATGACCCCTTAGTTCTGGACATCCAACCAAGGGAAACATCCTCCCAGCATCTATCCTGTCAAGGCCTTTAAGAATTCTATATGTTTCAATGAGATCACCTCTCATTCTTCTAAACTCTGGAGAGTATAGACCTAGTCTACTCAATCTCTCCTCATAGGACAATCCCCCATTCCAGGAATCAATCTGGTGAACCTGCATTGCACACCTCAGGTAGGGAGACCAAAAGTGTACACCAAGGCACTACATAATTGCAATAAGACTTCGAGGGGCCGAAATTCACTGTTTCTAAAGGGACGGCTACTGCGGGGTTTGGGCGGCCGATTAAAAATAATCGATCGATTGCCGTGGTCGGGTACTTTTCCCTCCCTGAGCCATATTTAGCTCGGGGGAAGGGGGGGGGGCGGTGGGGTGCTGTGGAGAGGGTTTGACCGGTGCTCACTTCTGCCAGAAACGGCAGGGTGAAGCCGCTATTATGGTAAGTTTCCAGCATTGAGATCTGCAGCGTGCGGGCCGCTCCAAAAAGGTAGGAGTTCTTCAGGCAGTGCCCCCGTGTGGTATTCGAGTCGGTGCTCAAATGCAACAGCGCTGGGGTGCTGCCGTGATCGGGGCTCTTTAGTAGGGAAATAGTTTTATTAATTTTATTGTTTTTATGTCAGATTGCATCATCTGCAGTATTTATGTTTTCATATATTTTATTAATTTTTAATCTTTTATGTCAGATTGCATCATCTGCAATATTTATGTTTTCATATAGTTTTATTAATTATTAGTGTTTTTATGTTAGATTGCATCATCTGCAGTATTTATGATTTCATTCAGTTTTATTAATTATTACTGTTTTTATGTCAGATTCCATCATCTGCAGTATTTTGCTTTTTTAAAAGTTTTATTAATTGTTTTGGCTCCATGAATCCTGCTGAGTGCTGCTCAGAGGTTTTCACATACTTTTGTACAACTTTCAGGTCTGACTCTTCAGTGGAGTATTGTGGGCTGCAGAGACATGCTTGGCAGGGTTCACTCTGAAGATGGGAGGAGTGTTGGGAGGGCGACACCTGGTACACATGGTCAGAAGCAGGGCCGCACGCAGGAGAAGGTGTCACCATCAGCACTGTGCAGACAGGCAGCGGGCAAGGAAAACAGCAGCCATGATTCGTTCATTCTGCACCACACGAGTGTGCCCGCCGTCTTCACCAGTCCGAATCAGGATTAAAGTTGGCTGCTTGGGGACAAGGGATATCCCCTGTACACTTGGCTGCTCACTCCACTGCGGAACCCCAGGGCAGCGCCAGAGCATGCTCACAATGACGCTCATTGTGCCACCATAGAAACATGGAAACATAGAAAATAGGTGCAGGAGTAAACCATTCGGCCCTTCGAGCCTGCACCATCATTCAATATGATCATGGCTGATTATTTTTGCAACTTTAGTACCCCATTCCTGCTTTCTCTCCATACCCCTTGATCCCTTTAACCATAAGAGCCACATCTAACTCCCTTTTGATTTCTCTCCATACCCCTTGATTCCTTTAACCGTCAGGGCCACATCTAACTCCCTTTTGAATATATCTAACGAACTGGCCACAACAACTTTCTGTGGTAGAGAATTCCACAGGTTCACAATTCTCTGAGTGAAGAAGTTTCTCCTCATCTCGGTCCTAAATGGCTTACCCCTTATCCTTAGACTGTGACCCCTGGTTCTGGACTTTCCCAACATCGGGAATATTCTTCCTGCATCTAACCTGTCCAATCCTGTCAGAATTTTATAAGTTTCTGTGAGATCCCCTCTCATTCTTCTGAACTCCAGTGAATACAAGCCCAGTCGATCCAGTCTCTCCTCATATATCAGTCCTGCCATCCCAGGAATCAGTCTGGTGAACCTTCGCTGCACTCCCACAATAGCAAAAATGTCCTTCCTCAGATTAGGAGACCAAAATAGTATACGATATTCAAGGTGTGGCCTCACCAAGGCCCTGTACAACTGCAGTAAGACCTCCGTGCTCCTATACTCAAATCCTCTCGCCATGAAGGCCAACATGCCAATTGCCTTCTTCACCGCCTGCTGTACCTGCATACCAACTTTCAATGACTGATGTACCATGACACCCAGGTCTCATTGCACCTCTCCTTTTCCTAATCTGTCTCCATTCAGATAATATTCTGCCATCCTGTTTTTGCCACCAAAGTGGATAACCTCACATTTATCTACATTATACTGCATCTGCCATGCATTTGCCCACTCACCTAACCTGTCCAAGTCACCCTGCAGCCTCCTCACAGCTCACACTGCCACCCAGCTTAGTGTCATCTGCAAACTTGGAAATAATACATTCAATTCCTTCGCCTAATCATTCATGTATATTGTAAGTAGCTGGGGTCCCAGCACTGAACATTGCGGTACCCCACTAGTCACTGACTGCTATTCTGAAAAGGACCCGTTTATTCCTACTCTTTCCTTCCTGTCTGCCAACCAGTTCTCTATCCACGTCAATACATTATCCCCAATACCATGTGCTTTGATTTTGCACACTAATCTCTTGTGTGGGACCTTGTCAAAAGCGTTTTGAAAGTCCAAATACACCACATCCATTGGTTCTCCCTTGTCCACTCTATTAGTTACATCCTCAAAAAATTCTAGAAGATTTGTCAAGCATGATTTCCCTTTCATAAATCCATGCTGACTTGGACCGATCCTGTCACTGCTTTCCAAATGCGCTGCTATTACATCTTTATTCCAACATTATCCCCACTACCGATGTCAGGCTAACCGGTCTATAATTCCTTGGTTTCTCATCGAGCAGTGTATAGGCTTCCTTACACAGAAGGTCCGATACCTGCACTGCTCTGATGGCACCTTGCAGTATTCTCCTAAATGGGTCTTCATAATCGTCATGGTCTGTTGCATGCTGCACACCCTGGCCACTGTGAGTGGACAGCCGCTGGAGGTCGAGCCAGCAGTACCACCTGAGGAGGAGAAGGAGGAGGAGGAAGAGGTGCAGGAGGAGGAGGAGGAGGATCCCCGTCACACCAGAGCTAGGAGGAGTCAACCCATCACCACCCTAGAAGGCTTGGGTGTAGACTGGCCAGCACCCTCCTGATTTGGGGAGACCTGGCGGACAGGCAGTACATAATGCATGGAGGGGAATTGCAGGGAATGTGTCAGGCACCTCCATATATGTGAGGACGCACATATATGCATCCTGACATATATGGAGGTGCCTGACACCTCTGCAATCTCCCTCCATGCATTATGTACTACCTGTCTGCCAGGTCTCCCCAAATCAGGAAATAGTGTTCTTCTTCTGTCCTCGACACCGTCCATCAGTGTCTCCAACTCCATATCAGTGAACCTTTTGGTTCTCCTTGCACCTCTTACACCAGCCATCCTACAAACCTCCTTCCCCCCTCAGGGCCTTGCTACAAACCCGGGCCTTTAAAAAGGCCAGGGAGCAGCTGGCTCATTAGAAACCCTTACCTGCATGCTGAATTTCTCAGAGATGTTAACGCTCAAATTAAGACAGCCACACCGCTGAAATATCCACTTTGAATGGGTTCATTTGCACTAGAACCCATTTGTTCACTTTTGGAGCTGAATATGGGGTGATCCAGCCACGAAAAACTTCAGTGCTACTGGCCACAAAGAGGTGGGGGGAGCACCAGCTTTCCAGCGGTACTCAATTTCGGGCCCCTTTACTCATACTCCAGTCCTTTTGCAATAAAGGCTAACATACCATTTGCTTTCCTAATTGCTTGCTGTATCTGCATGTTAACTTTCTGTAATTCGTGTACAAGGACACCCAGGTCCCTCTGAATACCAACATTTCCCAATCTCTCACCATTTAAAAAATATTCTGATTTTCTATTTTTCCTACCGAAGTGGATAACAATACATTTCTTGACATTATATTCCATATGCCATGTTCTTTCCCACTTACTTAACCATGTACCTCTGTGCATGGCCTTTTTTGACCTCACAAAGGCCTTCGACTCTGTCAACCGAGAGGGATTATGGAGTGTCCTTCTCAAATTTGGCTGTCCTCAAAACTTTGTCGATGACATACAAGCCATGATCCTTTCCAACAGATCCATGACAGACCCAATACAAGTGCAAGGCTGTGTCATTGCACCAATGCTCTTCTCAATCTTACTTGCAGCAATACTTCATCTCACCTTTAACAAGCTCCCCAATGTAGTGGAGCTAATCTACAGGACAAACTGAAAATTATTCAATCGCCGTCGCCTTCAGTCCAGAACCAAGGTTGTTCCAACCTCCATCATTGAATTACAATATGCAGACGACACTTGTGTTTGTGCATAATCGGAGGCCAAACTCCAAACTATTGTTGACAACTTTACTGAAGTGTTCGAGAGACTGGACCATAACATAAAGGTTCTCTACCAACCTGCCCCCACAGCACAGTACTGCCCCGCCGATTATCAAAGTCCATGATGAGGCCTTGGACAATGTGCACCACTTTCCATATCTTGGGAGCCTTCTGTCACCGAGGGCAAACATCGATGATGAAATCCAACATCGCCTTCAATGTGCCAATGCAGCCTTAGGTCGCCTGACAAAAAGAGTGTTTGAAGACCAAGAGCTCAAACCCGGCATCAAGCCCATGGTCTACAGAGCAGCAGTGATACCCGTCCTCCTATATGCTTCAGAGACAGGGACAACGTACAGTAAGCACCTCAAAACACAGGAGAAGTACCACCAATGCTGCCTCTGCAAAATCCTGCCAATCCAGGATAGGCGTACCATCAGTGTTCTCTCTCAGGCCAACATCCCCAGCATCGAGGCATTGATCACGCTCAATCAGCTTCGATGGGCTGGTCACATTGTCCGCATGCCTGATACAAGACTCCAGAAATAAGCACTCTATTCCGAGCTCCGTCAAGGCAAGCGAGTCCCAGGAGGGCAGAGAAAACACTTCAATGTCGCCCTCAAAGCCTCCTTGAAAAAACATCCCCACCGACTCTTGGGAATCACTGGCAAAGGACCGCTCAAAGTGGAGGAGAAGCATTTGAGGGCGCCAAACACGTTGAATTTCTTTGTCAGGAGCATGCGGAAGCCAAGTACAAACAGTGGAAGGAACGTACGACAAACCAAGCATCCCATCCACCCCTGCCTTCAACCACCACCTGCCCCACCTGTGGTACAGCCTGCAGATCTCGCATACGACACATTAGTCACCTTAGAACTCATATTAGTGCGGAAGCAAGTCGTCCTCGACTCTGGATTCTAAGAAGAAGATTTAACCTGTCTATATCCCTTTGCAGCGTCTTTGCATCCTCCTCACAGCTTACTTTCCGACCAAGCTTTGTGGTATCAGCATACTTGGGTATATTATACTTGGTCCCCTCATCTAAGTCATTGATATAGATTGTAAAATGCTGAGGCCTAAGCACTGATCCTTGCGGTATCCCACTAGTTACATGCTGCCAACCGAAAATGACCCGTTTTTTCCTACTCTCTGTTCTCTGTAAGCGGATTGTTGTAAAAACCCATCTGGTTCACTAATGTCCTTTAGAGAAGGAAATAAGAACATAAGAAATAGGAGCAGGAGCAGGCCATATGGCCCTTCAAGCCTGCTCCACCATTCACTAAGATCATGGCTGATTATCAACCTCAACTCTACATTCCTGCCCGACCTCCATATCGCTGGATTCCCCTAGAATCTAAAAGTCTATTTATCTCAGCCTTGAATATACTCAAAGATTCAGCATCCACAACCCTCTGGGACAGAGAATTCTAAAGATTCACACCCCTCTGAGTGAAGACATTTCTCCTCATCTCGGTCTTAAATAGCCTACCCCTTATCCTGAGACTGTGACCACTAGTTCTAGACACTTCAGCCAGGGGAAACAACCTCTCAGCATCTACCCTGTCAATCCCCTTCAGAATCTTGTATGTTTCAATGAGATCACCTCTCATTCTTCTAAACTCCAGAGAGTATTGGCCCATTCTACACAATCTCTCATCTTAGGACAGCCCTCTCATCCCAGGAATCAATCTAGTAAACCTTTGTGGCACTACCTCCAAGGCAAGTATATTCTTCCTTAGATAAGGAGACCAAAACTACACGATAATCCAGATGGGGTCTCAACAAGGCCCTGTACAATTGTAGCAAGACTTCCTTACTCTTATACTCCAACCCCCCTTGCAATAAAGGACAACATACCATTTGCCGTCCTTATTGCTTGCTGTACCTGCATGCTAGCTTTCTGTGTTTCTTGCAGGCGGACACCCAAATCTCTCTGAACACCAACATTTAAAAGTTTCTAAGCATTTAAAAAATATTCTGGTTTTTTGTTCTTCCGACCAAAGTGAATAACCTCACCTTTCCCCACATTATACTCCACCTGCCACCTTATTGCCCACTCACTTAGTCTATCTATATCCCAGAGGTCAATGGATCATACCATTCTCTGCTCGCAGCAAGATCAACATTTTATGTATCAGCTGTGGCTCAGCTGGTAGCACCCTCACCTCTGAGTCAGGAGGTTGTGGGTTCAAGTCCCATTCCAGGCACTTGAACACAAAAAGTCTTTGCTGACACTCCAGTGTAGTGCTGAAGGAGTGCTGCATTATCGGAAATGCTGTCTTTCGATGAGATGCAAAAGGTCCCATGGCACTATTTGAAGAAGGGCAGGGGAGTTATCCCTGGTGTCGTGGCCAATATTTATTCCTCAACAAACATAACAAAAAAACACCAGATTATCGAGAAACATAGAAAATAGGTGCCGGAGTAGGCCATTCAGCCCTTCGAGCCTGCACCACCATTCAATAAGATCATGGTTGATCATTCCCCCAGTAACCCTTTCCTGCTTTCTTTCCATACCCCTTGATTCCCTAAGGACCATATCTAACTCCCTCTTGAATATATCTAACGAACTGGCATCAACAACTCTCTGCGGCAAGGAATTCCACAGGTTAACAACTCTCTGAGTGAAGAAGTTTCTCCTCATCTCAGTCCTAAATGGCCTACCCCTTATCCTTAGACTGTGTCCCCTGGTTCTGGACTTCCCCAACATCGGGGAACATTCTTCCTACATCTAACCTGTCCCACCCAGTTGACCCAGTCTCTCCTCATGTGTCAGTCCAGCCATCCCGGGAATCAGTCTGGTGAACCTTCGCTGCACTCCCTCAATAGCAAGAACGTCCTTCCTCAGATTAGGAGGCCAAAACTGAACACAATATTCCAGGTGAGGCCTCACCAAGGCCCTGTACAATTGCAGTAAGATCTCCCTGCTCCTATACTCTATATCCCCTAGCTATAAAGGCCAACATACCATTTGACTTCTTTACCGCCTGCTGTACCTGTATGCCAACTTTCAATGATTGATGAACCATGACACCCAGATCTTGTTGCACCTCCCCTTTTCCTAGTCTGCCGCCATTCAGATAATATTTTGTCTTCATGTTTTTGCCCCCAAAGTGGATAACCTCGCATTTATCCACATTATACTGCATCTGCCATGCATTTGCCCACTCACCTAACCTGTCTGTTAGCGTTAGTGTTTTCTTAGAAGAATCACTCAACACTCAGGGTCGGTTCCAATGCTGAAGCAGCTTTTATTACGCTCAGCGGGAAGGAAAAACTCAGGACCGTATCCAGGTTTCTCTTCCCAGAACAAAGAGTTACATGTACCTTTATATGTTTCACAACAGTTACAAAACAGTTTACTACAGTTACACAGCCCATCACGGCTGGACAGAAGCCAATCACAACGATTATAGATTACATATAGGTTCTTTTAACCCAATAGAATTCTCCTAGTATCCAGGGAACCATTGTCAGCTTGGGCTGATCGATGGCTTTATAGGTTCTCTCCCTAGTTCTTTCATCTGGGAGAAATAATTGGTATATAGCCTTGTTTACAGCAAATGGTTTCCCTCTTATCTTTCTTCCTGGGGAATTAATTGGTTTATGGCCTTGCTCACAGGAGATGGCTTCCTTCTTATCTCTGTCTTCTCAGGCATTCCTACAGTGGGCCTCACAGGGTTATTGCTCGGTCAGTGAACGTTCAACAGTTCACAGCTTGACTACCTGGTTTCCCATCATGCCTGGGCAGCCATTTTATGTGTGTGTCCATTTAAGCTTATGTGAGTTTTAAATATCCAGCAGGTGCCTAATGCCTAAGTCTATATATATCTTTCTACTCTCTACAACACTGTCCAAGTCAGCCTGCAGCTTCTTAGCGTCCCCCTCACAGCTCACACTGCCACTCAGTTTAGTGTCATCTGCAAACTTGGAGATATTACTCTCAATTCCTTCATCCAAATCATTGATGTATATTGTAAGTAGCTGGGGCCCCACCACTGAGTCCTGCGGCATTCCAGTAGTCACTGCCTGCCATTCTGAAAAGGACCCGTGTATCCCAACTCTCTGCTTCCTGTTCTCTATCCACGTCAGTATATTACTCCCAATACTATGTGCTTTGATTTTGCACACCAATCTCTTGTGTGGGACCTTGTCAAAAGCCTTTTGAAAGTCCAAATACACCATATCCACTGGTTTTCCCTTGTTTATTCTACTAGTTACATCCTCAAAACATTTCAGAAGATTTGTCAACCATGATTTCCCCTTCATAAATCCATGCTGACTTGAACCGTTCCTGTCACTGCATTCCAAATGCGCTGCTATTTCATCCTTAATAACTGATTCCAACATTTTCCCCACCACTGATGTCAGGCGAACCGGTCTATAATTACCTGCTTTCTCTCCCCTCCCTTTTTAAAAAGTGGTGTTACATTAGCTACCTTCATAGGAACTGATCCCGAGTCGATAGACTATTGGAAAATGATCACCAATGCATCCACTATTTCTTGGGCCACTTCCTTAAGTACTCTGGGATGCAGACTATCAGGCCCCGGGAATTTATCGGCCTTCAATCCCATCAATTTCCCGAACACAATTTCCCGCCTAATAAGGATATCCTTCAGTTCCTCCTTCTCACTTGACCCTCGGTCCCCTAGTACTTCCGGAAGGTTATTTGTGTCTTCCTTCGTGAAAACAGAACCAAAGTATTTGTTCAATTGGTCTTCCATTTCTTTGTTCCACATTATAAATTCACCTGAATCCAACTGCAAGGTGCCTACGTTTGTCTTCACTAATCTTTTTCTCTTCACATATCTATAGAAGCTTTTGCAGTCAGTTTTTATGTTCCCTGCAAGCTTCTTCTCGTATTCTATTTTCCTCCTCTTAATTAAACCTTTGTCCTCTGCTGAATTCTAAGTTTCTCCCAGGTCTCAGGTTTGCTGCTTTTCCTGGCCAATTTATATGCCTTTTCCTTGGGTTTAACACTATCCTTAATTTCCTTTGTTAGCCACGGTTGAGCCACCTTCCCCATTTTATTTTTACTTCAGACAGGGATGTACAATTACTGAAGTTCACCCATGTGATATTTAAATGTTTGCCATTGCCTATCCACCGTCAATGCTTTAAGTATCATTTGCCAGTCTATTCTTGCCAATTCACTCCTCAAACCATTGAAGTTACCTTTCCTTAAGTTCAGGACCCTAGTTTCTGAATTAACTGTGTCACTCTCCATCCTAATAAAGAATTCTACCATGTTATTGTCACTCTTCCCCAAGGGGTCTCACACAACAAGATTATTAATTATTCCTTTCTCATTACACATCACCCAGTCGAGGATGGCCAGCTCCCTGGTCAGTTCTTCGACATATTGCTCTAGAAAACCATTCCTAATACACTTCAGGAAATCCTCCTCCATCACATTGCTACCAGTTTGGTTAGCCCAATCGATATGTAGATTAAAATCACCCATGATAACTGCTATACCTTTATTACATGCATCCCTAATTTCTTGTTCGATGCTGTCCCCAACCTTACTAATTACTGTTTGGTAGTCAGTACACAACTCCCACTAGCGTTTTCTGTACCTTGGTATTCCGTAGCTCCACCCATACCGATTCCACATCATCCAAGCTAATGTCCTTTCTTACTATTGCATTAATTTCCTCTTTAACCAGTAATGCCACCCCGCCTCCTTTTCCTTTCTGTCTATCCTTCCTAAATGTTGAATACCCCTGGATGTTGAGTTCCCAGCCTTGGTCACCCTGGAGCCATGTCTCCGTAATGCCAATTACATCATACCTGTTAACTGCTATCTGCGCAGTTAATTCGTCCACCTTATTCCGAATACTCCTCGCATTGAGGCACAGAGCCTTCTGGCTCGTCTTTCTAACACCCTTTGCACCTTTAGAATTTTGGTGTAATGTGGCCCTTTTTGCTTTTTGCCTTAGGTTTCTCTGCCCTCCACTTTTACTTTTCTTCTTTCTATCTTTTGCTTCTGCCCCCCTTCTACTTCCCTGTGTCTCCCTGCATAGGTTCCCATCCCCCTGCCATATTAGTTTAACTCCTCCCCAACACCACTAGCAAGCTCTCCTCCTTAGGACATTGGTTCCGGTCCTGCCCAGGTGCAGACCATCCAGTTTGTACTGGTCCCACCTCCCCCAGAACCGGTTCCAATGTCCCAGGAATTTAAATCCCTCCCTGCTGCACCACTTCTCAAGCCACAAATTCATCTGAGCTATCCTGCGATTCCTACTCTGACTAGCACATGGCACTGGTAGCAATCCTGTGATTACTACTTTTGAGGTCCTACATTTTAATTTAGCTCCTAGCTCCCTAAATTCGTCTTGTTGGACCTCATCCCTTTTTTTACCTATATCGTTGGTACCTATATGCACCATGACAACTGGCTGTTCACCCTCCCTTTTCAGAATGCCCTGCACCCGCATCGAGACATCCTTGACCCTTTCACCAGGGAGGCAACATACCATCCTGGAGTCTCGGTTTCGGCTGCAGAAACGTCTATCTATTCCCCTTACAATTGAATCCCCTATCACTATAGCTCTCCCACTCTTTTTCCTGCCCTCCTGTGCAGCAGAGCCACCCCTGGTGCCATGGACTTGGCTGCTCCAGCCCTCCCCTGATAGATCATCCCCCTCAACAGTACCCAAAGCGGTTTTTCTGTTTTGCAGTGGGATGACCGCAGGGGACCCCTGCACTACCTTCCTTGCACTGCTCTTCCTGTTGGTCATACATTCCCTATCTGGCTGTGTACCCTTTTCCTGCGGTAAGACCAACTCACTAACTGTGCTATTCACGTCATTCTCAGCATCGTGCATGCTCCAGAGTGAATCCACCCGCAGCTCCAGTGCCGCAAAGCGGTCCATCAGGAGCTGCAGCCAGATACACTTCCCGCACACATAGTCATCAGGGACACTGGAAGCGTCCCTGACTTTCCACATAGTACAGGAGGAGCATAACACGTGTCTGAGCTCTCCTGCCATGACTTAACCCCTAGATCAACTTAATTTGGCAACAAGGCTAAAAGTTTACTTACTGATAAAGAAAACAAAAAGAAAACTACTTACCAATCACCTGTCAATCACTTAGCCCTTTGGCTGTGACGTCACCTTTCGATTTCTTTCTACATCTTTTTGCCTTCTCTCCCAGCTATACCGGCCTCTCTGACGCTGCTGTAGGTCGCTCGCCTGGCGCTCCGCCTCCCGACTCCCCGCTCGCCTCTCCAATGCTGCTGGTGGGCCTCTTGTCGGCTGCTCGCCTGGTGCTCACCCTCCCGACTCCCCGCTCGCCTCTCCGATGCTGCTGGTGGGCCTTTTGTAGGTCGCTCGCCTGGTGCTCCCCCTCCCGACTCCCCGCTTGCCTCTCCAATGCTGCTGTAGGCCGCTCGCCTGGTGCTCCCCCTCCCGACTCCCCGCTTGCCTCTCCGATGCTGCTGGTGGGCCTCTTGTCTGCTGCTCGCCTGGTGCTCTGCCTCCTGACTTGCCGCTCATTATCACATTGCTATTTGTGGGAGATTGCTTGTGCACAAATTGGCTGCTGTGGTTCTCACATTACAACAGTGACTACACTCCAAAAGTACTTCATTATAGAAACATAGAAAATAGGTGCAGGAGTAGGCCATTCGAGCCTGCACCACCATTCAATAAGATCATGGCTGATCCTTCACCTCAGTATCCCTTTCCTGCTTTCTCTCCATACCCTTTGATCCCTTTAGCCGTAAGGGCCATATCTAACTCCCTTTTGAATATATCCAATGAACTGGTATCAACAACTCTCTGCGGTAGGGAATTCCATAGGTTAACAACTCTCTGAGTGAAGAGGTTTCTTCTCATCTCAGTCCTAAATGGCTTACCCCTTATCCTTAGACTTTGTCCCCTGGTTCTGGACTTCCCCAACATTGGGAACATTCTTCCAGCATCTAACCTGTCCAGTCCCGTCAAATTTAATATCTTTCTATGAGATCTCCTCTCATCCTTCTAAACCCCAGTGAATACAGACCCAGTCAATCCAGTCTCCCTCCTCCCCCTCCCCACCCCCTCCTCTCCCTCTTCTCTCACTCCCCCCCACTCCCTCCCCTCTGTAAAGCGCTTTGAGACGTCCAGTGGTTGTGAAAGGCGCTATATAAATCCAAGTTTTTCTTTCTTTGCAGACTCTTTGTGTTCTCCTCACAGCTTACTGTTGCACATGAACAAGACGCATTGTATGCATGCCAGACACGAGATTCCCAAAGCAAGTGCTCTACTCAGAACTCCTTCATGGCAAACGAGCCAAAGGTGGACAGAGGAAACATTACAAGGACACCTTCAAAGCCTCCCTTATAAAGTGCAACATCCCCACTGACACCTGGGACTCCCTGGCCAAAGACCACCCTAAGTGGAGAAAGTGCATTCGGGAGGGTGCTGAGCACCTTGAGACTCGTCGCCGAGAGCATGCAGAAATCAAGCGCAGGCGGTAGAAGGAGCTTGCGGCAACCCAGTCCCAACCCCCATTTCCCTCAATGACTATCTGTCCCACCTGTCACAGGGACTGTGGTTCTCGTATTGGACTGCTCAGCCACCTAAGAACTCATATTTAGAGTGGAAGCAAGTCTTCCTCGATTCCGAGAGACTGCCTTTGATCATGATGCTGATGATAATGACGACTCTTCCACCTAGCTTTTTATCATAAGCAAACTTGAATACATTACATGGTCCCTTCATCTAGGTCATTAATATAGATTGTAAATAGCTGAAGTCGCAGCACTGATCCTTGCGACACCCTACCAGTTACAGCCTGCTAACCTGAAAAAGACCCATTTATTCCTACTCTCTGTTTTCTGTCCTTTAACCAATCCTCTATCCATGCTCGTATATTACCCCCAATCCCATGAGCCCTTAGCTTGTGGAATAACCTTTTATGTGGCACCTAATCGAATGCCTTTTGGAAATCCAAATATACTATATCCACTGGTTCCCCTTTATCTACCCTGTTAGTTACATCCTCAAAAATTTTAATAAGTTTGTCAAACACGATATACCTCACATAAAATCATGTGCACTCTGCCTAATCATGTTATGATTTTCTAAGTTCTCTGATACCACGTCTTTAACAAGGAAATCTGCTGTTCTTACCTGGTCTGGCTACCTATGTGACTCCCGACCTACAGCAATGTAGTTGATTCTTAACTGCCTCTCTAAAATAACCTAGCAAGCTACTCAGTTGTCAAGAAGGCGGCTCATCACCACCTTCTCAAGGCCAATTAGGGCTGGCAATAAATATTAGCGTTGCCAACGATGTCCACATCCCGTGAATGAAAAAAAAATTGACTATTCCAAAGAAATCTTGGCTGGCCTCCCATGTTCCACTCTCCATAAAGTTGAGTTCATCCAAAGCTCTGCTGCCCATGTCTTAACTTGCACCATGTCCCATTCACCCATCACTCCTGTGCTCGCTGATCTACATTGGCTCCGGGTTAAGCAATGCTTCAATTTAAAATTCTCATCCTTGTTTTCAAATCCCTCCATGGCCTTGCCCCTATCTCTAATCTTCACCAACCCTCTTGAGATATCTGCGATCCCCAAATTCTGTCCTCTTGAGCACCTCAGATTTTAATCACACAATGATTCAGCTGCCTAGACCCTAAGCACCTAAATGCCCTTCCTAAACCTTCTGCCTCTCTACCTCTCTTTCCTCCTTTAAGGCACGCCTTAAAACCTGCAAAGCTTTTGGTCATCTGCCCTGGTATCTCTTTGTGTGGCTCGGTGTTAAATTTTGTTTTATAACGCTCCTGTGAAGCGCCTTGGGACATTTTGCTGCATTAAAGGCGCTATATAAATACAAGTTGTTGTTGTTTAGAACAAAGTGGATAACCTCACAATTGCCCACATTGAACTCCTTCTGCCATAGTTATGCCCATTCATTTAATCTGCTGTATGTGGAATTCTCTACCACAGGAAGTTGTTGAGGCCAATTCACTAAATATATTCAAAAAGGAGTTAGATGTAGTCCTTACTACTAAGGGGATCAAGGGGTATGGCAAGAAAGCAGGAATGAGGTATTGAAGTTGCATGTTCAGCCATGAACTCATTGAATGGCGGTGCAGGCTCGAAGGGCCAAATAGCCTACTCCTGCAACTATTTTCTATGTTTCTATGTTTCTATGTAAATTAACCTTAGATGCAGCTATATTTACTCCTACACGTCGCTAGCTGGTAGTTACTCCTGTATGTAACTCAAAGTTATTTCAAGTTGCATATGCTATATCAAAAGCCCAGTTTCAATCATAATTCTTTGCATTGGCTGTAATCAACAGGAATGACTTAGGAATGTAGCCATTCTAGTGAAGGCATCAGATTTGCCATATGTGGCAGAATAAGGTGTATTTTGTACGGTTGTATTCATTATGCTTAGGAGTGAAAATAATGCATGCAATATGTTCTTCTAGTATTTACTGGTTGTCAGAATCAGTGTACAAAATAACATTTCCAAGGTAGATCTTAAAAGTCACATTGGAGCATGGATTAAGTCCATGATAGAAAGGTTGTGGTAGAAATTGGTTACGGCCCATATGCAGGCATAACCAACAGTACACACTATAACCAGGAGACCCACTTGAAATTGGGCCTCGGGCCTCATTTCAATAATTTGGGCAAGCTTACTGGCACCTGTCTCTCGTCCAGAGGCAGTTCACCCATTGCCAATAGATCATTTGGGCCCACTCGTTTCGCCAACAGTGGCCCTTGGGTAAGTCCTGGTGGGGGTAAGGACGATTGGAGGGGAGATGATCCAGGAGGAACAATCCTGCTTCTACTGGCTTCACATCCAACTTAAAAAGAAATTTGACGTACCCTTTTCTGGCCAGTCGCTTGCTCGGCTGCATCCACAACAGGAAAAATCCAGCGCCTTGGCAACTTAGGCAGCCCAATTTTCCAGACTCGTCCTAAAGCAGGCATTAGGGCCCTTAGTGGCATATGAAAGGAGCCCTATGCCTGTTTTAGTAGTCGTCTCAGATGCCTGAAAATTTGCTCAATCCAATATTGCATTGGATGTCTTTTAGGGGTCCTTGTGACGCAGGCAATTGGTCCCCGAAATTGGCTCTCATTGTGCTCAAATTTTACAGATGTAAAATGGGTGCAACGAGGTTCAGTATCTACCCCATTGTATTTTGGACACATTCATCAGGAGCCTCATTCTGTTGTTTCTGGGAGTAATGTATTTACTTGTAACATTTGGAAACCAATATATATTTTCAATAACTACCACATTTCAGTGTAGTTGACTAGGTTTTCTTGGATGCAGAATAAATGATGGACTTTGTGTGCTGTGAGGGTGCGTATCCCAGCAATTACTGAAATTAAGTTGCTAAAGAATTCCTAGGTTTTCAATTGAGCAAAGTTTATTTCTAGAGGGATAAAATTGAAATGTAGCAGGCCTAGAAATTTGTTTGCCCCCGAAAACGGGCACAATGATCGCGATGCGATGACAACCCGGGCCCGTTGGAGGACGGCAGGCAGCACGCGAACTTCGCGCTGCCTGCTCATTTCTGTATTGTGCCGTTCAACCCGTCTCTGAACGCTTAGCAGGGGGCCCAAGTTTGTGCGAGGCTAGCACCAATTAAAGTAAACCTGCACTACTTAAAGTAGTCTGCACCTCTTAAAGGGGAGATGCATTCTGCCTGCAGCAGATCATTCAACTGGCTGAGGAAGACAGTGGAAAATATCAAGTAATGATAGCACAACAGGGGAGAGAGCGTGCACCAAGGTTCTCCGATGCAGCATTGGAGGCCTTGGTGTTAGGTGAGATCAATAGGAGGAGCGAGCTCCTCTTTCCACAGATGGCCAGGAGGCCTTCCAGGAACAGACGAAAGTATAGTGGGAGCAGATAGCCAATGCGGTAAATGCCAGCAGTGTTGCCCCGGAACATGGAGTGCAGGAGGAAGTTTAATGGCTTTACACTAGTGGACAAGATCACTGAATTTATCTTCAAATACGATATTCCACATACTGCACCTCACACATTGCTCAATTTACCACAACCCCATCACTCACCGACCAACAATCTCTATCAATTACGACTCATACCTCACATTGTTTTGCTCCATCTCACCCTCACACATTTACCATTGATGCAAACCTCGTACCCACATCTCACAGCTTGCACACAATGTCAACTATTCAACCATGATAGGCACATCACCCAAACACATTGCAGCACACTCGCTGACACACTTTCCATTCTCTTGCATGAAAAGCTGGTGCATAACCCGCACTAGCAGAACCTAACCGGCAGGGGCTAGGTTCCCCTCGGAGGAGACGGTGCTGGCCATTCATGGGAGGGGCAGCGCTGAAACAATGCAAGGTGCTGGTATCTTCATACATAATCCTCCTCCCCACATCCCATTTCCACCTCATCTAACAATCGCTTTTGATTTACAAGCTGCAGATGGTGTAAGCATGCACATCTGGCTTTCCCCCTGTCCCCTCACCATAACCCTACCCTTGTACCTTTCTCATTTCAGAGACCCAAGAAATCCAACCTGCCAGCCAATGCTTGTAGAAGAACAGGGAGAAGAGAGTGACAATGAAGAAGAAACACCTTCATTCGATCTGACAGCCACAGCCACCAGCTCAGATACTGCCACTATTTAGAGAGTAGCCTAAAGGCGGGTTCTGCATGTGGTGAGTCATCGGGCATAAGTGGGCTGCAGCCAGGGCAGGGGGAAAGGGTAGCATAGGTGCCAGCTCCATGGAGGGCAAGGTTGCACACGAGTTCTGCTGCAGAGGTCTCAGATGAGGACTTCAATGGGGTGGCCTACAAAAGAACTCTGATGGGATGCACAACATAATGCTTGGTGCCTTGGCAGGCCTGCCAAAAATCCTGAGTGCAATGCCAATAGCATGGAAGAGTCTGGCACCACCTTGCACTGGGCTTTGTGCAGAGCTTGAAGCCCATTCTTTCCAGCATGGAAGTGGTATCATTAGCGCACTTTTGGACCAACCATGGTGCAGTGTCTGATGGCTGATGTTTCAGCTTCCATTGGAGCACAAGCAGCAGCCACCCAATGTCTGAGTGCTGCAATGGAAGCTCAGACTGAAGTCATGCAAGCTCACACTGCGCTCATGCAGGCTCAGCTTGCTGTCATGCAAGATCAGACTGCTGCCATCGTGGTTGGGTTTACCAGTGTGAAAAGAGGCTTGCAGGGTGTTACAGCATCCTAGCAACCTTTCGATTAACAGATGGCTAGAAATGATGAAGTTCTGCCCAGGGATAGTGGCAGTGGCTCCGCAGAGGACAAAACTACTGTCCTCCCTCAGGATGACAGCATTCGCCACTCCACCAATGCCCTGTCAGCCAGCCAGCCCAGACTGCTGCCACCCATGTCAATGTAGTACAGTCCACAGCCAGGCCTTCTAGGCCCAGAGGTACTCGAGGTCATCCTGAGAGGTCATCAGTAGTCTCCCTCACTGAAAGTCAGCAGCCTTCCATCAACCATGCTGCAGCCACTGGGAGAGCACTTTGTAGGAGCACTAGAACAGGCAAAGGCACACAGAAGACAGACACTAAGGAAATGCACAAGGGTGCTTAGTTGACTTTGTTAGATTATATTAGATGAATTGATGGATAAAGTTGGATTGAAATGTTACTTTTGTGGTGGCTTTTATTTCAGCATTGTGGCCAAGAGGATGCTGTGATTGTCAGTAACAAAGGAAGGGTAAGGTGTAGGACGATTGAAGATAGGGGTATTGGGGTTGTGTTCACTCGTACCGCAGTTGGATGAGTCGGTCAAGGACAGCCGCGCAGAAAGGAGCTGCCTGGGTTGCCTCCTCCTTTCCGCTTCCTCCTCCTCCTCTTCCAATTCTTCCTCCTCCTCTCCCTTAGCTGGTTGCTGTATGCCTGGTGGTAAGGGCAAGTGGTTTAACCAGAAACCTAGAAGTCAGAAGCAAGGCCTTCTCCACTTGCAGCACACTCTCAGTCAGCTGACCAGCTTTGAAGAACTCTAGAAAGCTCTAAACACTTCCATAAACTTACACAGAGCCATTACAAATCAATCAGCAACTGACCTGAGAAGGATTGATGATCCCTTTAAATATCGCTGGTAGGTGATCCTTGCAACTGCTGAATGCGTTGTTATTTCCACCACTGAGGCCAAAAATGGCAGCGGTGTCATCAAATTGGCACGCTGATTGATGGTACAATCTGCCTACTCGACATACTTCTGGCGCATGCTCCCAGCACCGATGCTAACGCCATCACCAAGATGGCATCCGGCGTGGTTCAGACTAGAATTATACGCGCATGGCTCAGAATCTATTTTTGACCCAAAATGGAAACAACGGGCTTAACGCAATCGAATTTTTAGCCCCAGAAGTTTATGCTAAACTTGTATTGATCTTTGGTTAGACCACACTTGGAGTACTATGTACTGCTGTGGTCGTCATATTAGAAAAATTATATAGAAACACTGGAGAAGGTACAAAAAAGATTTACAAGCTCGATACCAGAAATGCAAGATTATACCTATCAGGAAAGGATGAACAGGAAAATGAAGGCTGAGAGGTTTCCTAATTATAGGCGATTAAGATTATGAAAGGTTTTTTTATTCAATCCGGGATGTGGGTGTCGCTGTCAAGGCTAGTATTTTTTTTTGCCCATTCCTAATTGCCCTTGAGAAGGTGGTGGTGAGCTACCTTCTTGAACCGCTACAGTCCTTGTGCTGCAGGTACTCTCACAGTGTTGTTCGGGAGGGAATTCCAGCATTTTGACCCAATGACAACGAAGGAACTTTAATATATTTCCAAGTAACTTGGAAGGGAACTTGCAGGTGCTGGTGTTCCCATGCACCTGCTGCCTTTGTCCTTCTAGGTGGTAGAGGTCACGGGTTTGGGAGGTGCTGCCGAAGAAGCCTTGGCGAGTTGCTTCAGTGCATCTGTAGCCACGGTGCATTGGTGGTGGAGGAGTGAGGTGTCAATGAAGCGGGTTGCTTTGTCCTGGATTGGGTCGAGCTTCTTGAGCATTGTTGGAGCTGCACTTATCCAGGCAAGTGGAGAATATTCCATCACATTCCTGACTTGTGCCTTGTAGATAGAGGAAAAGCTTTGGGGAGTCAGGAGGTGAGACACTCACCACAGAATACCCAGCCTCTGCCCACTCTTATTGCCACAGTATTTATGTGGCTGGTCCAGTTAAGTTTCTGGTCAATGGTGACCCCCAGGATGTTGATGGTGGGGGATTCGGCGATGGTAATGCCATTGGATGGCATGGGAAGGTGGTTAGACTCTCGCTTGTTGGAGATGGTCATTGCCTGGCACTTGTGTGATGTGAATGTTACTTGCCACTTATCAGCCCAAGCCTGAAAGTCATCCAGGTCTTGCTGCATGCGGAAATGGACTGCTTCATTTTCTGAGGAGATGTGAATGAAACTGAATGTGCAATCATCAGCGAACATCCCCACTTCTGACCTTGTGATGGAGGGAAGATCATTGATGAAGCAGCTGAAGATGGTTGGGCCGAGGGCCCTGTCCTGAGGAACTCCTGCAGCAATGTCCTAGGGCTGAGATGATTAACCTCAAACAACCATCTTCCTTTGTGCTAGGTATGACTCCAGACTGTGGAGAATTTTCCCCCAGATTCCCACTGCCGTCTATTTTACTCGGGCTTCTTGATGCCACACTCAGTCAAATGGTGCCTTGATGTCAAGGGCAGTCGCTCTCACCTCATCTCTGTTTTGTCCATGTTTGGACCAAGGCTGTAATGAGATCTGGAGCTGAGTGGTCCTGGCGGAACCCAAACTGAGCAAGTTATTGGTGAGTAAATGCTGCTTGATAGTAAATGCTGACTGTCAATGCAATTGCCATCACTTTGCTGATGATTGAGAGTAGACTGATGGAGCGGTAATTGACCGGATTGGATTCGTCCTACCTGGGCAGTTTTTCGCATTGTTGGGTAGATGCCAGTTTTGTAGCTGTACTGCAACAGCTTGGCTCGAGTCATGGCTAGTTCTGGAGCACAATTCTTCAGTTCGACAGCCGGGATGTTGTCAGGGCCCATTGGCTTTGCTGTATCCTGTGCGCTTAACCGTTTCTTGATGTCACGTGGAGTGAATCGAATTGACTGAAGTCTGCCTTCTGTAATCAGCCTCAGGAGGAGGCTGATATCGATCTTCAGCTCAGCATTTCTGGCTGAAGATGGTTGCAAACGCTTCATCCTTGTCTTTTCCACTTGCGTGCTGGTCTCCGCCATCATTGAGGATGGGGATATTCATGAAGCCCCCTCCTCCCATTAGTTGTTTAATTGGCCACCACCATTCACGACTGGATGTGGCAGGACTGCAGAGCTTTGATCTGATCTGTTGATTGTGGGATCGCTCAGCTCTGCCTATAGCTGTTGCTTCCGCTGTTTAGCATGCATGTAGTCTTGTGCTGCAGCTTCCTCAGTTTGGCACCTCATTTTTAGATACAACTGATGCTGCTCCTGGCATGCTCTTCTGCACTCCTCATTGAACCAGGGTTGGTTGCCTGGCTTGATGGTAATGATAGAGTGAGGGATATGTGTGGAATACAATCCTGTGACTGCTGATGGCCCACAGCACTGCATGAATACCCAGTTTTAACCTGCGTGATCCTTCCTGATACTTCCATTTAGTATGGTGGTAATGTCATACAACATGATGGAGGGTGTCTTCTGTGTGTAGACAGGACTTCTTTTCCACAAGGACTGTGCATTGGTCACTGCTATCAATACTGTCATGGACAGATACATCTGCGACAAGTAGATTGGTGAGGACGAGGTCAAGTAGATTTTCCCTCGTGTTGGATCGTTCACCACCTGTTGCAGGCCCAGTCTTGCAGCTATGTCTTCAGGACTCAGCCAGCTTGGTCAGTAGTGGTGTTACTGAGACACTCTTGGTGATGGACATTGAAGTTCTTCCACCCAGAATATATTCTGCGCATTTGCTACCGTCAGTGTTCAACATGGAGGAGTACTGATTCATCAGCTGAGGGAGGGCAGGGTAGGTGGTAATCAGCAGGAGGTTCATGGGGTCCATGGATTTCATGGGGTCCGGAGTCAATGTTGAGGACTCCCAGGGCTACTCTCTCCTTCCTGTATACCCTGTGCTGCCAACTCTGGTGGGTCTGTCCTGCCGGTGTGACAGGACATACTCAAGGATGGTAATGGAGGAGTTTGGGACATTCTCTGAAAGGTAAAATTCTGTGAGTATGACTGTCTCAGATTATTGCTTGACTAGGCTGTGGGACAGCTCTCCAAATTTTGTCACAATTACCCAGATATTAGTGAGGAAGACTTTACAGGGTAGACTGGGCTGGGTGTGCCATTGTCGTGTCCAAAGCTGGTGCCTAGGCTGATGCCGGTTGGTCCATCTGGTTTTATTCTTATTGTTGTTTCTCGTAGTGGTTTGTTACAACTGAGTGGCTTGCTAGGCCATTTCGGAGTCAACCACATTGCTGTGTGCCTGGAGTCACATATAGACCAGACCAGGTAAGGACAGCTGATTTTCTTCCCTAAAGGACATTAGTAAACCAGATGGGTTTTTACGACAATCCATAGTTCCTTGGTCGCCATTATTGATACTAGCTTTTTATTCCAGATTTATTTAATTAACTGAATTTAAATTCCACAGCTGCCGTGGTGGGATTTGAACTAATATCTTTGGATCATTAGTCCAGGCCTCTGGATTATTAGTCCAATAACATAACCACTCTGCTACCGTTTCATGATAGAGTAGATACAGAGAGTGTTTCCACTTTTGAGGAAGAGCAAAATTAGAGGCCATCAATGTAGGATAGTCAGCAAGAAATCAAATAGGAAATTCAGAAGAAACTTCTTTACCCAGAGAATAGTGAGAATGTGGAACTCACTACCACAGGGTGTAGTTGAGGCGTATAATATCGAAGCATTTAAGGGGAAGCTAGAAGCATAGGGAATAGAGGAGGCTCGAGTGGAGCATAAGTGTTGGCATGGACTGGTTGGGCTGAATGACCTGTTTCTGTATTGTACATTCGATGTAAATCTAGAAAAATACCCAATGTATCCTTTTACCATAAAGCAATTAAATGACTTTCTGGCTGTTTAAGCCATTCTGCTTTCCAGAAGGTTTAAATCTCTCTCTCACTGAATAGCTAGTAACTTTTATTATTCAGTATTGTTAAACGAGGCAAATTTTTGTGTTAATGGATTGCTGATCTCTTGTAGTTTTCCACAGCAACTGTAGCCAGATGCTATTCTTATCTATAATGTACCATTATCATTCTATTCCTAAAGCTGGATTGTTTGCCATTCCTATGTAGGGTAGTGACATTGTCCTCCCATGTTTAACACAATGATGAATGAGACACAAAGTATCAAATATATTTGATTAATAATTAATTAGGTGTTCTATTTTAAATTGTGTTGAGCAAAGTTTTGCATTGGAAGTGACCTAATTCATAATGAACCAAATCAACCTCTGCCTATCAAAAATATTTTTTGATTCTAGTCTATGCAGAATGATTAGCTGTTTTATTGTCTGGTGTTATTCAATGGGTAAAGAGTCTGAAGTCAAAGAACTGATCCTCAGTAGTGGTCTATTTTTTGTTCCATTTCTCATCTTCTCTTGATTAATTGCTGTGAATGCTTTTCAGCCATTTCTTAATCGTCAAGCTTTATGCGTTGCAATTATTCTTTTAGTTGCTAGATGTCACTACAGATTTGTGTCAGCTTGCCTCATTTGGTAGCACTCTTGCCTGTGTTAGAATGTTGTGGTTTTGAATTCCATATCAGTCTTTGAGTGCATCATCGAGGCTGATCCCCTGATGTAGCACTATTAGAGTGTTACATTGACATAGTCACTCTCCTTCAGAGGAGATGGTAAACCAAGGTCTCATCTGCAGGTTCTGGATATTTAGGTCAGCAGTATCCAAGATATGGATTGTGATCTACTTTCATTCAGCCCAAGTTCTATTCTTTGTGCATAATGAAGACTATCTGTCTGTCCTAACGTCAGGTCTTGAGGACTAAAAAAGGCAATTGGTGCATTTACTCTAATGATGGAGAAGCCATTTTACATCAATCAAGAAACAGTCAGTCTCCACACCCATAACATTTAAAGAGGCTGAAGCTCCCTACACTCATAGAATCGTGGAATCATAGAAAATTACAGCACTGAAGAAGGTCATTTGGTTCATCATGCCTGTGCCGGCTCTTAGAAAGAGCAGTCGTGCTTAGTCCCACATTCCCGCTTTTTGTCCGTAACCCTGTAAGTTCCTCATCCACAAAATTATTTATGGAATCAGCTGCCACCTTTTCAGGTAGAGCATTCCAGATCCCAACAACTCTCTGAGTGATTTTTCTTTCCCTTAGCACCCGTATAGATTTCCTCATCTACTCTCGATCTCTTTCCAATGATTTTGAATCTATGACCTCTGGTTATTGACCCACCCGCCAGAGGGAATAATTTTTCTCTATCCACTCTATCAAAACCTCTCATTATATTGAAAACCGATATTAGGTCACCTCTTAACTTTCTCTGTTTTAAGTAGAACAGTCCTAACTTTTCCAACCTCTCTTCATAACTGAAGTCCCACATCCCTGGTAACATCCTATTAAACCTCCTTTGTACCCTTTCTAAGGCCTTTACATCTTTCCTGAAGTGTAGTGCCTGGAATTGTTTACAATACTCCAGCTGAGGCCTCGCCAGTGATTTATAAAGTTCAAGCATTATCTCTTTGCTTTTATATTCTATTACTCTATTTATAAACCCAAGTAACCCATGTGCTTTTTTAACTACCTTCTCAACTTGCCCTGCCATCTTTAAGGATTTATCTATAAGGACACCATGGTCTCTCTGTTCATCTACACTTTTCAAAATCGTGTCATTTATAGTATACTGTCTTTCCATATTAGTCCTCCCAAAGTGCATCACTTCACACTTCTGAAGATTGAACTCCATCTGCCATGCTTTTGCTCATTTCTCATTCTTTTCTATGTCATCCTGCAGCCTAGAATTATCTTCATCACTATCTATCAAGTTACCAAGTTTTGTATCATCTGCAACCTTTATAATCACTGCTCCCTACACCTGGGTCTAGGTCATTTATAAACATTGCAGCGAGTAGTGGACCCAAACCTGACGCTTGGGGAACAGCACGACAAACCATCCCCATTCTGAAAAATATCTGTCCATCACCACCCTTTGCTTCCTGTCACTGAACCAATCTGGTATCCATAGCACCACTTTCCCCTTATTTCCATGGGCTTCCATCTTCTTAATAAGCCTCTTGTGTGGCACTTTGTCAAATAAGAACATAGGAACATAAGAAATAGGAGCAGGAGTAGGCCATTTGGCCCCTCAAGCCTACTCCACCATTCAATACGATCATGGCTGATCTGACCTTGGCCTCAACTCCATTTCCCTGCCCACTCCCCATAACCCTTGACTCCCTTATCATTGAAAAATCTGTCTATTTCCACCTTAAATATATTCAATGACCCAACTTCCATAGCTCTCTGGGGCACAGAATTACAAAGATTCACGACCCTCTGAGAGAAGAAATTCCTCCTCATTTCCATTTTAAATAGACAACACCTTATTCTGAAACTATGCCCCCTAGTTCCAGATCCCCTCACAAGGGAAAACATCCTCTCTACATCTACCCTGTCAAGCCCCCTCAGAATCTTATACGTTCTGCTCAACCTTTCTTCATAAGACAACTCCTTCATCTCAGGAATCAACCTCAAGAACCTTCTCTGAACTGTCTCCAATGCAAGTATATCCCTTCTTAAATAAGGAGACCAAAACTGTACACAGTACTCCAGGTGTGGTCTCACCAACGGCCTGTACAGTTGTGATAGGACTTCCCTGCTTTTATACTCCATCCCCTTTGCAATAAAGTCTAACATTCCATTTTCCTTCCTAATTACTTGCTGTAACTGCATGTTAACTTTTTATGTTTCATGTACAAGGACCCCCAGATCCCCCTGCACCTCAGTGTTAGCGCGAATGTTTTCCTGCAAGAATCACTCGACACTCTGGGTCGGTTCCAATGCCAAAACGGCTTTTATTACACCGGCGGGGAGAGAGCCTCTGGTCCAACTCCAGGCACTCCACTCTCCACCGAACAAAGAAATTCATCGATATTTATATGTTTTACAATAGTTCATTGCAGTTACTCAGCCCACTTCGGCTGGACACAATCCAATCATAACGATTATAGATTACATATAGGTTTCTTTAACCCAATAGAATTCCCCTGATACCTCAGGGGCTGTATGTTCGTTTTTTGTCAGCTCGGGCTGATTAATGACCTCGTTATGTGAGGTAGGCCTCCCCTTATCTCTGTTCCTTGAGGCTTTGCTGTGCGAAGTCCTTGATTAAGGACATTCCACACCAGGTACTATAATGGTTCGTTATAGTTATCTTGTCTCAAGTGGATGATCCAAGGCATTCCCGGTAGTGGGCCTCACAGGGTCATTGCTCGGTCAGCCTCAGTCAATAGTTCATTGCTTGACTAACTGAGTTCCCATCATGCTTGGGCAGCCATTTTATATGTGGCCACTTTAAACCCATATGAGTTTAGATATACTTAGCAGGTGCCTAATGCCTAGTGTTTTGATATATTCAGCAGGTGCCTAATGTCTAGTGTTTTGATATATTCAGCAGGTGCCTAATGCGTAGTGTTTTGATATATTCAGCAGGTGCCTAATGCCTAATGTTTTGATAGATTCAGCAGGTGCCTAATGCCTACAACAATTCCCCCCTTTCGGTAAAGGGACTAGTCCTATTCCCCCTTTAACCGACCGCCCTACCTTTATTAGATTTTGTGCACGGCCCGGTACTCCCTGCCTCAACGTGCTGGCCAGTTACGCGGTTTCAGGAGTCCCGGTTGCTTAAATCAAATTGACAAAGTCCAAATCCTCCTGCCCCTTTATTAGACGGGCTTGTTTAGTATTTGGGGACCGGTCATGGGTCCCTCTTTGTTGTGCGTGGTGCCTGCATGCCTGGCAGGCCATTATGCCCCATGTTATTGCTAAGATCAATTGTATCCCGACCAGTATGTGTGAAATTATTCGAATCCAAGGATGGATGTTCACATTTATTCCCCAGTCCCAGACCTTTCTCCACCAACTCTGATTTTGTAAGTCTACATCGATATCTTCTTCCAGTACTTTGATTTTAGTTTGCAGTTGGTGGTAGAGCTTTACGGATTGACCCACCCTGAGCCTCAATTCTTGTAATACTTCGGTTAGAGGTGGGATAGGGACCTGATCTGGTTCGTCATAATCCTGCAAATGATCGTGGAGCTGATCGGTTACATCAATAACTTCGGGCTTCTGGCGCCTAACCTGGGTGATATGCGCTTGCCCGATCGTGACAGGTCGTAGCGGCGCAAAGCAAAAGTTCGGCTGTGGTATCGGGCACTGCAGGTCATTATACTGGTATGAATGCTCGGTAATAGAGATGCAGTATCTTCCCTTCCCTCCGTAGCCTGCCCTCGCGAAGTGCCTGTGTGCGGGCACTATTTCTAGTACACATCCGTCGGTTCGGTTAAACCCGCACTCGTCTAGCTCCCCTCGGCCCACCAGGTGAGGACATACTGTGATCTCCCCCCTTTGCTTGCATCCTGTTAGGGAAATCCTGGTAAGTATGTCGTTTAGGCAAACGGCGGAGGTGGTGGTCAGATAGTAACGGATGGAGATATTTTCCCATATTACTCCGATATTCTCTAGTTGGTACAGGGGGAATGGCCCTGAGTCCGGCATGGCTATAGGGATCATCAGGACTATCCCTATCCCAGTATTCCTACCCATCTGGCAATCTGGAATCGCTGGGTATACTCGGGTCAGTCCCTTCAGAGTACAATTATCCAGTGTCCCCCTCTGTTTAGCCAACTGAGCTAAATGTGAACTGTCTATCCAATCGGGTACCTCCCCGCGTTGGATCTGATCAAGATTGTGGCGGATCTGTCCCACCATCCATAGACCATAAGCGTGACAGAGTTGCCCCTGTCTTTGCTTTCCGGTATCTTCTCTTTCTCTATCAATGAGGTGATTGATGGTTTTGGCGTGAGCTTCCAGGACTGAGATGCCATCCAACTGGATTTCGGCACCCTCCTTTCCTAGGTTGGCTTGGTCTTCCTGGTTTTGCTCCACCCTTTCTAATAACCCCTTCATCACCCCTTCATCACCCCTCTAAGCTGTTCCACCCTCTCGTTTAACCCTTGTATGTCTATCGAGTTTACCACGGGGGTTCTGGTATTAAAGCCAGCAGCAACATCATTAACTATTCCCCTCTTAGTTCTATGAACTGGCTCTTGTCCTCAGAATCTACTGGCACCCATGGCATCGGCAGCCTGCTGCATTACTACTTTACTCAACACTTTATACAAATTTCTTGCCTGCTCTGTACAATATTCCGGCATTCGTATGCCTGAGACATTGATCAGGACAGGCACAATTTCATGTTTGACATTATCATATAATAGTTCACCCTCGTTGAACAGTACAATCCCATTTTCTGGTTCCTTAGTAGTTATGGGGCATGGCAATTCCTTAGGCTGTGTGGTGGTTCTTATGGGGCGCGGTGTCGGAGGGGGTGAGAAGCATACATACATTGCGGCAGCCTCTACCTCCTCGTAGTATCCACACAGCCCCACCCCCTTTTTGTGGATGATTAACGGTTGTGGTTGGGCAGGGGGCGCACAAATTATCCCAAATACATTTATCGAGCCCCCTGGCCTCCCTTCGCCCAATGCAACTGCTCCTTGTACCCGTGGAGCATTGCACGCATACTTTGTCCTTATTCAGGTTCACTTGCAACCATGCATTAAAATAAGTCCTGTCCTTGCTCCAGTCCTTGGCTTCTGGGATGCACATTCCATCCGTTAAATTAAACAAGACTCCATAGTTCATGTAGTTGTTTATTTCCTGAGTGCGCTGCAATCCGTTGGTATCATCCAGTGTTTGCGTGGGTCTTAAGGTTCCCAATATTATGAGTTGAATTAGTCGTCGCGGTCCCATCTCAGTGAGTTTTATCTGCAATTTTAAACAGACAGCCTGGTCGTCACCAGGTGTTAGGTTCTGGTCTACTTGTGTCGCGGTCACTCTGTGGAATCGGAGGTAAGGATTAGGTTATCCATATTCTTTATAGTCATACAATCTCTATCACTTCATGTCCCTGTCTGGGCTGCTGTCGGTTTTGCATTTGAACCTGCTGTGCTCGAGCCTGCACGATGACCTATCTAAATATTATCCAAACTCCAATCAACACCAATGCCACCACTATTCCTCCAAACATCGCAGTCTGCTTTACTGTTGGGTTGGGTTTGTGGACTACACTTACCCACCGTGGGGTACATTGACTCTATTGCCATAGGTGATGGTGCTATGGCTGCGCACTGCACTATCCGTCTAGTCCTGTTTTTTTAAACATCTCTTCCAGCCTGTTTATCTTAGCTTTTAACTCTTGACCAGCTAGTTCCATTTTATTTTTATTCTGAATATTCCACCATTTCCTCTGTCTGTCAGGTGAGTCTTCTTTATTTTATTAAGAAATTCAAATTAGTAAGGTCCAATGTAAAACAGCTGTCAATGGAAAGGGTTAACTCCTTTACAGATTTGTAAGAAGGCCTGATGTCATTATGTGATTTTGCGTAATCATCTGAATTTCGTTTTTTTTTTAAGTCTTTGTGCCTCCAAAACTTGCTTAGAAATTAGGAATCCGTTAAAGCAGCAGAAATCATTAGTAAAGTGGTCATAATAAAACTCTTCTCATCAGGAAAGAAAGCATTTTAGATTAAACTCCAAATTTTCTAAACTTCTAATTCAAGTACTTGCCAAAGATTTTTTTTTTAAATGAGAGACTGAAATCCAATTTTCACACTAGCTGTATACATTCCAACATTTTGTTTTTTTTTTAACGGTTCCGTTCACTGGGCAAATCTGGTGTTTTATTTCTCTCTCTGCTGAGTTCGCAAAGCTTAAATCTTTTCTCCTCGGTTATTTTCAAAACCCTCCTGCTTGTTTAGACTGTTCGGGACTTTTCTTGATAAACAAGTCCACTTTGGAAATCTTTTCAAACTGCAGTGAAACTTTCTCATAATTTAAAATCATTTTCAATGTAGAGTGTCTTTTACCTCCTCCAATTTATTTTTTCAATTGAACCAATATCTTTTTCACAGTCAATATCAACTAGTATTTAGTAAGTTATGTCTTTTTCCATCACAAACATCCCCCTTTTTTTTCAACACCTAATTAGTGCGTTACGTCTTTTTTTTTTCAGATCACCTTTCTTCAAATAGTATTTTACATGCAAGGGTCGTGACTCCGTAAATTTGTTAATTTAAAATCATCAGACAATCGAAGACACTTTTTCTTTCAAATTCATTCAATTTGTTTACTTTCAAAGTTGCGTCTTTATCTTTTTCTTTTCTCCATAACTAGAATGGAGTCTAGCACATAGGCTTTGAGGGCTGCTTTTCGTTATCTCAAATTCCAGTTTCAAGGTCGTTACAATGTTTTTTCTAAACTGCTAAAGCTTGCTGTTCCAACATTTTTCAAAAGTCCCTTTTACACCTTCGCAGATAGCTCGCCACTCGCCCAGGAGTTTGATCTGATCCGTGAAGGTATTTCTAGATTGTTTCCAAACCTTTTAGTTTTATTTCTCCTTTTTACTTTAAGAGATTTAATTTAATAATTAAATTTTTTTTTTTAGTTGAATCCATCTCAGTATTTTGCTGTGCCTTCTCTTTTATATATCACAAAATCTCAATTCAAATTTTGTAATTTCAATCTTTATTTAAAACTCTTTTTTTTTAGCTAGAAGCTTTTTTTTTAAAAGGCATTCTTTATCTCATTCCTAGACTAAATTTATGTCTTTCAACCCAATGTAATCAATCCGTTGTGCATTTCCTAGCTCCGTAACTTATCATCCGAATAAATCCACACCTGTGTTTCTAACTTAAAATGTCTTAAAACTTCCCACATACAGGACAACACTACAAAGGGTTAAAAAAAACGTTCACTCTGTTTGGAAACATGGGTGGAGCTAAAATAAACAGACAGCTGCACTCCTCTTCCAAACAGGCTTTCGGAAACATGAAAATACAAAAAAAATTAATTCCGCAGTCAAAAAATCACACAAGGACTCTCAACGACAGACATTCACAAAAGTCTCTCTTCATTCAACAAAGCTCATTAATTTTTTGGCCGGCTCTATTCTTGGATCCATACTTCACTTAAGATAATCACTATCAGGTTTTTTTTTATTTCCTACATATTGATTTACTTCCTCTGTTAGTTTTACGTGGGCTCGCAGTATCAGGACCACAGCCTTTTCATTTTTATCTTTCTTTTCCTTCTCCCACCATTCCCACTGATTTGCTGGCAGGTCCTGGGGGTCCCATCCTGACTTAATCATCTTCTCAATTAGTTTCTTTTGTTTTTCTGCCAGGTGGTGGGTAAGGGACCCTTCTGGTCCCCACTCGAGGTTATTTGTTTTATTGGCCATTCCTGGGTAGGACTAGAACTGTTAGGAAGCTACTCTCAGAGGTCCGCTTTCTACCTAGCATAACTTGTAGTAGACCGTCTCCTGGCTACTGTCAGGTCACAAGTTCTGCTGTTACACAAACTTATACAATTCTTAAAACGCGTTTAAGCAATTCCCACAGTGCCCCACGCCTCCTTAACGACTACCTACCACCGTTTTGTCTGCTGGTTCGACCCTGTTCACAGGTTTGGTTTCTGTTGGTCGCTGTGCACCGCCTGGTCTCCAGGGTATATTTTCAAATCACACTACTGGGTCTGGGAAGTGTCGCTCGGTATCACGATCCCACGGTCTAAGTGTGTTCCCTACGCCTACTTAGTTCCTGGCCATCACATGGGACTAAAGTCCTCTTAATTCAGGCTCAGGCTAGGTGTTTGAGATATTAGAATGTCTCCTCGTGTTGATCAACCGGATTCCACCTTCCGCACCCTTTATAATTAAAAATTTTTTATACTCACCCGGGTTTTTCAAAGGGCGTCCACCGACTCCGGGAAATCCTGTTCGTGACGCCATTGTTAGCGCAAATGTTTTCCTGCAAGAACCACTCGACACTCTGGGTCGGTTCCAACGCCAAAACGGCTTTTATTACACCGGCGGGGAGAAAGCCTGTGGTCCAACTCCAGGCACTCCACTCTTCACCGAACAAAGAAATTCATCGATATTTATATGTTTTACAATAGTTCATTAGAGTTACTCAGCCTACTTCGGCTGGACACAATCCAATCATAACGATTATAGATTACATATAGGTTTCTTTAACCCAATAGAATTCCCCTGATACCTCAGGGGCTGTATGTTCGTTTTTTGTCAGCTCGGGCTGATTAATGACCTCGTTATGTGAGGTAGACCTCCCCTTATCTCTGTTCCTCGGGGCTTTGCTGTGTGAAGTCCTTGATTAAGGACATTCCACACCAGGTACTATAATGGTTCGTTATCGTTATCTTGTCTCAAGTGGATGATCCAAGGCATTCCCGGTAGTGGGCCTCACAGGGTCATTGCTCGGTCAGCCTCAGTCAATAGTTCATTGCTTGACTAACTGAGTTCCCATCATGCTTGGGCAGCCATTTTATATGTGGTCACTTTAAACCTATATGAGTTTAGATATATTTAGCCTAATGCCTAGAGTTTTGATATATTCAGCAGGTGCCTAATGCCTACGACACTCAGCATTTTGTAATCTCTTCCCATTTAAATAACAATTTGCTTTTTTATTTTTCCTACAAAAGTGGATAACCTCACACTTTCCCACATTATATTCCATCTGCCAAATTTTTGCCCATTCACTTAGCCTATCTATATCCCTTTGCAGATTCTTTGTGTCCTGCACACAACTTGCTTTCCTACCTATCTTTGTATGATCAGCAAATTTGGCTATTTTATACTCGGTCCCTTCATCCAAGTCATTAATATAAATTGTAAATAGTTGAGCCCCAGCACTGATCCCTGTGGCACCCCACTAGTTAGAGTTTGCCAACCTGAAAATGACCCCTTTATCCCAACTCTCTGTTTTCTGTTAGTTAGCCAATCCTCTATCTATGCTAATATATTACCCCAACCCGGTGAGCTCTTATCTTGTGCAGTAACCTTTTATGATTTTTTATGTGGCGGTGAGAGCGCCAGTGCGGCCATAAATGGAGTGGCGAGCAGCGGCCCCTGGACAGCATGGCAGCACTGACCTGTGAGAGAACATCAGCAACAGGTCGGAGCCATAAAAGGAGCGGTGAGCGGCGGTCCCTGGACAGCATGGCGGCATACCAATTCAAGGTACAGCGCGAGCTGATGCAGGAGGGCGATGGCAGCGAAGAGGGACATCATCAAGGTCCAGGTCGGTGATTGGAGGTGGGCAGGTACAGCAGGAGTGGCGAGATCGGGGCGAAGGAGCGGCGAGAGAATGTAGAGGGATGTGATCGTTGCCCAGGAGGGGCGTGAATTCGGGGCCAGAAGAAGCGAGGGCCCAGGAGCAGCATGGGCCAGCCCACACTGTGCTAGTGTGTGCACTAGGTCCGTATAGCAGAGCAGGTCTCCAGTCGTCTTGGGTAATCCTTGCCACTGGACCAAGACCCAGCTCTGTCAAGCCCGTATGGTGGCTGGGGTGCAACGGCCACCACACGTTAAAAAAATCCAAGCACAGGCATCTTCCACCCTTCGAGATGTTGTTCGCGGCCTGGAATATTAGGCCCTTCATTGAAACACCTGTGAACTCACCCCTCTTGCCATGGAAGCAAGTCATCCTCGTTTCGAGGGATTGCCTATGATGATGATGAACTTTTATGTGGCATCTTATTGAATGCTTTCTGGAAATCCAAATGCCTGACATCTACTGGTTCCCCTTTATCCACCCTGCTGGTTACATCCTCAAAGAACTCCAGCAAATTTTCCAAATATGATTTCCTTTTTATAAAACCATGCTCACTCTGCTTGACTGTATTATGAATGTCTAAATGTCCTGCTACAACTTCCTTAATAATGGACTCCAGCATTTTCCCAATGACAGATGTTAGGCTAACTGGTCTATAGTTTCCTGCTTTCTGTCTCCCTCTTTTCTTAAATGTCTTCCAAAAGTCCACATATAAATCATCTACTGTACTACCTTGATCAACCTTCTCTGTTATCTCAGCAAAGAATTCAATCAAGCTAGTCAAACTTGATTTGCATTTAACAAAGTCATGCTTTTCTCCTTGATTAACCCATGCATTTGCAAATGTAAGTTTATTTTGTCCCCGATAATGGTTTCCAATAACTTCCCCACCATTGATGTTAGGCTGATTGGCCTGTAATTTCCTGGTTTATCCCTCTCCCCTTTCTCGAATAGTGGTATAACATTAGCAACCCTTCAGTCCTCCGGCCCTACTCCTGTATCCGATGAAGATTGATAAATTGTGACCAATGCCTCTGCTATTTCTACCTTTGCTTCTTTCAGAAACCTAGGATGCATTCCAGCTGGACCAGGTGACTTACCAACTTTCAGTAATGCTTTTCTTTTTAGTATGTCTTCTCTATCTATTACTATCCTGTCCATAACTTCCCTCTATTTTAGTGTAACCTTCACATCACCCGCTTCCTTTATGAAAACAGATGCAAAGTATACTTTGTAATGCTCTTCCTAGGTATAGTAGGTGCAGCAATGAAGGAAGATATATCATTGGCTTAGCCTTGGACTTCCATCTAGGTTTCTCAACTTCAAATAAATAATGTCATGAACAAATTACAGTTTCAAATTGTAATTTAATCTTGGGAATCTGATGATCTGCATTCTTTGGTACATGAGCAACTCGTGACTGAATTATAACCTTGTTAATCACTTACAGCTATCTATTATCCTGCACAATGTAAATGGTTCTTGTAGAAAATATTTATCTCTCTTGCTTCTGTATTTTTGGTGGCTATACTCATGCAGTTTTATTACCCTGAGCTACCTTGCAATGCATGTAGCATAAACAAGATAAATTCTGACCTTGTCAAACAATTTCACATCAGGCTAAGTAATGTGAGTTAGCAAACAGTTGGTAGAATTAAAAACATTCACAATAAGTAAATAGAGAGTAGAGTAATGAGATAAAAGGAATTACTGTGGCTGAAATGTACACCATCTACAAGATGCACTGCAGCAACTTGCCAAAGCTTCTTCGCCAGCACCTCACAAACTCGCGATCTCTACCACCTAGAAGGACATGGGCAGTAGGCGCATGGGGACACCACCACCTGCAAGCTCCCTCCAAGTCAGACACCATCCTGACTTGGAAATATATCGACATTCCTTCATTGACACTGGGTCAAAATCATGGAATTCCATCCCTAACAACACTGTGGGAGCACGTTCACCACACAGACTGCAACAGTTCAAGATAGTGTTTCTATGCTTCTATGAATGAAGGTACAGTCAGGTGAGGTCCCTTTTATACTTGGTTACCTGCAGTGTACAGGTGGCCCCTAGGTCTCCACCCTCTGGTGGTACAGGTATAGTGTATACAGTGTGAAGATACATTCAGTGGTCTTATGAAACTGTACATTGAGTGTACAGGGTATATACTTATTTTATACATACACAACAGCAAGCACCAGAACAGCTACACACAAGATAGAAGATGCAAGTTAGTAAGCATGAGGCGGTAGTACTAGTTGGTACTGCAGGAGGAAGAGCAAGAACTTGAGGGCGAAATGGCTACATCAATGATTTCCTGAATTTTGACAATGTAGCATTGTAGTGAAATTGGATACTATTCTTGCTGTTCAATGCGAAAGGAGATTATGTTGACCAAGGCAAGTCACTTGTTTGATACATCTTACAGGGTTACAGACAAAAAAAGGGGTGCATGAGTAAGCATGACTGCTCTTTAAAGAGCAAGGACAGGCATCATGGGCCAAATGGCCTCTTTCTGTGCTGTAAATTTATATGATTCTATCTATAGGCAACACATTGACTGATACCGCAAGGAGTTTGGAAGGAGGCATAGACATTAACGTTGAGAGTGGAGGTGATATTGATTGCCAGTGGCAGTGCCATCCTTACGGTACTCTGATTGGTGGGACACGACAAGTGGTGTTCCCCAGGGATCAGTACTGGGTCCTCAGCTTTTCACTATATATATGTATATATAATATATATCAAATAATTGGATGAAGGAATAGAAAGTTGTATATCCAAATTGACAGGTGATACTAAGTCAGGAAGCATAGTAAGTTGTACAGATGAGAGCAGGAATTTAAAACAGAGCGTGGATTAAGTGAGTGGGCAAAACTGTGGTGAAATAGTTGAAATGTGGAGAAGTGTGAGATCATCCACTTACATCAGAATACTTGCATAATAGCGAGCAACTATGTAGAGGAGCAAGGAGATCTGGGTCTCCATGTATATAAATCACTAGAAGCTTGTGGACAGGTACAAAAACTAATCAAAAAGGCAAAGGGGGATGGGGGTGCAATACAATGGAATGGAAGTTATGCTTTAGTTGTACAGAGCCCTTGTCAGACCACATCTGGAGTACTGCATTCAGTTCTGGGCACCACACCTCACGAAGGATATACCTTGGAGGTGGTGCCACAAAGATTCACCAGAATGATACTAGGGCTTAAAAGGTTAAATTATGAGGACAGGTTGCATAAACTTAGGTTGTATTCCCTTGAGTTTAGAAGGTTGAAGGGCAATCTAATCAAGGTGTTTAAAATGATATAAGGATTTGATACAATAGATGCAGAAAAATGATTTCCTCTGGTGGTGGAATCCAGAACAAGGGAGCACAATCTTAAAATTAGAGCTAGGTCATTCAGGAGTGAAATCAGGAAGGACATTTTCACACAAAGGATAGTGGAATACAGAATTCTCTCCACCAAATAGCTGTGAATGCTGGGGTCAATTGTAATTTTCATGGCTGAGAAAAACAGATTATTATTAGGTAATAGTATCAAAGGATATGGAGTTGAGATACAGATTTGCCTTGATATAATTGAATGGAGGAACTAGCTCAAGGGGCTGAATGGCCTCCTCCTGTTCCTATGTCCGTTTGTAACATACAGCAAAGCACTATAGTACGGGACACTCTTATGGGCTGTATTACAGGAAGCCACCAGACCCATCCTGGCAGCAGAATTGCTGCTTAAGGATACCAATGGGCTGCTTGATGAGGGCTCTTGTTGAACCATTGATCTGATTGTAGCGCACTTTGACTGCCAAGCTTGAGATCTGCAGAGGAGTCATGAGTCAAGTGTGCACCGGACAGCATTGCCGCCAACCCCCCACTCCCCGCATAAGCGGCCAGTCTGTCACTTGTTGTACAGGAGAAAGAGTGGTGGGTTGGCACAGGATAAAAATGATAGCAGGCCCAGATCTACATGATTGGCTTTTGATCATCACTCAACAGTTGTGAATTCATTGAGTGGAAGCCCTTGTGATTCATAAAAGCACTGGACTCATTTGAAGGAGAAGACAATGGGTGCAGTCAATGATGGCCTGGCATTGTGTGAACCCTGAAAACTGTAACAAAATCCTGCAGTTTCTAGTTGTCCATGAGGAAACGTGATAAAAGTGTTTACTCTAGAAAACATATCATCAATCACCTGTTTAATGCAAGCATGATCTGCAGACTAACCTGATATTGCTGATATCCCCTGTGGCAGCCTGGAAGGAGCTGGAATCAAAGCAATTGATGGCTGCAGTAACCATGATTGGAACAGGCAATACTGTGCCAGCTCTGGTAGTTGGTTGTAGGCCTTGTTGCATGAAGGGGCACAGCCCTGTGACAGCCTCGGTATAGATGCACAGGCTCCTTTGTGCACTGCCCTTCTGAGAAGAGCAATTATGTTGTCCTGGACCTATAAACTGTGGGAGAGTAAGGATTCTTGCAAGCAGCTACCTTCTATGTGTTCTCCCAAATGTGTGGTCCTTCATCTGGCTCTTCCTCTGACCAGAGTGAAATTTCCAAAAGGATCTCCACGTTGAAAAAATAATGTTGCTGGAAGCGTTTAAAAGTTGAGAACATTGCAAAGGGATTACAAGCACTTTGAAATAGTTTAAGTAGCCAAAACACAAAGTAATAGAAGCAAAATGGCTTTCAAAACTTTCATGCATTTTGGCTGAGAGTAGCTAAGGATCCCTTTAAATAGTGTTGAAAATGGTGGCTTCCCAACTAGTTGTGGACGACTTGAGGAACTGGTAATAGCAATGCGGATGGGAACCAAAATGGGGCTTGGGTCCTTAAACCTGCTGTAAAATCTTTTCATTTTCATTCGGTTACTGCCCCCTTCATGTTGAAAAACAGGGTAGTAGGCAGGTGAAAATCACCCCCAATATTTCTAAAAGAACTTAATAAACAGTAAATTCAGCAGGTAGGAATCACTTGTAACAGCAATGATGTTCTGAAAGAGGATTGAGTAATTAATCCATTGTTGGATCAGTTAAAGTGCATGTCTGCTCATCCTGTTGTGTATTAATTAATGCAGGTCTTTGAGTTAATCCTTGCTTAATTACCTTCCTTACTGCAATATTTGTTGGGAAATGAATAGACATAGCAGTGTCATAACAATATTAACAATGCCATTATTTAATGCACATGGATTGTTGAGTTTTCCTTTAAATTGCATATTTTCATTGTCAAAACAAACACTCAAAATCAAGGTGAGTCTCAAACATGGTGTTCCAGCTATCCAACTTTGATTTTTTTTAAATTCTTTTTCCCTTTTTTCTGACTTTCTTTTATTGTTTTCTTATTACGGAGTCTTCTTTTTTTTGCTGTTTCTTTCACTTTTATCATTGTTAATCATTTATTGTTTTCCTACTTTACTATTCTGTGGTCTCCCCATGCCACCTGGCTATGGTGGCAGTAAGTCAACCAAAGCCTTTCAGCGATCTCTGCTCACCCTTGATGTCCGATGGCGAAATGCTCGGTAGAACTGCGACATATGGAATGGATTCCTTCTAGAGGACCCCACAGTAAAACTTGAAGAATCAAACCTTCCTCGCAAACAGTGGACAACCATCAACCGCCTCAGAACTGGTCATGGTAGATGCTGCCATCTTCTCAATAGAGGGAAGATTAAAGCAACACCATCATGTGATTGTGGAGCTCCTAATCAGACTCTGGACCACATCATTGATCACTGCCCTCAGAGGAAATTCACAGACAGCCTACCAGACATCCACGCTGTTACACCAAAAGTATTGGCATGGATATCTGATTTAGATATTGACATTTGATTTGCTTTACTACTATCATATGAAAGAAGACGGTGACCTTTTGTTGATGATGCCCCACAGAAAGTTGCCAGGGGCCATGTAACAAGTCTTTCTTTCCATGTTCTTCACTCAGTGCTTCCCTCATGATGGCTGCATTACAGCTGAGAAATTATAACCAAAATCCCTTGTTCTCGCCTTCAATGGAACTTCAGTCTCCCATTCCACAATCTCTCGCGCTACCAGTCTACGAACTCTCATCCTACTACTCCACGATCACTTTCCCAGCCAACCTAAGAATTTTCAACCTCCTACTATCTTCATCATTGTTCTACCACTGCATGAACTCTCATCCTCCATTCCACGTACCATTGTTCTACCACTGCATGAACTCTCATTCTCCATTCCACGTACCATTGTTCTACCACTGCATGAACTCTCATTCTCCATTCCACGTACCATTGTTCTACCACTGCATGAACTCTCATTCTCCATTCCACGTACCATTGTTCTACCACTGCATGAACTCTCATTCTCCATTCCACGTACCATTGTTCTACCACTGCATGAACTCTCATCCTCCATTCCACGTACCATTGTTCTACCACTGTATAATCCCTTTTCCTCGTGCTTCATGAACTCTTGTCCTCTATGATCCCCTATCCTCACTGTTCAAGAAGCCTCAGTAAATATGTTATCTGGGTGTGGTACTGAAGTATACAGAAGAGATGGGTCCCAGGTTCAAACCATATTTTGTGCCAACTTACCTGATGTTAACCAAGATTGTCCCTAGTGTTCCTGGGTTAAGGAAAATAAGTATCATCCAAGGTTCCTGTGCACATGTGGAATTTGAGTGAGGACAGGATGAGGTTTGAGTGTGACTCCCTCCTTCCCCATTGGCCAGAGTCCACTGACACAACAACAACTTGCATTTATATAGCACCTTTAAAATGTCCCAAGGCGCTTTACAGGAGCATTATAAATAAAAGTTGACACCGAGCCACATAAAGAGGTATTGAGAAAGGTGCCCAAAAGCTTTGTCAAAGAGATGGGTTTCAAGGAGCGACTTAAAGGAGAAGAGAGAGGTAAAGAGGCCGAGAGATTTAGGGAGAGAATTCCCAAGCTTAAGGTCGAGACAGCTGATGGCATGGCTGCCAATGGTGGAGTGATGAAAGCCAGGAATGCGCAAGAGGCCAGAATCAGAGAAGCAGAGATATCTCGGAGGATTGTAGTGTTGGAGGGCGTGTCAGAGATAGGGAGAAATGAGGCCACGGAGGGATTTGAACACAAGGATGAGAACTTTAAAATCAAGGTGCTGCCGGACCAGGAACCAGTGTAGATCAGTGAGCACAGGTGTGATGGATGAACTCACTGTCTATGTTCACAAATCAGAAATGCTAATCTGGATGAGATGCCAGAGCGTTGCCATGCCAGTGTCATGAGTGTCTGCTTTCAGAAAAGCTGAGGAGAAAACCGACAAAATAATCAACAGTTTCATGAGTATATTTTCTGTGCATGTTATATGTGATTTCCACATTGACATATATCATCAACACTCTGTTATTACTTTTAACAAATAAACATAGAAATTAATGATGCCAATATTAGCATGAAAATACTTTTGCTCATGACATTCACCTGTCTGTTTTCATTTTAAAAGGTTAACAGCTTTGTTAAAATAGCAGACAGAGGCAGGTCATACAAATCTGCTAATATTAGCAACAGTAATTTTTAGACTATACTTTTTCTTCCAACTGTATTCTGCTCCTGACTCATGCTGAGGTATGGTTTAGTTGCAACTGGCAGCCCTCATCCAAATGGCTATTCTTAATATGTCAATCTTCTCAGTAATGATGGAGGTCTTCACAGCACAGCCCAATCATCTCCCTACCTGACAGTTACATGCACACCCTCCAGTAGAGTTTACTGGAAAGCAGCTGATATTTTTCTCTTCCGAACCCTGAGGCCAAGTATAGTGCGCTCAGCGTTGCAGATCAATGGAAATTAAATCAGGCAGTTTCTATAAAAGAGTGCCAATCCACAATAGCAATTTTAAGCTCTGCCAGCGAGTTGGAACTATACTCTGACAAGTCTAAGATGCGCAACCAATAGGATCTAATCTTGTTGAGACTTGGATCAAGATTAGGTGATCTGCTGTCACTTTGCATAATCTTTGAATGGCCAGTTGAACAGACCATGAGTTGTGATCTCAAGAATCATCACACCAGTGCACTTGTGAGAGTTGGGGACATTATAGTGCAATGCTTTTATTGCTGCATTGCAATGCCTTCACCATGTGCAACTTGTCCTCTCTTGGGCTTGATGTTACCCACTCAAGCTCCTAAAGAATGAAAATGAGCCACGGGGAAAAGCACATAGCTTCCCAAAAGTAATTGAGTTAAACAGGATACCAAACTAACTTTATAACCTCCACTAATCATCTCTGACTGGTTGTATTCCTCATATAGCAGCTCCATGGTCCCTGCAGCATAGCAACCATTGCTATTATATCATTTCATCAACAAATATACTGATTGGGAAACCAACCTGGAGAGAACAGTTAACAGTTTCATTGAATTCAGCATTTGTAACAAAGCAGGTACCAAAGAAGGTCTGCCACAGTCTGGAGCAGTTCACTACTAACCATCCCATCAATGACTTCACCCACCATTTGAAACCACTTTTGTGTTGGAGGAAATTCAGAGCACCATGGTTTGTAGTTTGCAATCTAAGGTTTCATTAGAAGTTGGCACTGTGACAAGATCCATTAGTGCTTGACTGAAAGCTCCAGAGGCTGCTTTATTTAAACATATGAAAGGGAAGCCAGATACCAACTTAACCATGGAAAAAAAATAAACTGCTGGCTGCTTGTCTCTGCACTGCCAGCCCTGTATTTTAATTGGAATTTGTATTTCTGCTATAGCTGAAACAAGGCAAAGGAAGACGGCTAATTCTACCTTTACCAGCTCTGGGTGACTATCAAAGGCTCAATCGATGTTCTGAATGGGCACAGGTATGTCAGAAAAACGCATAAGTATATATAGCTTAAACCATGTTATTTTGGTAACAGTTTATGTGTAAAGTATTTAATTTTTCCCATTCCTACAGAATATACTATCCACATCAAGAGCTTGGCCAAGCAACATAGTCTTGGGCCTCAATGTACTGCTCTGTGACTGGCTACTCAGATGTCTCTGAGAGTACATGGACTGATACTCCCTATGGTTTGTTTTCGCTTTCCTTGCCTGGTTTCCATTTGGCATGACCTCGTGACAAGATACTTGACAAGTTCCCATTCATGTCTATTCTCTGTTTCCTACTTTTAAGCCAATAATATAACCATTGAAATATATTATCTCCTATTCCAAGCCTACTTGACTTAGCAACTAATTAGCATTGTGGAATCTTGTGACTAGCTTTCTGAATATCCATAGAGTATGTTTTCTGTGGAGCAGTCCAATAGTTTGCACCATGTAGGTTGGTTCCACTCCTAGAACCTTGCTAAACAGAAGGACAGGTTACAAAATCAGCCCTAGATTGATACATTGCTTATCTATGACCTGTACTCCTGGCATGGCTCCAATCCGGTGAGCGGAGTCTTGTAAAATTGCTCTTCAAAGAGATCAAAGACTACCCAGTACAATTGATGTAACGAGTTTTTCTATTTACAGTGCAACACTAAAGCTAGTGTATTAACATTTTAACTACATTTTCTTCCAGACTTTTATTTTAACTTAAGATACCAATGGGAATTTCCTTGGGGCTTCTCCCATATATCTTTGATGGCATTACTCACAACAAGGTGGATATTTAGTGTCACTTTATCTCTGTTGCCTTTATGTTGCAACTTCTCTACCACTTTCCTTTCTTTTCCTTTCTTCTCTCTCTCATTTTATCTTTCCTCTTTCCCTCGGTCCACATCTGCTTCACTTCCTCACACTCACTTTCAGTCTTTTTTGCTTCTGCTTTTCTTCTCTCATTTTCTTGTCCAATAGAAAATGGGCCCAGGGATCGCGATGTGTGATTGGCCTGTTGCTGTTGAAAGAAATGCAGGCTGTACTCGTGCTGCCTGCTAATTATAATGATTACAATGTTCAGCTCAGCTCTGAACACACTGCTGAGTGGCTGAATGCTCAGCAGGGTGCCCAAGTTCATACAAGGCTATCTCTAATTAAAGGTAGCCTTCACTTCTAAAAGGCAGTCTGTGCCTCTTAAAGGGGAGTTGCATTCTGCATGTAGTAGCTGCTGGAACTGGTTGTGGAGGCAAGTGTGATTGAATAATGGCTCAACAGGCTAGAGTAAGGGCCCCAGGGTTCTTTAACACAACACTAGAGGCCTTAGTGCAGGGTGTGGAGAGGAGGAAGCAGGTCCTTTATCCACAGGGGGCTAGGAGGCCTAAAGATACATACTGCAAAGGCAGTGGGAACTGATAGTCAATGCTAGCAGTGTTGCCCTGAGGACCTGGATGCAGTGCCGAAAGAGGTTCAATGACCTCACATGAGTGTTCAAGGTGAGTGAATGCATCTTTACATGCCATATCCCATTAACTGCATCATTGGCATCACACACTGTTCAATGCACCACACCTCCCATCATTCACCTACCAACAATCTCTATCAATCACAACTCAAACCTCACATTCCTAGCTTCACCTCACACACTTACCACTGCTGCAAGCCTCACAACCACATCTCACACCTTGCACACACTGCCAGCTATTCAACCATTACAGGCACATCACCCAAACACAGCACCACACTCACTCACACACTTCCCTTTCTCTTGCAGGACAAGGTGGCTCATAGCCACAGGCAACAGCAGCTAACTGGTGGGTAATGTGCAAGCCTGCATATACTTAGCCAGGTGGAGGAGAGGGTGATTGACATTGTTGGGGGGGCTGTCACTGAGGCCGTGGCAAGCAACGAGGCTGAAACCATTGAAGAAGACTGATTGGTCATACCGAATCCTCCTTTTCACATCCCACCTCCCGCTCGTCCCATAATCTCTTCTGATTTATAAGCTGCTGATAGTACAAGCATGCACATCTTTCTTCCCACCACCTCCTTCACTCACCTACCTTTGTGCCTTTCTTCTTTCAGATACCGAAGAACTCCACGAGTAGCCTGCAGACAGGGCACGGGCAAAAGGTAATGCAGATGTCAGCTTCCCAGAGGGTGAGGCCGCACACGAGTTCTGTTGCAGAGGACTCAGATGAGGACTTTGATGGGGCTGCCTATATAAGAAGGCTGATGGACATGCACACAGAAATTCTTGGTGCACTGGCAGGCCTGTCAGAGAGCCTGTTGTCACTGTCAAGGAGCATGAAGGTGTCCGGCATCAACTTTGCACAGGGCTTTGCACAGAGCTTGAAGCCCATGATTTCTAGCATGTAAGTGATGGGCAACTCCATTAGCGCACTTGTGGACCAAACCACCATGCGGCGTCTGATGGCCGATGTCTCAGCTTCCATTGCAGCACAAACGGAGGCGACCCAATGTCTGAGTGGAAGCTCAGACTTCTGTCATGCAAGCTCAGACTGTTCACATGTGGGCACAGGTTTCTGCCACACAACCTCAGACTGCTGCCATCATGGCAGTGTTTACCAGTGTTGAAAGCAGCTTGCAGGGTCTCACATCAGTGCAGCAATCTGTCCTCCAACTAGGATTGCTGAGGCATCGCTGCGGGGGAGTGGCAGTGGCTCCATGGAGCACAAACCTGCTGTCCTCTCTCAGGCTGACAGCATTCATCCTCCCATCCCTATCACTCTGCCAGTGCCCTTCCTGTTACCTGTCAGCCAGCCAGCCCAGACTGCTGCCTCCCATGCCAAGGTGGTACACTCTGTAGCTGAGCCTTCTAGGCCCAGAACTGTTGGAGCTCGGCCTTAAGGCCATCTGCAGTCTCCCCCACAAAGTCAGCAGTCTTCCCTCACAAACTCAGCAGCCTTCCACCAGCCATGCTGCAGCCACTGGGGTAGTACTTGGTCGGAGCACGAGAACAATCAAAGGCACACGGAAGACAAGCATTAAGGGAATGCATAAGGGTGATTAGTTGACTTTGTTATGTAATATTGGATTGATTGATTTATAAATTTGGTTTGGAATGCTTAGCCCAGCAATTTGGGTACTTACCGCTCTCCATTAAGGCCCGTTTCTTGAAAAGAATGATGGCCGCCTCGCTTCCGCTTGCCTCTGGTGCCAGACTCGGTGGCCACCATGTTGTTGAGAGCCATAGTGTTGCCGTTAGCGCTTGTCTCAGAAATGCAAAACAGTCAGTCTGCAAACTTCGACCTTTGTACTGACTTTAATTCTGAATCCTAAGCTCAGAAAAGCGAGTGTGCAGCAGACCTACAGAGACACTGTCAGCGCTACTTAAAGGGACATACACATCTTTCAGATAAGATTGGAATAAAGCTTTTGGACTGGATTTTTAATATTTTATTGAAGTAATGGCCTGGTGCAATAGATGTTAAAGGTTTTTAAAGTGTTTTTAAAGTGGATGGTAACGGAAGGCTTCCGAGAAGACAGAAAATGCTGGAAATACTCAGCAAGTGAGGCAGCATCCATCGAGAGAGAAACGGAGTTGACCTTTCAGGTCAAGTTGCTGCCTGATCTGCTGAGTAATTTCAACATTTTCTGCTTTTCTTTCAGATTTCAAGCATCCGCTCAAAGAGGGAAGAGGAAGACACAGAAAAGAAGACACAGAAGAGGAAGATGCAGATGAGAAGGAAGCAGAAGGATGGATGCAACACTGGAAAGTCCCTTTCTGGCCAGGATATCCAGGATGGAATCATCGACCTGCAGTACCAGTGACCAGAACCCCAATTCCCCTTTGTCCCACATCTTACCTGGCCTCTGTTACTGAGCATCACAATGGCCCCTTGGCCTCAACGCTGAAATAGAAACATAGAAACATAGAAAATAGGTGCAGGAGTAGGCCATTCGGCCCTTCAAGCCTGCACCACCATTCAATAAGATCATGGCTGATCATTCCCTCAGTACCCCTTTCCTGCTTTCTCTCCATACCCATTGATCCCCTTAGCCGTAAGGGCCATATCTAACTCCCTCATGAATATATCCAATGAACTGGCATCAACAACTCTCTGCGGCAGGGAGTTCCACAGGTTAACAACTCTCTGAGTGAAGAAGTTTCTCCTCATCTCAGTCCTAAATGGCCGACCCCTTATCCAAAGACTGTGTCCCCTGGTTCTGGACTTCCCCATCATTGAAAACATTCTACCCGCATCTAACCTGTCTCATCCCGTCAGAATTTTATATGTTTCTATGAGATTCCCTCTCATCCTTCTAAACTCCAATGTATAAAGGCCCAGTTGATCCAGTCTCTCCTCATGTGTCAGTCCTGCCATCCCTGGAATCAGTATGGTGAACCTTCGCTGCACTCCCTCAATAGCAAGAACATCCTTCCTCAGATTAGGAGACCAAAACTCAACACAATATTCCAGGTGAGGCCTCACCAAGGCCCTGTACAAATGCAGTAAGACCTCCTGCTCCTATACTCAAATCCCCAAGCTATGAAGGCCAACATACCATTTGCCTTCTTCACCGCCTGCTGTATCTGTATGCCAACTTTCAATGATTGATGAACCATGACACCCAGGTCTCGTTGCACCTCCCCTTTTCCTAATCTGCCACCAGTCAGATAATAGTCTGCCTTTGTGTTTTTGCCCCCAAAATGGATAACCTCACATTTATCCACATTATACTGCATCTGCCATGCATTTGCCCACTCACCTAACCTGTCCAAGTCACCCTGCAGCCTCCTAGTAGCCCACTCACAGCTCACACCGCCACCCAGTTTAGTGCCATCTGCAAACTTGGAGATATTACACTCAATTCCTTCATCCAAATCATTGATATATATTGTAAGTAACTGGGGTCCCAGCACTGAGCCCTATGTTTTTCCAGTAGTCACTGCCTGCCATTCTGAAAAGGACCCATTTATCCCGACTCTCTGCTTCCTGCCTGCCAACCAGTTCTCTATCCACGTCAGTATATTACTCCCAATACCATGTGCTTTAATTTACACACCAATCTCTTGTGTGGGACTTTGTCAAAAGTCTTTTGAAAGTCTAAATACTCCACATCCACTGGATCTCCCTTGTCCACGCTACTGGTTACATCCTCAAAAAATTCCAGAAGATTTGCCAAGCATGATTTCCCCTTCATAAATCCATGCTGACTTGAAGCGATCCTGTCACTGCTTTCCAAATGCGCTGCTATTTCATCCTTAATAATTGATTCCAACATTTTCCCCACTACTGATGTCAGGCTAACTGGTCTATTTTCTCTCTCCGTCCCTTTTTAAAAAGTGGTGTTACATTAGCTACCCTCCAGTCCATAGGAACTGATTCAGAGTCGATAGACTATTGGAAAATGATCACCAATGCATCCACTATTTCTAGGGCCGCTTCCTTAAGTACACTGGGATGCAGAACATCAGGCCCCAGGGATTTATCGGCCTTCAATTCCATCAATTTCCCTAACACAATTTCCCGCCTAATAAGGATATCCTTCAGTTCCTCCTTCTCACTGGTCCCCTAGTACCTATAGAAGGTTATTTGTGTCTTCCTTCGTGAAGACAGAAACATAGAATTTGTTCAATTGGTCCTATTTCTTTGTTTCCCATTATAATTTCACCTCAATCTGACTGCAAGGGACCTATGTTTGTCTTCATTAATCTTTTTCTCTTCACATATCTATAGAAGCTTTGGCAGTCAGTTTTTATGTTCCCGGCAGGCTTCTTCTCGTACTCTATTTTCCCCCTCTTAATTCAACCCTTTGTCCTCCTCTGCTGAATTCTAAATTTCTCCCAGTCCTCAGGTTTGTTGCTTTTTCTGGCCAATTTATATGCCTCTTCCTTGGATTTAACACTATCCTTAATTTCCCTTGTTAGCCACGGTTGAGCCACCTTCCCCGTTTTATTTTTATTCCAGACAGGAATGTAGAATTGCTGAAGTTCATCCATGTGATCTTAAAATGTTTGCCATTGCCTATACACCGTCAACCCTTTAAGTATCATTTTCCAGTCTATTCTAGCCAATTCACGCCTCAAACCATCAAAGTTACCTTGCCTTAAGTTCAGGACCCAATTTCTGAATTAACTGTGCACTCTCCATCTTAATAAAGAATTCTATCATATTATGGTCACTCTTCCCCAAGGGGCCTCGCACAAGATTGCTAATTCGTCCTTTCCCATTATACATCACCCAGTCGAGCATGGCCAGCTCCCTAGTTGGTTCCTGCATCATATTGATCTAGAAAACCAACCCTAATACACACCAGGAAATCCTCCTCCACCTCATTGCTACCAGTTTGGTTAGCCCAATCAATATGTCGATTAACGTCACACATGTTAACTGCTGTACCTTTATTACATGCATCCCTAATTTCTTATTTGATGCTGTCCTCAACCTTACTACTACTGTTTGGTGGTCTGTACACAACTCCCACTAACGTTTTCCGCCCCTTGTTATTCTGTAGCTCCACCCATACCAATTCCACATCATCCAAGCTAATGTCCTTTCTTACTGTTGCATTAATTTCCTCTTTAACCAGCAATGCCACCCCACCTCCTTTTCCTTTCTGTCTATCCTTCCTAAATGTTGAATACCCCTGGATGTTGAGTTCCCAGCCTTGGTCACCCTAGATGCCAATTACATCACACCCGTTAGCTGCTATCTGCGCAGTTAATTCATCCAACTTATTCTGAATACTCCTCACATTGAGGCACAGAGCCTTCAGGCTTGTCTATCAAGCACACTTTGCCTTTTTAGACTTTTGGTGTAATGTGGCCCTTTTTGCTTTTTGCCTTAGGTTTCTCTGCCCTCTACTTTTACTTTTCTTCTTTCTATCTTTTGCTTCTGCCCCCATTCTACTTCTCTCTGTCTCCCTGCATAGGTTCCCATCCCCCTGCCATATTAGTTTAACTCCTTCCCAACAGCACTAGCAAACACTCCCCCGAGGACATTGGTTCAAGTCCTGCCCAGGTGCATATTAAACTAATATGGCAGGGGGATGGGAACCTATACAGGGAGACAAAGGGGAATAAATTGGAGACAGAAACAAAAGATAGAAAATAGAATAGTAAAAGTGGAGGGCAGAGAAACCCAAGGCAAAAAACAAAAAGGACCACTTTACAGCAGAATTTTAAAGGGTCAAAGTGTGTTAAAAAGACAAGCCTGAAGGCTCTGTGCCTCAGTGCGAGGAGTACTCGGAATAAGGTGGACGAACTAACTGCGCAGATAGCAGTTAACGCGTATGATGTGATTGGCATCACAGAAACATGACTCCAGGGTGACCAAGACTGGGAACTCAACATCCAGGGGTATTCAGCATTTAGGAAGGATAGGCAGAAAGGAAAAGCAGGCGGGGTGGCGTTGCTGGTTAAAGAGGAAATTAATGCAATTGTAAGGAAGGACATTAGCTTGGATGATGTGGAATCGGCATGGGTGGAGCTACAGAATACCAAAGAGCAGAAAACGCTAGTGGGAGTTGTGTACATGCCACCAAATAGTAATAGTGAGGTTGTGGACATCATCTAACAAGAAATAAGGGATGTGTGCAATAAAGTTACAGCAGTAATCATGGGCAACTTTAATCTATTTCTCTTCACATATCTATAGAAGCTTTTGCAGTCTTTGTTTATGTTTCCGGCAAGCTTCCTCTCGTACTCTATTTTCCCTTCTTAATTAAACTCTTTGTCCTCCTCTGCTGTATTCTAAATTTCTCCCAGTCCTCCGGCTTGCGACTTTTTCTGGCTAATTTGTATGCCTCTTCCTTGGATTTAACGCTATCCTTAATTTCCCTTGTTAGCCACGGTTGAGCCACCTTCCCCATTTTATTTTTACTCCAGACATTGCTGAAGTTCATCCATGTGATCTTTAAAGGTTTGCCTTTAATCTGCCTGCTGTACCTGCAAGCCAACCTTCAATGACTGATGAAACATGACACCCAGGTCTCGTTGCACCTCCTCTTTTCCAATCTGCCGCCATTCAGATAATATTCTGCCTTCGTGTTTTTGCCACCAAAGTGGATAACCTCACATTTATCCAAATTACACTGCATCTGCCATGTATTTGCTCACTCGCCTAACCTGTCCAAATCACCCTGCAGCCTCTTAGCATCCTCCTCACAGCTCACACCGCCACCCAGTTTAGTATCATCTGCAAACTTGGAGATATTACACTCAATTCCATCATCCAAATCATTAATATATATTGTAAAGAGCTGGGATCCCAGCACTGAGCCCTGCGGCACTCCACTAGTCACTGCCTGCCATTCTGGAAAGGACCCGTTAATCCCGACTCTCTGCTTCATGCCTGCCAACCAGTTCTCTATCCACATCAGTACATTACTCGCAATACCATGTGCTTTGATTTTGCACACCAATCTCTTGTGTGGGACCTTGTCAAAAGCCTTTTGAAAGTCCAAATACATCACATCCACTGGTTCTCCCCTGTCTACTCTACCAGTTACATCCTCAAAACATTCCAGAAGATTTGTCAAGCATGATTTCCCCTTCATAAATCCATGCTGACTTGGACCTATCCTATCACTGGTTTCCAAATGTGCTGCTATTTCATCCTTAATGATTGATTCCAACATTTTCCCCACTACTGATGTCAGGCTAACTGGTCTATAATTACCCATTTTCTCTCTCCCTCCCTTTTTAAAAAGTGGCGTTACATTAGCAACCCTCCAATCCATAGGAACTGATCCAGAGTCGATAGACTGTTGGAAAATGATCACCAATGCATCCACTATTTCTCGGGACACTTCCTTAAGTACTCTAGGATGTAGATGATCAGGCCCTGGGGATTTATCGGCCTTCAATCCCGTCAATTTCCCAAACACAATTTCCCGCCTAATTAGGATATCCTTCAGTTCCTCCTTCTCACTACACCTTCGGACCCCTAGTACATCGGGAAGGTTATTTGTGTCTTCCTTTGTGAAGACAGAACCAAAGTACTTGTTCAATTGGTCTGCCATTTCTTTGTTCCCCATTATAAATTCACCCGAATCCGACTGCAAAAATGATCAGCCATGATCTCATTGAATGGTGGTGCAGGCTCGAAGGGCCGGATGGCCGACTCTTGCACCCATTTTCTATGTTTCTGTGTTTCTATGTTTGTACTGGTCCCACCTCCCCCTGAACCGATTCCAATGTCCCAGGAATTTGAATCCCTCTCTTCTGCACCACTCCTCAAGCTACGTATTCACCTGAGCTATCCTGCGATTCCTACTCTGACTAGCACGTGGCACTGGTAGCAATCCTGAGATTACTACTTTTGAGGTCCCACTTTTTAATTGAGCTCCTAGCTCCCTAAATTCGTCTTGTAGGACCTCATCCCGTTTTTTACATTTTTCATTGGTACCTATATGCACCACGACAACTGGCTGTTCATCCTCCGTTTTCAGAATGTCCTGCACCCGCTCCGAAACATCCTTGACCCTTGCACCAGGGAGGCAACATACCATCCTGGAGTCTCGATTGCGGCCACAGAAACGTCTATCTATTCCCCTTACAATTGAATCCCCTATCACTATAGCTCTCCTACTCTTTTTCCTGTCCTCCTGTGCCGCCACAAAATAAACTATCCAATCCAACTTTATACATCCATCCATTCAATATGACATTAAGAAATCAACTAATCACACTTTCCCTTAGTGACTGTCTTGTGTGTACCTTGCCTATCTTAGTGATGTCACGCAGTGCTACCCAAGTTGCTGCAGCATGGCTGGTGAAAGGCTGCTGACTTTCAGTGGGGGACGCTGCAGATGGCCTTGCAGGACGACCTAGAAGAGCTGGTGGTTGGGAGTGTGAAATTGAGTGACGTTGTTTCTTCTTCACTCTCCTCTCCCTCTTCTTGGTGAACCACTGGCTGGGCAGGCTGGATTTCTTGGGTTGTGAAATGAGGAAGGCATAAAGGTTGAGATGTGGTGAGGAGAGGGTGGGAAAGCAAGAGGTGCATGTGAGAAGGAAGATAATATATGAGGATACCAGCATCTTGTATCCTTTCAGCCTCGCCACTGGCCAAGGGCTCAGCTAGACCCCTGCCAGTGGCCAGTGCCATCTCCTCCAAGGAGGTGAGGTGAAGCTAGGAATGGGAGGTGTACCTTGTGTTTGATAGAGATTGTTGGTAGGTGAGTGATGGGAGGGGTCGTGCATTGACCATTGAGTGATGCTAATGATGCAGTTGGTAGGAGACAGCTTTTGAAGATGCATTGACTGACCTTGACCACTGATCTGAGATCAGTGGGACCTTGGGGTACTTGTGCAAGAAACACAAAAGGTTAGTATGCAGGTATTGCAAGAGATCAGGAAGGCCGATGGAATCTTGGCATTTATCGCAAAGGGAATCGAGTATAAAAGCAGGGAAGTCTTGCTACAGTTGTACAGGGTATTGATGAGGCCACTCCTGGAATACTGTGTGAGGTTTTGGTTTCCATATTTACGAAAGGATATACTTGCTTTGGATGCAGTTTAAAAAAGGTTCACAAGGTTGATTCGAGAGATGAGGGGGTTGTCTTATGAGGAAACGCTAAGTAGGTTTGGCCTCTATTCATTGGAATTCAAAAGAATGAGAGGTAATCTTATTGAGATGTATAAGATTATGAGGAGGCTTGACAAGGTGGATGCAGAGAGGATGTTTCCACTGATAGGGGAGACTAGAACGAGAGGACAAAATCTAAGAATAAGGGGCCACCCATTTAAAACTGAGATGAGGAGAAATTTCTTCTCTCAGAGGGCTGTGGATCTGTGGAACTCACTGCCTCAGAGAGCTGTGGAAGCTGGGAAATTGAATAAATTTAAGACAGAAATAGACAGTTTCTTAAACAATAAAGGAATAAGGGGTTATGGGGAGCGGGCAGGGAGGTGGACCTGAGTCCATGACCGGATCAGCCATGATCGCAATGAATGGCGGAGCAGGCTCGAGGGGCCGTATGGCCCACCCCTGCTCCTATTTCTTATGTTCTTATGTTCCTATCATGAAGTTTCTTTGGGCACTAGAGCCAGGTGATAGGGGCAACGCTGCTGATAGTGATTGTCTCGGTGATCTGGTCCCACATTGTTCTTTTTGGAGGGCCTCCTGGTGCTTGTGGGGAGAGGTCGTCTCTTGCAATGTGGAAATATAGAAACATAGAAACATAGAAAATAGGTGCAGGAGTAGGCCATTTGGCCCTTCGAGCCTGCACCACCTTTCAATAAGACCATAGCTGATCATTCATCTCAGTATCCCTTTCCTGCTTTCTCTCCATTCCCATTCATTCCTTTAGCCGTAAGGGTCATATCTAACTCCTTCTTGAATATATCCAATGAACTGGCATCAGCAATTCTCTGCAGTAGGGGATTCCACAAGTTAACAACTCTCTGAGTGAAGAAGTTTCTCCTCATCTCAGTCCTAAATGGCTTACTCCTTATCCTTAGACTGCGTCCCCTGGTTCTGGACTTCCCCAACATCGGGAACATTCTTCTTGCATCTAACCTGTCCAATCCCGTCAGAATTTTATATGTTTCTATGAGATCCTCTCTCATCCTTCTAAACGCCAGTCAATACAGGCCCAGTCGATCCAGTCTCTCCTCCTATGTCAGTCCTGCCATCCTGGGAATCAGTCTGGTGAACCTTCGCTGCACTCCCGCAATAGCAAGAATGTCCTTCCTCAGATTAGGAGACCAAAACTGAACACAATATTCCAGGTGAGGCCTCACCAAGGCCCTGCACAACTACTGTAAGACCTCCCTGTTCCTATACTGAAATCTCCTAGCTATGAAGGCCAACATACCATTTGCCTTCTTCACCACCTGCTGTACCTGCATGCCAACTTTCAATGACTGATGTACCATGACACGCAAGTCTCGTTGCACCTCCCCTTTTCCTAACCTGCCACCATTCAAATAATATTCTGCTGTCGTGTTTTGCCACCAAAGTGGATAACCTCACATTTATCCACATTATACTGCATCTGCCATGCATTTGCCCACTCACCGAACCTGTCCAAGTCACCCTGCAGCCTTTTAGTGTACCCCTCACAGCTCACACCGCCACCCAGCTTAGTGTCAACTGTAAACTTGGAGATATTACACTCAATTCCTTCATCTAAATCATTAATGTATATTGTAAATAGCTGGGGTCCCAGCACTGAGCCCTGCGGCACCCCACTAGTCACTGCCTGCCATTCTGAAAAGGACCCATTTATCCCAACTCTCTGCTTCTTGTCTGCCAACCAGTTCTCCATCCATGTCAGTACATTACCCCCAATAACATGTGCTTTAATTTTGCACACCAATCTCTTGTGTGGAACCTTGTCAAAAGTCTTTTGAAAGTCCAAATACACTGCACTGGTTCTCCCGTGTTCACTCTACCAGTTACATCCTCAAAAAATTCTAGAAGATTTGTCAAGCATGATTTCCCTTTCATAAATCCATGCTGAATTGGACCGATCCTGTCACTGCTTTCCAAATGCGCTGCTATTTCATCTTTAATAATTGATTAAAACATTTTCCCCACTACTGATGTCAGGCTAACCGGTCTATAATTACCCGTTTTCTCACTCCCTCCTTTCTTAAAAAGTGGTGTTCCATTAGCTACCCTCCAGTCCATAGGAACTGATCCAGAGTCGATAGACTGTTGGAAAATGATCACCAATGCATCCACTATTTCTAAGGCTACTTCCTTAAGTACTCTGGGATGCAGAATATCAGGCCCGGGGATTTATCGGCCTTCAATCCCATCAATTTCCCGAACACAATTTCCCGCCTAATAAGAATTTCTTCTGTTCCTCCTTCTCACTGGACCATCGGTCCCTTATTATTTCCAGAAGGTTATTCGTGTCTTCCTTTGTGAAGAGAGAACCAAAGTATTTGTTTAACTGGAACGCCATTTTTTTGTTCCCCATTATAAATTCACCTGAATCTGACTGCAAGGGACATATGTTTGTCTTCACTAACCTTTTTCTCTTCACATATCTATAGAAGCTTTGGCAGTCAGTTTTCATGTTCTCAGCAAGCTTCCTCTCATACCCTATTTTCCTCCTCCTAATTAGACCCTTCTTCTTCCTCTGCTGTATTATAAAATTCTCCCAGTCCTCAGGTTTGCTGCTTTTTCTGGCCAATTTATATGCCTCTTCCTTGGATTTAACACTATCCTTAATTTCCCTTGTTAGCCACGGTTGAGCCACCTTCCCCATTTTAGTTTTACTCCAGACAGGGATGTACAATTGTTGAAGTTCATCCATGTGATCTTTAAATGTTTACCATTGCCTATCTACCGTCAACCCTTTAAGTGTCACTCGCCAGTCTATTCTAGCCAATTCACGTCTCATACCATCGAAGTTACCGTTCCTTAAGTTCAGGACCCTAGTCTCTGAATTAACTGTGTCACTCTCCATCTTAATAAAGAATTCTACCATATTATGGTCACTCTTCCCCAAGATGCCTCACACAACAAGATTGCTAATTCGTCCTTTCTCATTACACATCACCCAGTCTAGGATGGCAAGCCTTCTAGTTGGTTCCTCGACATATTCATCTCGAAAACCATCCCAAATACACTCCAGGAAATCCTCCTTTACCCCATTGCTACCAGTTTCGTTAGCCCAATCAATATGTAATTTCAAGTCGCCCATGATAACTGCTGTACCTTTATTGCACGCATCCCTAATTTCTTGTTTGATGCTGTCCCCAACCTCACTACTACTGTTTGGTGGTCTGTACACAACTCCCACTAGCGTTTTCTGCCCTTTGGCATTCTGTAGCTTCACCCATACCGATTCCACATCATCCAAGCTAATGTCCCTCCTTACTATTGTGTTAATTTCCTCTTTGACCAGCAACGCCACCCCACCTCCTTTTCCTTTCTGTCTATCCTTCCTGAATGTTGAATACCCCTAGACGTTGAGTTCCCAGCCTTGGTCACCCTGGAGCCATGTCTCCGTGATGCCAATTACATCATCAACTATCTGCGTAGTTAATTCGTCCAACTTATTACAAATACTCCTCGCATTGAGGCACAGAGCCTTCAGGCTTGAATTTTTTAGACACTTTGCTCCTTTAGAATTTTGGTATAATGTGGTCCTTTTTGCTTTTTGTCTTGGTTTTCTCTGCCCTCCACTTTTACTTTTCTTCTTTCTATCTTTTGCTTCTGCCCCCATTCTACTTTCCTCTGTCTCCCTGCATAGGTTCCCACCCTCCTACCATATTAGTTTAATCCCTCTCCAACAACACTGGCAAACACTTCCCCTAGGACATTGATTCCGCTCCTGCCCAGGTGCAGACCGTCGAGTTAGTACTGGTCCCACATCCCCCAGAACCAGTTCCAATGTCCCAGGAATTTGAATCCCTCCCTTCTGCACCACTCCTCAAGCCATGTATTCATCTGAGCTATCCTGCGACTGCTACTCTGACTAGCATGTGGCACTGGTAGCAATCCTGAGAGTTCCTACTTTTAAATTTGGCTCCTAGCTCCCTAAATTTGTCTTGTAAGACCTCATCCCGTTTTTTACCTATATTGTTGGTACCTATATGCACCATGACTACTGGCTGTTCACCCTCCCCCTTCACAATGTCCTGCAGCCGCTCTGAGATATCCTTGACCCTTGCATCAGGGAGGCAACATACCATCCTGGAGTCTCGATTGCGGCCGCAGAAATGACTATCTATTCCCCTTACAATAGAATCCCATTGCACAAAGCTGGAGTGCTGAATGCAGGACTCTTGGTACCCCTTCCCTGGCTTGTTGAATTATTTGTGTTAGTGCTGAAGCACTTATCCCGTTTTTTTAGATGTGGAAAGTAATTTAATTTTAAAGCTGAAGACTACCATTTAGAAATTATATTTAATGTTTATTCTTTTCAGAAGGCAGTTGAGCTATGAGGACTAAAAACTGCCAATTTTTAAATGATTTTAATTTTTTTCATTTTTGAAGGCTGCTTTCGATGCTGCTTTCTAAAATGACAGCTAGCTGTTCTTGCTCCGGGGCATTAGGCCACGCGACGTTGAGCCTTCTGCTGAGAGAAGCACTGGAAAACCTGCCTTACACCTTGACCGCCACTGACAGTGTTGTCGTCGCCCTGCTCTGAGGTTGCAGGTCTGGTCCCAAGAGAGTTTTGTGATCACCTCATCAGTGAAGCAGACCCGCCGAAAACACTGCTTCTGGCTTAGGTACAGGTAGAAGTGTTCCCTGATGACCCTAGGTAGGTAAGACTTCCTGCTGAGAGCCCTCCTCCCTCTGCAAGCAGCTTATGCTTCATCTCCCTATCATGCTGCAGGTCATGGGAGACTATAGCCCCAATGACTGGAAGCAAGTGGTGTACTCATAATCCTTTCAGTAGCAGCCAATGCCTTCCAATATCCAACAGCACTCACTCCACATTTTACCAACTTTTCAAATCTCTTCCAGCAACCCAGTACTCCTACAAACTCTGCAGGAGCCAGTACATAGCAATGAACCACTAACCTGCAAGTTGGATGTATCACTTTAAGTCGCGCTGGTGTGGGGGTCCCTCGTGCAGCTGAATGCATGTTCAGCTGTGCGTGTTTCGGAGAGGGCATTGAATAGGGCGACATATTGTGCGTCAAATCAGCATTACACGCTGACTGACGTGCTGTGCATACTGCCGGTGCACACATGGACCAGCGCTATCACCCTCACCAAAATGGTGTTCAGTGCGGACCGACTCATGTCGGCCTGGTTTCCCAGGCCTCGGGAAACCCGGCAGGTGAAAGGAGGCGAGAAGGGCTGAATCCATGAGGTGAGTGTCTTTGCAGCACTGCTTGAGAACCAGGAGGAGCGGGAGTGCTTCCTTCAGGCCCAACAAGCTACCCAGTAAACCCTCCCCCTACAATCTGTCTGCTCTGCACCCCCACCATCGGACCCCACTGAGCACCATCCGATCCCCATGATCGCCATTGGACCCCCTAACCACCACTGGAACCCCCCGACCACCATCTGCTCCCTTCGACCACCATCTGCTGCCCCTGATCACCATCTGCTGCACCAGGCAACGATCTGCTTTGCCGGACCATTGAACCCCCCCCACCCCGAACACCAAATGCTCCACCCGATCACCAACTGCCTCCCCTGACCACTATTGGATCCCCCGACCACCATCGGACCTCCTCCGACAACATCGGACCCGCCGACCACCATCGGAACCCACGACCACCATCAGACCACCCCAACCACTATCAGATCTCCCTTGACCACTGTCACCATAAGATCATAGCTGATTATTGTCCTCAACTCCATTTTCCCATCCGATCTCCATATCCCTTGATTCCCTAGACCTTAAAAAGATATCTCTCTCAGCCTTGAAAAATTCAGAGACTCAGCATCCACAGCTGTCTGGGGCAGAGAATTCCAAAGATTCTCAACCCTCTGAGAGAAGAAATCCCTCCTCATCTTGGAATTAAATGGCCTATCCCTTATCCTGAGACTATGCCCACTAGTTCTTTGAGGATGTAACATGCAGGGTAGATAAGGGGGAACCAGTGGATGTGGTGTATTTGGATTTCCAGAAGGCATTCGATGAGGTACCACATAAACGGTTACTGCACAAGATAAAAGCTTACGGAGTTGGGGGTAACATATTAGCATGAATAGCGGATTGGCTAACTAAAAGAAAACAGAGAGTTGGGATAAATGGGTAATTTTCCGGTTGGCAAACGGTAACTAGTGTGATCGATGCTGGGGCCTCAACTACTTACAATTTATATTAATAACTTGGATGAAGGGACCGAGCGTAATGTAGCCAAGTTTACGGATGATACAAAGATGGGTGGGAAAGTAAATTGTGAGGAGGATACAAAAAACCTTCAAAGGGATATAGACAGGCTAAGTGAGTGGCCAAATACTTGGCAGATGGAGTATAATGTGGGTAAGTGTGAATTTATCCAATTTGGCAGGAGAAATAAAAAAAAAATTATTATTATTTAAATAGAGAGAAATTACAAAATGCTGTAGTACAGAGAGACCTGGGGGTCCTTGTGCATGAAACACAAAAAGTTAGTTTGCAGGTACAGCAAGTAATCAGGAAGGCAATGGAATGTTGGCCTTTATTGCAAAGGGGATGGAATATAAAAGCAGAGAAGTCCTGCTACAACTGTACAGGGTATTCATGAGGCCATACCTGGAGTACTGCATACAGTTTTTGGTCTCCGTATTTAAGGAGGGATATACTTGCATTGGAGGCAGTTGAGAGAAGGTTCACTAGGTTGATTCCCAAGATGAAAGGTTTGACTTATGAGGAAAGGTTTAGTAGGTTGGGCCTATACTCAATGGAGTTTAGAAGAATGAGAGGTGATCTTATTGAAACATATAAGATACCGAGGGGGGCTTGACAAGGTAGATGCAGAGAGGATGTTTCCCCTGGTGGGGGATTCTAGAATTGGGGGAATAGTTTCAGAATAAGGGGCTGCCCATTTAAAACTGAGATGAGGAGGAATTTCTTCTCTCAGAGGCTTGTAAATCTGTGGAATTCTCTGCCCCAGAGAGCTGCGGAGTCTGGGATATTGAATATATTTAAGGTGGAGATAGACAGATTTTTGAGCGATAAGCGAGTGAAGGATTATGGGGAACAGCAGGGAAGTGGAGTTGAACCGAAGATCAGATCAGCCATGATCTTATTGAATGGCGGAGCAGGCTCGAGACCAAGTGGCCTACTCCTGCTACTATTTCTTATGTTCTTATGTTCTCTACTCTCCAGCCAAAGGAAACAACCTCTCAGCATCTACCCTGTCAATCCCCTTCAGAATTTTGTACGTTTCAATGAGATCACCTCTGGTACTTCTAAACACCAGAGAGAATAGGCCAAATCTACACAATCTCTCATCATAGGACAGCCCTCTTACCCCAGGAATCAATCTAATGAACCTTTGTTGCACCATCTCCGAGGCAAGTATATCCTTCCTTAGATAAGGAGACCAAAACTGCATAGTACTCCAGGTGTGGTCTCACCAAGGCCCTGTACAATTGTAGCAAGACTTCCTTATGCTTATACTCCACCCCCCTTGCAATAAAGGCCAATATGCCATTTGCTTTCCTTAGTGCTTGCTGTACCTGCATGCTAGCTTTCTGTGTTTCTTGCACAAGGACACCCAAATCTCTCTGAACACCAACATTTAGAAGTTTCTAAGCATTTAAAAAATATTCTGGTTTTCTATTCTTCCCACCAAAGTGAATAACCTCATATTTCCCCACGTTATATTCCATCTGCTACCTTACTGCCCACTCACTTAGTCTATCTATATCCCTTTGCAGACCCTGTTCTCCTCACAGCTTACTGTCCCACCTAGCTTTGTATCGTCAGCAAACTTGGATATATTACACTTGGTCCCTTCATCAAGGCCATGAATATAGATTGTAAATAGCTGAGGCCCCAGCACTGATCCTTGCAGCACCCCGCTACTTACAGCCAACCTGAAAAAGACCCGTTTATCCCTACTCTCTGCTTTCTGTCCATTAACCAATTCTCTATCCATGCTAATACATTACCTCCAATTCCATGAACCCCAACATGTGTAGTAACCTTTTATGTGGCAAATTACCGAATGACTTTTGGAAATCCAAATAAATGACATCCACTGGTTCCCCTTTGTCTACATCCTCAAAAAACTAATACATTTGTGAAACACAATTTCCCTTTCATAAAACCATGTTTATGATTTTCTCGGTGCCCTGATACCACTTCCTTAACAATGGATTCCAGTATTTTCCCAACGACTGAATAGTATTGTTACATTTGCTACCTTCCAATCCGCTGGGACCATTCTAGAATCTAAGGAATTTTGGAAGATCAAAACCAATGCATCTACTATCTCTACAGCCACTTCCTTTAGAACCTAAGGATGTATGCCGTCAGGTCCAGGGAATTTATCGCCTTTTAGTCCCATTAATTTCTCTATTACTTTTTCTCTACTTATGCTTTGGCGGAAACATTTTGAAAGGAGCTTTGCAGTTAAAACCTGCTGGACCTTCAGGAAACCCATTCCTCCGGATTTCCCGACCTCACAATAGCCCCCACCACATGAAACCTGCCTCCGGGCTAAAATCCAGGCCAGTTACTCAACTATAATGTCTCACCTTGGAGTCAGCATGAGAACTGATGAAGTAAGTTTCATACTTTGGTTGACTGAGTGGCATTTCAACAGGCAACTGCAGCAGTGTGATGAGAATATTGTAAAGCAAGATTCCAGGCTCCAACACCGTGTACAGAACAAGACTGTCTGCTTGTCTGCACTGATTAGTTTCATCTTTTACATCAACAGCTATAGCAAGTTTCTAAATATATATTTGACACTTGCTGAATTCGTGTGGAGAGATTGCTAAGAGGATTTTTGAACATGACATCACATCCCACTGCTCTGTGAAATCTGACAGAAATAAAATGGAAAATTAGTAGAGTTTGTTCAGCGCTGCTGAGCTCTAACTCCAGTCAGGTGTGAAGGCAAGTTTACAATGTTTGAGGGTAAAAGAAAGACTTGCATTTATATAGCACCTTTCATGACCACCGAATGTCTCAAAGCGCTTTACAGCCAATGAAGAACTTTTGGAGTATAGTCACCGTTGTAATGTAAGAAACGCAGCAACCAATTTGCGCACCGCAAGCTCCCACAAACAGCAATATGATAATGAGCAGATAATCTGTTTTTGTTATGTTGATTGAGGGCTAAATATTGTCCAGGACATCTGGGAGAACTCCCTTGCTCTTATTTGAAACAGTGCCATGGGATCTTTTACATCCACCTGAGAGAGCAGACGAGGCCTCGGTTTAACGTCCAATCCAAAAGACGGCATCTCCAACAGTGCAGCACCCTCTCAGTACTGCACTGGAATGTCAGCTTATATTTATGTGCTCAAGATTCATGGAGTGATTTGAATCCACAACCTACTGACTCAAAGGCAAGCATGCTACCCACTGAGCCACGGCTGACACGGCTAGTCTGATGGAGGTGGTAGGGACTTTCCAAATGTAATTTTGAATATTTAGGGCTGGCGTTTCCTCTTCGTGGCACTGGGGCATTTGCGTCACGGGCCAGGAAGAGAGGTGGGGACCTGTTACACCAATTTTTACATTTATTTGATTTTCTGGCTTCACTTCTGCCAGTTGCCATTTAATTGAGATTATAGTGATGCAGTGATGTCATGCATTCCATTTTTTGTTATTCTTGATCGTTAATCTCACTCCCAGAAAATGAGTGTCTCGTGTTGCTTGGCGGTAAGTTAAAGAAAGAAGTAAATTTGTATCTTCCACTTTCATTTTCATTCTCTCGCCCATTCTAAATAGGGCCTCAATGGATTTTGTATTGAGAATACCGCTGTTTTCAGTGTTTTTTGGAGGAAGAAGAGGAGCAACATCAGAGGGAAGCTAGATACCACAGGAGGTGTACGGCGGTATCCCCACTGCACAATATACATACCAAGGTGCTTGTACCTTCAGCTGACTCAGGAGCTGTGTTCCACAAAGGAAGTCATTAATGAGCTAAGGCACAATCTGAAACCCAACCTGCAGCCCACCTCTACTGTAGGCACAGCTCTGCCAGTGGCTGTGAAGGTCACCATCGTACTTAATCATGAGGTTTTGGGCTCATTTCGAGCTGTTTCTGAGGACATCATTAACATTAATAATGCAGGGAGGGTCGGTAGCCACAGGACACAGATTTAAGGTATTTGGCAAAAAAGTTTGGGGCGGGAAGGTGAGGAGATTTTTTTTTACACAGCAAGTTGTTGTAATCTGGAGTGCACTGCCTGAAAGGGTGGTAGAAGCAGATTCAATAGTAACTTTCAAAAGAGTTTTAAATAATTACCTGAAAAGGAAAAAAATTCAGGGCTATGGGGAAAGAGCAGAAGAGTGGATCAAATTGGATAGCTCTTTCAAAGGTACGATGTGCTGATTGGCCACCTTCTCTGCTGTATATAATTTTATGATTATATTAGTCAATCTGCCATATACAGATTAAGCAAGTCACAGATGAATTATTTGCTAGATAAATTAGATCATTACCATTCACATGGAAAATCAATAACAACATGACTGAACATGTAATTTTACCAATTGGTAGGATTTCCCAATAACAAGCATTCATAGATTGCATTCAAATGGCCATGTATGCTCCTTTTAAGAATTCCATCACCTACACCGATTCCACTCTCCAGCTCATTTGGGACTGACAGCACCTCATCTAAACAAATGCTCACTTTCCTGCAGCTGCATAGGACAACCCATTGCAAGAGACATTCGTGCTAATTTGTTGCAGAAGACCTTGGGCGTGACATTAACTTTTCAGAGATGGTACAACAGGCGATATTGGATCAGCCGCTCGACATATACCCCATCTGATTTTCCGAATGGATTGCATGTTCTTAAATATGCTGTGCCTAATGTGCATGAATGATGGTTCAACAGCTTGAAAACTTTAATTCTTAATGAAGGAACATATGGTGTGAGTTGCTCACTTTCCTCGATCCTCATTGTTTATGCTGATTTTACGTGTGCTAATGAGATTTGCAGGACATTTAGGCACATATTGCCATCAGCAAAATGGATCCATAATTTTGGGTATTACTTCCCATAGGAATTCCACCCCACTGTGTGTATACCCAGGACTCATTGCTCCATGCTTTCTCGGTGCAACTGTGTGATGAGTAATATCCTAAAGCCTTGTCTTGTGCTTGTCATAGGTGCTACCTGAGTGGTGAAGAATGAGGTAGCAGGCTCTTCGGTTCCTCAAGGAGTCTCTTGGGACTACGTTGGTCCAAGGGCAGCTAAACTCTGCGCTGAATATATTTAAGCTTGCATCTGTTATGCAACTTCAAGTGCAGCCTGGCTCTTTCTCCTTTCTTCCATTTGCAGACACCTGAAGGGACTAAGGGGAGATCCAGCATTTTATGCTATCCTGAAAGACAGCAGCATTATTTGAGTGCATTCAAGCAAAATTGTCTCAATATGCAAATACAGGGTGTTTGTCACCAATGTCCCCTGTTCTGCTCAGCCTGTTTCTATTAATGCACGCTCTATTTAAATTTCTATGCACGCGCAGTATTTACAATGTGGACAGCCTGTGCGGGATCTTTCCCATTACTTAGAAGGAATATTGGTTCTCACCCAAAAATGCTGCTCGCAACAGTGTTCAGAACATTAAGTTGGGAACAAGCATGTGTTAGTGTTATAATCGTATCTCATGGTTGTGAAATTGCATTGAAAACGCTGTAACATTCATGTTACACTTTTAAGTTCAGAGTTGCACAAAAGGGCAGTTTTCCCATTGCCATTGAATCTGCCCTGCAGCATTTGTTCAGAGGCCTTGTGGTCTGAGATATATATGGCAGGCTTTTCTTGGCATTGTCTTGAGTCCCCATTATTTTGTGGCACACATCTGTTTTCTGTGTCATGGTGCTGAGACTGTAATCCATAGAGAGAAGAATTGCCTGCTTTAGTTATCATGAAGTCAGTGAAAAAATTCTGAGGGACCCATAAAAATATAATTTAAAAGTTCAGAAACATTGTCATTTTCAAAGACAATTTAAAGTAGTACATGTTAAGCATTTGTATTACTAATTCTGCTGCATTCTTTTTGCATCCATGTAGTTATAAATCTTGTAAATAGCTTCCACTACTACAACATTTAAACAGCCCTTTTAATGTAGAAGAAATATCCCAAGGTACTTCACAGAGGCGTAAGGAAAATGAACGCTGGGCCAAAAAAGGAGCCATGAGGAGAATGACCAAAAGATTGGTCAACGAGGTGGATTTTAAAGAAGGAGAGGAAGGTGGAGAGATAGTGGGTTTAGCGAGGTAATGCAAGTGTATGATGCTTAGACAATTGAAAGCACAGCCACCAATGGTGAAGCGAAGGAAAAGAGCAATGCACAAGAGGTCAGTGTTAGAAGCCTGGAGAATTTGGAGGTAGAGCTGATGGTGGTTACAGAGTTAGGCAGTGGAAGGATCAAGAGAGGTGATGGAGGACACGATATGCTTTAAACACAAGGATGAAAATTTTTAATTTGAGGTGTTGGGGGACCAGGGAACAATGTAGGTTAGTGCGGCTGAGACAAGGTTAATGGGTGAACGGAAATTAGTGTTATAGAATTTTATAGAGGGTGCTGGATGGCCACGAGAGCTTTGGAATAGTTGAGTCTGGAGGTGACAAAAGCATGGATTGGGTTTTAACAGCAAATGTGCTGAGGCGGAGCAGAGACAGGCAATGTTATGGGAGCATGTGGTCTTGATGATTGGAGGGGATAAGGGTTTTGAAGCTCAGTCCAGAGTTGAACAGGTCACTGGGATTGCAAACAGTTTGGATCAGCCTGAGACAATGACCATGCAGGGGGATGAAATTGGTGACTAGAGAATGGAGTTTGTGGTGAGGCCGATACCTATGGCTTCAGTCTTCCCAAGGATTTATTGAAGGATATTATGCCTCATCCAAGACATTTGTTTTATTCGTTCTGGAATGTGGCCAGCATTTATTGCCCATCCCTAATTGCCCTTAAGAAGGTGGTGGTGAACCACCTTCTTGAACTACTGCAGTCCTTGTGGTAAAGGTACTCCCACAGTGCTGTTAGGGAGGGAGTTCCAGGAATTTGACAGGTGATGATGAAGGAACGGCAATATATTATCAAGTCAGGATGGTGTGTAACTTAGAGGGGAACTTGCAGGTGATGGTGTTTCCATGCACCTGTTGTCCTTGTCCTTCTAGGTGGTAAAGGTTGCAGGTTTGGTAGGTGCTGCTGAAGAAGCCATGGTGAGTTGCTGCAGTGCATCTTATACATGGTACACACTGCAGCCACGGTGCACCGGTGGTGGAAGGAATGAATGTTAAAGGTGGTGGTTGGGGTGTCAATCAAGCAGGCTGCTTTGTCCTGGATGGTGTCGAGCTTCTTGAGTGCTGTTGGAGCTGCACTCATCCAGGATTCAGGCAAGTGGAGAATATTCCATCACATTCCTGACTTGTGCCTTATAGTTGGTGGAAAGGCTTTGGGGAGTCAGGAGGTGAGACCATCACCGCAGAATACCTAGCCTCTGACCTGCTCTTGTTGCCACAGTATTTATGTGGCTAGTCCAGTTACGTTTCTGGTCACTGGTGGTGGGGGATTCGGCAATGGTAATGCCATTGAATATCAAGGGGAGATCGTTAGCCACTCGTTTGTTGGAGGTGGTCCTTGCCTGGCACTTGTGTGACGTGAATGTTACTTGCCATTTATCAGCGCAAGCCTGAATGTTGTCCAGGTCTTGCTGCATGCAGACATGGACTGCTTCGTTTTCTGAGTAGTTGGGAATGGAATTGAACATTGTGCAATCATCAACAAACATCCCCACTTCTGACCTTGTGATGGAGGGAAGGTCATTGATAAAGCAGCTAAAGATGGTTGGGCCTAGGGCACTGCCCTGAGGAACTCCTGCAGCGATGTCCTGGGGCTGAGATGATTGACCTCCAACAACCACAATATCTTTATTTATGCTAGGAATGGCTCCAGTCAGTGGACAGTTTTCCCCTGTTTCCCATTGATTTCAATTTTACTAGGGCTCTTTGATGCCACATTCAGTCAAATGCTGCCTTGATGTCAAAGGCTATCACTCTCACCTCACATCAGGAATTCAGTTCTTTTGTCCATGTTTGGACCAAGGCTGTAATGAGGTCTTGAGCCGAGTGGTCCTGACGGAACCCAAACTGAGCATCGGTGAGCAGGTTATTGGTGAGTAAGTGCCACTTGATAGCACTGTCGACGACACCTTCCATCACTTTGCTGATGATTGAGAGTATACAGTTGGGGCGATAATTGGTCAGATTTGATTTGTCCTGCTTTTTGTGGACTGGACATACAGGCCAGTTTTCCACATTGTTGGGTAGACGCCAGTGTTATAGCTGTACTGGAACAGCTTGGCTAGAGGTACGGCTAATTTTGGAGCACAAGTCTTCAGCATGACAGCCGGGATGTTGTCGGGGCTGATAGCCTTTGCTGCATCCAATGTGATCAACTGTTTCTTGATAACACGTGAAATGAATTGAATTGGCTGAAGGCTGGCTTCTGTGATGGTGGGGACCTTAGGAGGAGGCCAATATGGATCGTCCACTCGACACTTCTGGCTGAAGGTGGTTGTATATGCTTCAGCCTTGTCTTTTGCATTTGCATGCTGGGCTCCGTCACCATTAAGAATGGGGATATTCATAGAGTATCCTCCTCCCATTAGTTGTTTAATTGTCCACTACCATTCACGACAGGATGAGGCAGGACTGCAGAGATGAGATCTGATTGTTTGATTGCGGGATCACTTAGCTCTGTTTGTAGCCATGCTGCTTCCATTGTTTAGCATGCATGTAGTCCTGTGTTGCAGCTTACCCAGGTTGGTGTGCCTGGTGTTGCTCCTGGCATGCTCTTCTGCACTCTTTATTGAACCAGGGTTTTTCCCCTAGTTTGATGGTAATGATAGAGTGAAGAATATCTCCACTCTCCCATCCTACAGCAGTTCGAACTGGTGCTGTTATGTATTTAACCCCTTGTAACGTGTATTACATGACCACCAGAGAGCCTACCTGTTGGAGTCCCAAGGGATCCCAGCATCCCTTGGGAGCACGGTATATAAGCAGGCCACCCACGAGGTACCTGCACTCTGGAGCCTTATTAAAGGAACTAAGCTAACACTTGCTCATTGTACACATTACTCAATTTCATCCTTTATTGTGAGTGTGCCAATTGGTAACGAGGTAACGAACAACCGCGCGAAAATGCAAAGAACAGTTGGTATCCTGGAGAAGTTCTCAGAAGGGGATGATTGGGAGGCCTTCATGGAGAGACTCGACCAATACTTCGTGGCCAACGAGCTGGAAGGGGATGAGAACGTGGCCAAACGAAGGGCGATCCTAACTGTCCGTGGGGCAACAACCTATGGCCTCATGAAGAATCTCCTAGCTCCAGCAAAACCAACAGAGAACTCCTATGAAGAATTGTGTACGCTGGTCCGGGAGCATCTAAATCCTAAGGAAAGTGTTTTGATGGCGAGATATCGGTTCTACACTTGTCAACGATCGGAGGGGCAGGAAGTGGCGAGCTATGTCGCCGACCTAAGGCACCTCGCAGGACATTGTGAATTTGAGGCATTCCTAGAACAAATGCTTCGAGAATTTTTTGTACTGGGCATTGGCCATGAGACAATCCTTTGTAAACTGTTGACTGCAGAAACTCTGAATCTAAGTAAAGCCATAACGATAGCCCAGGCATTTATGTCCACCAGCAATAACACCAAACAGATTTCACAGAGTAAAGAAGTTTCAGCCAGTACTGTACAAAAAGTAACATCGGTTTCAAGCAGAAATATACATGGCAGAACGTACAAGCCGGCTGTTGCTGCCCGACCTCAGGTGACCCAGAGTCCGCCATCAATCGTTAATGCGAGGCAGTTAACATCTTGTTGGTGCTGTGGAGGTAATCATTGGCCCCATCAATGCTGCTTCATGCACTATGCATGCACGGTTGCAGAACAATGGGACACCTCCAGTGAATGTGCAGGCGAGCTGCAAACCCTGCAAACCACCACGTTGCGGAGGAAGATCAATCCACTGTGGATCAGGCTGAATTGGAGACTCGTATCGAGGAGGCAGAAGTGTACGGGGTACACACATTCACCATGAAATGTCCACCAATAATGTTGAAAGTTGAACTGAACGGAATTCCAATATCTATGGAACTGGACATGGGTGCGAGTCAGTCCATGATGAGTAAAAAGGCCTTCAACAGGCTGTGGGGTAACAAGGCACAGAGGCCCAAGCTCAGCCCCATTCACACCAAACTAAAGGAACCAAGGAACTAATCCCTGTAATTGGCAGTGCAGAAGTCAAAGTCTCCTATGACGGAGCAGTGCATAAACTCCCGCTGTGGATTGTGACAAGGGATGGCCCCACATTGTTTGGCAGAAGCTGGCTGGGAAAAATCCGCTGGAACTGGGACGACATCCGAATGCTTTCATCCGTTGACGATGCCTCATGTGCCCAGGTTCTGAGCAAGTTCCTACCGTTGTTCAAGCCAGGCATTGGAAGCTTCTTGGGGGCGAAAGTGCAGATCCATTTGGTTCCCGGTACGCGACCCATCCACCACAAGGCACGGGTGGTACCATACATAATGCGTGAGAAAGTGGAAATTGAGCTGGACAGGCTGCAGCGAGAAGGCATCATCGCGCCGGTGGAATTCAACGCGTGGGCTCGTCCGATTTTCCCGGTACTTAAAGAGGATGGCACGGTTAGAATTTGTGGGGACTATAAAGTAACGATTAACCATTTTTCGCTACAGGACCAGTACCCACTACCCAAGGCAGACGACCTATTTGCGACCCTGGCTGGAGGGGAGACGTTCACCAAGCTGGACCTGACCTCGGCCTACATGCTGCAGGAGCTGGAGGCGTCTTTGAAAGGGCTCACCTGCATCAACACGAACAAAGGTCTGTTCATCTATAGCCGGTGCCCGTTTGGGATTCGGTCGGCCACGGCAATCTTCCAACGGAACATAGAGAGCCTGCTAAAGTCGGTTCCTCACAGCATGGTTTTCCAGGACGACATACTGGTTACAGGTCGGGACACCATTGAGCACTTGAAGAACCTGGAAGACATTTTTAGTTGGTTGGATTGCGTGGGGCTCAGGTTGAAACGCACGAAGTGTGTTTTCCTAGCGCAGGAGGTCAAGTTCTTGGGAAGAAGAATCGCAGCAGATGGCATTAGACCCACTGACGCCAAGACAGAGACCATAAAGAACGCGCCGAGACCACAGAACGTGACAGAGCTGCGTTCCTGGGACTCCGATTTTGGTAATTTCCTACCTGGGTTTAGCACCCTGCTAGAACCCCTACATGTGCTACTGCGCAAGGGAGACGACTGGGTATGGGGGAATTCACAAGAGGCTGCCTTTGAGAAAGCCAGAAATCTGTTGTATTCAAACAAACTGCTTGTCCTGCATAACCCTTGTAAAAGATTAGTGCTAGCTTGCGATACATCGTCATATGAGGACAGGTGTGTGTTACAACAGGCTAACGAATCGGGGATCTTGCAACCGGTCGCTTATGCGCCCAGGGGTTTGTCCAAGGCCGAAAGGGCCTACAGCATGATTGAAAGAGAGGCTCTGGCGTGCATTTACGGGGTAAAAAAAATGCACCAGTACTTATTTGGCCTCAAGTTTGAGCTTGAAACTGACCACAAGCCGCTCATATCGCTGTTCTCTGAGAGCAAAGGGATTAACACCAATGCCTCTGCCCGCATCCAAAGATGGGCGCTCACGCTGTCGGCATACAACTATGTAATCCACCACAGAGAACAGCGCAGATACTCTCAGTCGGCTGCAATTGCCCACCACCGGGGTGGAAATGGCACAGCCAGCAGACTTGTTCATGGTCATGGAGGCATTCGAGAACAAGAAGTCCCCTGTTACGGCCCGCCAGATCAGGACCTGGACTTGCCAGGATCCTTTACTGTCCTTGGTAAAAAAAACTGTGTCCTCCATGGGAGCTGGTCCAGTGCCTCACGGAGATGCAGGAGGTGATTAAGCCGTTCCACAGGCGCAAAGACGAAATGTCCCTGCAAGCGGACTGTCTGTTGTGGGGTAATCGCTTGGTCTTGCCCAAGAAAGGCAGAGATACGTTCATATGTGAACTGCACAGCACTCACCCAGGCACTGTAATGATGAAAGGCATAGCCAGATCCCATGTGTGGTGGCCTGGCATCGACTCAGATTTAGAGTCAGGCGTGCACCAGTGCAACACTTGCTCTCAACTGAGCAATGCACCCAGAGAGGCATCGCTAAGTTTGTGGTCATAGCCCACCAAACCGTGGTCGAGGATCCACGTGGACGATGCGGGCCCATTTCTAGGCAAAATGTTTTTGGTTGTTGTGGACGCTTACTCAAAATGGATTGAATGGGCGATAATGTCTGTAAGCACATCCACGGCCACCATTGAAAGCCTACGAGCCATGTTTGTCATGCACTGCTTGCCTGATGATCTAGTCAGCAACAGTGGGCTGTGCTTCACCAGTGCTGAATTCAAGGAATTCATGACCAGCAATGGGATCAAACACGTCACATCTGCCCCGTTCAAGCCCGCATCCAACGACCAGGCAGAACGGGCAGTTCAGACCATCAAGCAAAGCTTGAAATGTGTGTCGGAAGGCTCCCTGCAGACCTGTTTGTCCCGAGTGCTGCTCAGCTACCGCAGCAGACCCCACTCATTCAGCAGGGTTCTCCCAGTTGAGCTGCTCATGAAAAGGGCACTCAAAACAAGGCTCTCTCTTGTCCACCCTGACTTCCATGATCACATGGAGGGCAAGCGGCATCAACAAAGTGTGTACCATGACCGTGCAAATTTGTCACGTGATATTGAGACCAATGATCCTGTGTTTATGCTCAATTATAGACATGGTCCCAAATGGCTCGCTGGCATGGTCACAGCCAAAGAGGGAAGTAGGGTGTTTCAGGTCAAATTGGCCAATGGACAAACATACAGAAAACAATTGGACCAAATCAAATTGCGGTTCACCAACTGCTACGAACAACCCGAAGAAGACACCATTAACTTTGACCCTCCAACACACACACAAGTAGCAACCGACATCATTGTTGACCACGAAGCCGAACTCACCATCCACAGCAGCCCGGCAAGGCTGGCTGCCCAACAGCCCAGTGAAGAACTAACCAACTTACCCACACCCGCATTTGTACCGAGACGATTGACAAGGGAGCGAAAAACCCCAGATCGTCTCACTGCACTGTTGACTTCACGGGGGAGTGATGTTATGTATTTAACCCCTTGTAACCTGTATTACCCTACCACCAGAAGGCCTACCTGTTAGAGTCCCAAGGGATCCCAGCATCCCTTGGGAGCACGGTATCTAAGCAGGCCATTCACAAGGTACTTGCACTCTGGAGTTTTATTAAAGGAGCTAAGGTCACACTTGCTTGTTGTATCCTTTCATCCTCAGTGTTCAGTTTCATCCTATGTTATGAGTGTACCAGGTGCTCTCCACTCTCTCTCCTGCAACAGTTGGAACTGGTGCTCTCCACTTTCCCATCCTGCGACAGTTGCAACTGGTGCTCTCCATTCTCTTCTCCTCCTTCTGCTCCTCTCACCATGGTACAGTCGGGGGAGTGAAAAGGAATGTAGCTGTGGTAGGGGACAGTATATTCCAAGGGATAGATGCTGTTCTCTGCAGCCACGACCAGAATTTCCGAAGGTTGTGTTGCCTGCCTCTTTCTATAGTTAAAGACATTTCCTCGAGGCTAGAGAAGAACTTGGAGTGGGATGGGGCACGATCCAGTTATCGTGGTCCATGTAGGAACCAACGACATAGGTAGAACTAGAAATGAGGTTCTGCTGAGAGAGTTTGAAGACTTGGGATCCAAATTAAAAAGCAAACCTCAAAGGTAATAATTTCTGAATTGTTACCTGCGCCGTGTGCCAATTGGCATCGGGATAAGAAGATTCGTAGGTTATATGCGTGGCTCAAAGAGTGGTGTGGGAAGCAGGGGTTTTGCTTCGTGGGGCACTGGCACGAGTGCTGAGGAAAAAGGGAGCTGTTCCGTCAGACATCAAACTCATATTGTCCTTCAAGTCTCCTTAACTCGGCGACGTAGCTCGCCACTTCCTGACCTTCAGATCTCTGGCACGTGTAGAATCGATACCTCGCCATCAGCACGCTCTCCCTCGGGTTAAGATGCTCCCGAACCAATGTACACAGCTCCTCATATGACTTATCTGCGGGTTTCACTGGAGCCAGAAGATTCTTCATGTGGCTGTAGGTCGGTGCCCCGCAGACCGCGAAGAGGACCGCTCTCCTTTTCTCAGCGCTTCCTTCTCCGTCCAGCTCGTTGGCTACAAAGTACTGCTCTAGCCATTCGACATAGGCTTCCCAATCCTCACCCTCCGAGAACATCTCGAGGATGCCCACAGTTGGCTGCATCTTTGCGTTGGATTCGTATACTCGTCGCCAATTATTGTGTTCCTAACACAGATGAAACTGCACACAGGGTGGTTAGAGTAACAGTGACCTCAGTCTTTATTAAGACACTCCAGAGTGAGGAACAGGCCTTAGAGGCTGGCTTATATACAGTGGTCCCAAGGGATGCTGGGATCCCTTGGGACTTCAGGGAATGCGCTCCCTGGTGGCGGAACATGGGAGTGCATGCTTTACAGATACACAACACCTCCCAACTGTATAGCACTGTGCCGCCATCTCGGTTAGGTGTGTCCTGCTGGTAGGACAGAACACACCCAGGGATTGTGATGGAGGAGTGTGGGATATTGGCGAAAAGGTATGATTCTGTGAGTATGACTATGTCCGGCTATTGCTTGACTAGTCTGTGGGACAGCTCTCCAGACATCCCCATATGTTAGTGAGGAGAACTTTGCAGGGTCAACTGGGCTGGGTGAGCTGTTGTCATGTCCGAAGCTGGTGCCAAGGTCGATGCCGGGTGGTCCATCTGGTTTTATCTTATTATTGTTTCATGTAATGGTTTGTTACAACTGAGTGGCTTGCTAGACCATTTCAGAAGGCAGTTAAGAGTCAACCACTTTGCAGTAGGTCTGGAGTCACTTATAGGCCAGACCAGGTAAGGACAGCAGATTTTCTTCCCTAAAGGACATTAGTGAACCAGATGGGTTTTTACAACAATCCAGTAGTCTCATGGTCACCATTACTCGATACTAACTTTTTATTCTAGATTTATTTAATTAACTGAATTTAAATTCCCTAGCTGCCATGGTGGGATTTGAACTCACATTAGTAGTCCCATAACTTATTATGCTATCGTTCCCATACAAGCAGTCTGATAACAACAGAGACAGTGGAGGGGTCAAGAGAGGTGGTGGAGAGGTATTTTTGGGTGCCTTTAGCACATATATAGAAACTGACCTCTAGTCTGTGGTTGATGTTGCTAAAGGGCAGCACGTAGATGAGAAAGAGGAGGGCAAAGACAGATCCTTGGGAAGTAATGATGCAGGGGTGGGAAGAGAAGTCAATGGTAACTGCAATTGGATAGGTAAAAGTACAACCAAGTGAGGCCAATTTCCCTGAGCCAGTCAATCGAGGAAAGTCGTTGGAGAAGAATGGCATGCTCAACTGTGTCAAAGGCTGCAGAGATGTCTCGAAGGGATAATGCATCACAATCACAGTCAGAGAACATGTCATTTGTACTTTGGTTGGCACTCTTTCAGTGCTATGGCAGGGATGGAAACCTCATTGGAGGATTCAAAAGCTGATGCGGGAAAAATGGATTTTGGAGGTGACAAATTATTCAAGGACTCTGGAGAGTAAAGGGAGGTTGAAAATAGGGAGGTTTTTTTCAAGGATAATGGACTCATGGGTAGGTTTTATGAATAGTGGGTGACGTTAGCAGTATTAAAATCGAGGGGGTCAGTACCTGAGGACTATTTACATTTACAATCTCAGCGAACAGGTAGAGAAATTGGGTGGTCAGTAGTTTAGTGGGAATTGGATCAAGGGGGCAGGAAGTGGGTTTCATGGACAAGGTGAACTTGGAGAGGCCTTGAGGGGAGGGAAAATTGTAAGCGGTTTTGCCCCTGGTGGTTTAGAGTCACCCCTCTTACAATAGTTCTAGACATCGGAATTATAGTTGTGAACAGTAATATACAGTCATAGACAGATCTTTTCGGTCTTCACCATCACAATGCTTTAATTCAAGTTAAAACACACCTGCACCCAGTAAAAACACACCCTGGTAGTGTAATACAAACAAACACACAGTCTGGCCTGTCTAAACAGACCCCTAATGTGAAGTACCCACATCGAAATCATCTCTGCTCAGAATCAAAATTGCACCCCTGGATCTGTCCAACAGAATGTGCGTATGCTTATGATCCTTGCAAAAACCTCCCACCTAAACCCCTAAGGCTTGGTTGGGACACACAACACCCTTTCACACTATGCGCCAAAAGTCCAACTGTACTTCCCCTGAGGCTGTGCAACTCAAAAGCAAAATCAAGTCTCTGGCTTGTTCCTTTGTCAACTGGGCTGTACCTCAATGTGTGGCTCTGATGAGCCTGTGGTCAAATCACTTTCCTTTGTCTTTCGATGGCCTGAAACCCCGGCCACTTTACTTAATGTCTCACTGATTGCTTCCCATTCCATGAGAAAAGGCGCCCATCGACCATGATGTTCCTGCTTTCAGCCATTTACTCATCCCGCCAGTTGATGTTTATTCAAGTTAAACATGTTTAGACCTGCCCCAGGTCAGTGCTGTCTGCTCTCTGTAGTAACAGAAAATGTGTCCATGCAATGTCCAAAAATTTAAGATTTTGCTGTCGAGTTTTTGCCAAATCTTACAAACTGGAGAAAGATGCGGGCTCAGGTGGTAGAGCAACGGGAAGCTATCTGGACATTTTGGGAATAAAATCGGTTCCTGTTGATGAGGTTGATGGGGCTTTCAGACAGGACTTTTATAGCCACAAGGGCAGCATCAATGGTACCCTGCCCTTGTGGGAATCCAAGTTGATAGCTGTATCTCTGCAGATTTATGTGGAACTGAATGAACACAGAGGTGTGTCTGAGCAGAGCCTCTATGTCCTGTCTAATGCAGCGATGAACTGCTGACTGAGTGATATGTCAGCAGAGGACACGCCAAACTATCCAGATGCATAAAAGTTAAGTGCTGTTGTCACCTTTACCGTCACAAGGCAGTGCCCCTGATGCAAAGAGGCTGCGAACGAGGTTCCAACAACTGCTGTATCTCTATCATTTCTACGGGTCTTCAGTAGGTAAAATCTAAATAGGTCTTCTATGATTGGACTCCCTATGCATGGACACCTGTGGATTTGGATGCTGTCTGTGTGCTTGATGCCACACTTTTCTGGCGACCAACCTTTCCTCCTCCTTGTCCTCATCATCCTCCTCTTTAAAGCACAGGAACAATGGAATCCTTCGAGGAGGTTCTATTAACTTTCAGCAAATTTCATAAAGTAAGTACAAAATTTCATAAACTGCAGCCTCAAGTAATGGAAGTGACTCCCAACTAAAACAGTATGCAGAATAACACAGCTGTGTGACCATTCATCTGTTTACTCGAGGTCCTCCACATAGAAAAGTTTGAAAACTACTGTTTTTACATCTCATCAAATCTTCTGACAATTATGCATCGCTTTGCCACTCTATTGCTAGAAGGAGTGATAATCTGTATTAGCCCTTGAGGTTGTATTTGCAGTAATACTGTATGATATACAGTGAGCTGTCAATCATAATCTACCAAGGCAGCCATCTGATGACCCAGTCCCATTCCCCTTAGGGGGACTGACCCATAGCCTTCATTGCCACTGTAATGGCTTTACCCCATGGAAACTTGCAGTAATTGGGCTAGTGTCTGGTATAAAACTTAATCAAATCTCTTCCCCTAGCATGCTGACATAGGTGACTGGGTTAATGCATTGCTGATTCCAGAGGTACCGGAGTTAATTATTTCCAAAAGTTCAGTTCAAAATACCTCTCAGCCATTTTGAAATTCTTTGGGGCTAAAATTGGCCTCTTGTGCACCATCGTTAGCACCCCCGGAGGTGCTAACGGGACGCAAATCTGTTTTTACATGGGCAATTGCTCCTGGTGAAGTTGGCCCCGGTTTTTGCGGAGGGCTCCTGCTGGTAGCGTCATCAGCATGTGCACCGCCTCATCACCGTCCCCCCAACATAAATTTGGCTTCTCTCCATCAGCTCCCACCTGGCGCTGACAACGGCAGCTTCAGCTGTCGAGTTGCAGCCAGGAGGCGGCGGGAGAAGCGCTATTTAAAGGTGCCATCTTATCAAAATAAATTCATTTGCCCATTATTATTTCCACCCTGCTGACAGATTGGCAGAGTGCCTGTTGCAAAGATTGTAGCAGTTTTGACCTCAAAGACAATTGTGACTCCTGAGCATTACTTTACTTAATTCAGGCAGATTTGACTCGTCAACATTTTTCTCATTTCATGGGGGCTGTGTTGGCACACGAACTCCTGCTCCGATGTTACTATTGGAGGTTACTTAGGCAGAGACAAAGGCAGAGGGAAAGGCAGAGAGAAAGAGAGGCAGCAAGACAAGGAGAAAGGCAAAGAGAAAGAAAAGGTAATCATATACCTTTGAATTTCAGGAACGATAGACTGAAAGGAAAAGGAGGTGGGGGAGCGTTGCTTGTTAAAGAGGAGATTAACGCAATAGTAAGGAAGGACATTAGCTTGGATGATGTGGAATCTGCATGGGTAGAGCTGCGGAACACCAAAGATCAGAATACGCTACTGGGAGTTGTATACAGACCACCAAACAGTAGTAGTGAGATTGAAGATGTCATCAAACAGGAAATTAGGGATGCGTGCAATAAAGGTACAGCTGTTATCATGGGTGACTTTAATCTACATAAAGATTGGGCTGAACAAACTGGTAGCAATAAGCTGGAGGAGGATTTCCTGGAGTGTATAAGGGATGGTTTTCTGGACCAATATGTCGAGGAACCAACTAGAGAGCTGGCTATCCTAGACTGGGTGTTGTTTAATGAGAGAGGATTAATTAGCAATCTTGTTGTGCGAGGCCCCTTGGTGGAAGAGTGACCATAATATGGTAGAATTGTTCATTTACATGGAGAGTGATACAGTTCATTCAGAGACGAGAGTCCTGAACTTAAAGAAAGGTAACTTCGACGGTATGAGACATGAATTGGCTAGGATAGACTGGCGAATGATACTTAAAGGGTTGACAGTGGATAGGCAATTTAAAGACCACATAGATGAACTTCAACAAAAATGGGAAAGTTGGCTCAACCGTGGCTAACAAGGGAAATTAGGGATAGTGTTAAATCGAAGGAAGAGGCATATAAATTGGCCCAAAAAAGCAGCAAACCTGAGGACTGGGATAAATTTAGAATTCAGCAGAGGAGGACAAAGGGGTTAATTAGGAGGGGGGAAATCGAATATGAGAGTAAGCTTGCAGGGAACATAAAAACTGACTGCAAAAGCTTCTACAGATATGTGAAGAGAAAAAGATTAGTGAAGACAAATGTAGTCAGGTGAATTTATAATGGGGAACAAAGAAATGGTAGACCAATTGAACAAATACTTTGGCTCTGTCTTCACTAAGGAAGACACAAATAACCTTCCGGAAATACTAGGGGACCGAGGAACTAGCGAGAAGGAGGAATTAAAGGAAATCCTTATTAGTCAGCAAATTGTGTTTGGGAAATTGATGGGATTGAAGGCTGATAAATCCTCAGAGCCTGATAGCCTGCATCCCAGAATACTTAAGGAAGTGGCCCTCGAAATAATGGATGCATTGGTGGGTATTTTCCAACATTCTATAGACTCTGGATCAGTTCCTATAGATTGGAGCGTAGCAAATGTAAACTCACTTTTTAAAAAAGGAGGGAGAGAAAACATAGAATTATAGACCGGTTAGCCTGACATCGGTAGTGGGGAAAATGTTGGAATCAATCATTAAAGATGAAATAGCAGCGCATTTGGAAAGCAATGACAGGATCGGTCCAAGTCAGCATGGATTTATGAAAGGGAAATCATGCTTGACAAATCTTCTCGAATTTTTTGAGGATGTAACTAGTAGAGTGGACAAGGGAGAACCAGTGGATGTGGTGTATTTGGAATTTCAAAAGACTTTTGACAAGGTCCCACACAAGACATTAGTGTGCAAAATTAAAGCTCATGATATTGGGGGTAATGTATTGATGTGGATAGAGAACTGGTTGGCAGACAGGAAGCAAAGAGTAGGAAAAAACGGGTCCATTTCAGAATGGCAGGCAGTGACTAGTGGGGTACAATATACATTCATGATTTGGACGAAGGAATTGAATGTAATATCTCCAAGTTTGTAGATGACACTAAGCTAGGTCGCAGTGTGAGCTGTGAGGGGGATACTAAGAAACTGCAGGGTGATTTGGACAGGTTAGTTGAGTGGGCAAATGCATGGCAGATGCAGTATAATGTAGATAAATGTGAGGTTATCCAGTTTTGTGGCAAAAACAAGAAGGCAGAATATTATCTGAATGGTGACAGATTAGGAAAAGGAGGTGCAACAAGATCTGGGTGTCATGGTACATCAGTCATTGCAAGTTGGCATGCAGGTACAGCAGGCAGTGAAGAAGGCAAATTGCATGTTGGTCTTTGTAGTGAGAGGATTTGAGTATAGGAGCAGGGAAGTCTTACTACAGTTGTATAGGGCCTTGGTAAGACCACACCTTGAATATTGTGTACAGTTTTGGTCTCCTAATGAGAGGAAGGACATTCTTGTTATTGAGGGAGTGCAGCTAAGGTTCTCCAGACTGATTCCCGGGATGGCAAGACTGACATATGAAGAAAGACTGGATCGACTAGGCTTATATTCACTGGAATTTAGAAGAATGAGAGGGGATCTCATAGAAACATATAAAATTCTGATGGGATTGGACAGGTTAGATGCGGGAAGAATGTTCCCGATGTTGGGGAAGTCCAGAACCTGGGGTCACAGTCTAAGAATAAGGGGTAAGCCATTTAGGAACAAGATGAGGAGAAACTTCTTCACTCAGAGAATTGTGAAGCTGTGGAATTCTCTACCACAGAAAGTTGTTGACGCCAGTTCATTAGATATATTCAAAAGGGAGTTAGATGTGGCTCTTATGGCTAAAGGGATCAAGGGGTATGGAGAGAAAGCAGGAATGGGGTACTGAAATTGCATGATCAGCCATGATCATATTAAATGGTGGTGCAAACTCGAAGAGCCAAATGACCTACTCCTACACCTATTTTCTATGTTTCTCTGTTTCCACTCCTTCCACATCTATCGATAAAATAGGATCAATGCGAACAACATTTCTATGATCAAACACCTTGACCAAATATGTGCAAGAACGACATATCTTCACAACCCTGGTAACCACTTTAAACATTTATAGTGATGGTTCTTCACTCAAACTTCTGAATACAATTGCACACTTTTCTCTCTCTTACTCTACCTCTAACATGTCCCTCATTCTTTATTGATTGTTTCTCTTCTACTGACTGCTAAATTGGGCTTTAACAACGAGAACTTGGTTCGTGGCTGTCATTTGAGAAACAGCTCTGCTGGTGTTCTACCAGTAGTTGTATGAGGAGTATTTCGATAAGTAATCAGAAAATTTAACAGTTTGTGGTCCAACAACTGCCATTTCCTTGGATTTGGATCTGACATTTGTTTGATGAGGACAAGTTTTACAATTTGTACTGTGTGCTCTGCTGCACCATTTGAAGCAGAGTGGTATGGTGGAACTTTGGTATGTTTCATACTGTTTCTGCTCGTGAATGTGCAAATCCTTCTGAACAAAATTGCGGCCCATTATCAGACACAATTTCTTCTGGGAGGCCATATGAAGAAAGCAATCTTCGCAAATTGTCTAGTGTTTTACTTGTTATTTTCCGCATCGGAAACCTCTACCCACTTCGAATGACTATCAATTGCAATGAACAACTGTTGTCCTTCTAGCTCAGCAAAATCTACGTATAACTTTTGCCACACCCTGGGTGGCCATTTCCATTGCTGTAATGGTAATGATGGTGATTTCTTGCTTACCGATTGACATGTTGTACACTGACAAACGATGTACTCTACTTGGCCACCATAAGTAACTGTGTGCAAAACTCTTGGTCAAGCACATTCCCAGGTGCTGATCGTGAAGATCTCCTAACAATTTGGACCTGAACTTATTTTGGATAATTATTCCTGCACCTCACATGATACAATCTTTATCCACTGATAATTTATTCCTACGAACAAAGTATAGATGAATATCTTCCTCGGATACCTGGTTTGGCCAGCCATTTGATGTGTAATCATATACCTTTGAATTTCAGGAAAAATAGACTGAAAGGAAAAGGAGGTGGGGTAGCGTTGCTGGTTAAAGAGGAGATTAACGCAATAGTAGGGAAGGACATTAGCATGGATGAGATGGAATCTGTATGGGTAGAGCTGCGGAACATCAAAGGGCAGAAAACGCTAGTGGGAGTTGTTTACAGACCACGAAACAGTCATAGTGAGGTTGGGGATGGCATCAAACAGGAAATTATGGATGAGTGCAATAAAGATACAGCAGTTATCATGGGTGACTTTAATCTACATATAGATTGGGCTAAACAAACTGGTAGCAATACGGTGGAGGAGGATTTCCTGGAGTGTATAAGGGATGGTTTTCTAGACCAATATGTCGAGGAACCAACTAGAGAACTGGTCATCCTAGACTGGGTGTTGTGAAATGAGAGTAGATTAATTAGCAACCATGTTATGCGAGGCCTCTTGGGGAAGAGTGACCATAATATGGTAGAATTCTTCATTTACATGGAGAGTGAAACAGTTAATTCAGATACTAGAGTACTGAACTGCAAGAAAGGTAACTTCGACGGTATGAGACATGAATTGGCTAGGATAGACTGGCGAATGATATTTAAAGGGTTGACGGTGGATAGGCAATGGCAGACATTTAAAGATCACATGGATGAACTTCAACAATTGTACATCCTGTCTGGCGTAAAAATAAAACGGGGAAGGTAGCTCAACCATGGCTTACAAGGAAAATTAGGGATAGTGTTAAATCCAAGGAAGAGGCATATAAATTGGCCAAAAAAACAGCAAACCTGAGGACTGGGAGAAATTTAGAATTCAGCAGAGGAGGACAAAGGTTTTAATTAAGACGGGGAAAATAGAATATGAGAGTAAGCTTGCAAGGAACATAAAAATTGACTGCAAAAGCTTCTACAGATACATGAAGAGAAAAAGATTTGTGAAGACAAATGTAGGTCCCTTACAGTTAGAATCAGGTGAATTTATAATGGGGAACAAAGAAATGGCAGACCAATTGAACAAATACTTTAGCTCTGTCTTCACTAAGAAAGACACAAATAACCTTCCGGAAGTACTAGGGGACCGAGGGTCTAACGAAAAGGTGGAACTAAAGGAAATCCTTATTACACAGCAAATTGTGTTCGGGTAATTGTTGGGATTGAAGGCCGATAAATCCCCAGGGCCTGATAGTCTGCATCCCAGAGTACTTAAAGAAGTGGCCCTAGAAATAGTGGATGTAGTGGTGGTCATTTTCCAAAATTCTAAAGACCCTGGATCAGTTCCTGTGCTGTACCGCAAGGTTCAGTGCTGAGCCCCCAGCTATTTACAATATACAGTAATGATTTGGATGAAGGAATTGATTGTTAGATCTCCAAGTCACCAGATAACACTAAGCTGTGTGGCAGTGTGAGCTGTGAGGAGGATGCTAGGAGGCTGCAGAGTGACTTGGACAGGTTAGGTGAGTGGGCAAATGCATGGCAGATGCAGTATAATGTGGGTAAATGTGAGGTTATTCACTTTGGTGGCAAAAACAGGAAGGCAGAATATTATCTGAATGGTGACAGATTAGGAAAATGGGAGGTGCAACGAGACCTGGGTGTCATGGCACATCAGTCTTTGAAAGTTGGCATGCACGTACAGCAGGCAGTGAAGAAAGCAAATGGCATGTTGGCCTTCATAGCGAGAGGATTTGAGTTTAGGAGCAGGGAGGTCTTATTACAGTTGTACAGGGCCTTGGTGTGGCCACACCTTGAATATTGTGTACAGTTTTGGTCTCCTAATCTGAGGAAGGACATTTTTTCTATTACAGGAGTGCAGCGAAGGTTCACCAGATTGATTCCCGGGATGGCAGGTCTGAAATACAAAGAAAGACTGGATCGACTAGCTTATATTCACTGGATTTAGAAGAATGAGAGGGGATCTCATAGAAACATATAAAATTCTAACAGGATTGGACAGGTTAGATGCAGGAAGAATGTTTCCTATATTGGGGAAGTCGAGAACCAGGGGTCACAGTCTAAGGATAAGGGGTAAGCCATTTAGAACCGAAATGATGAGAAACTTCTTCACTCAGAGAGTTGTGAACCTGTGGAATTCTCCAGCACAGAAAGTTGTTAAGACCAGTTCGTTAGATATATTCAAAAGGGAGTTAGATGTGGCTCTTATGGCTAAAAGGATCAAGGGGTATGGAGAGAAAGCAGGAATGGGGTACTAAAGTTGCATGATCAGCCATGACCACATTGAATGGTGGTGCAGGCTCGAAAGGCCAAATGGCCTACTCCTGCACCTATTTTCTATTTTTCTATGTTTCTATGTTTCCTTTGGACTGGAGGGTAGCTAATGTAACCCAACCTTTTTAAAAAGGAGGGAGAGAGAATATAGGAAATTGTAGACCGGTCAGCCTGACATCGGTGGTGGCGAAAATGTTGGAATCAATTATTAAAAATGTAATAGCAGCGCATTTGGAAAGCAATGGGACCAGACCAATTCAGCATGGATTCATGAAAAGGAAATCATACTTGACAAATCTTTTAGTATTTTTTGAGAATGTAACTAGTAGAGTGGACAAGGGGGAGCCAGTGGATGTGGTATATTTAGACTTTCAAAAGGCTTTTGACAAGGTCCCACCCAAGAGATTAGTGTGCAAGATTAAAGCACGTGATATTGGAGGTAATGTACTGACGTGGATAGAGAACTGGTTGGCAGACAGGAAGCAAAGAGTAGGAATAAACGGGTCCTTTTCAGAATGGCAGGCAGTGACTAGAGGGGTACCGCACAGTTCATGCTGTGGAGTTCTCTACCACAGAAAGTTGTTGAGGCCAACTCGTTAGATATATTCGAAAGGGAGTTAGATGTGGCCCTTATGGCTAAAGGGCTCAAGGGGTATGGAGAGAAAGCAGGAATGGGGTACTGAAGTGCATGATTAGCCATGATCATATTGAGTGGTGGTGTAGGCTTGAAGGGCCGAATGGCCTACTCCTGCACCTATTTTCTATGTTTCTATCTTTCTATGACATAACTGGATCTTGCATAACTATTGCTCTACCAATCTCTTTAGCTGTGACTAGCAGCTCATCAATGTATGCAAAATAATACACTTCTACTTTAGAGATAATATTCTCATTTTCTACTCTTTTGATTTCTTGCTCAACTTTCTCCTTGAGTGCGTATGGTACGGGACATGGCTTACAGCTAGCTTCATTATGCATTCTGACACTCGGCTTGAAGCCTTAGATCAGACTGCCTGTTTCACGGAAGACCTTCAGTTACTGCTTGATGATGTCATCTTTTGATGCAAATCTCGTTTGAACATAAAAATTCTCATTCCAATCCAGCTTCAGTGATCCCAACCAATTTCTAACTATCAAAGCAGGCATGTATCCTGCCACAACTATGAGAGGCAAGCTCTGAAACTGAACCAGTATTTCACTGGTACGGTGATACGTCCTACAGCAGGGATTTGCTCTCCTGAGTAGCCACGCAACTCTATCGTCGATTTCTCCAGTCGAACATCACTCAACTTGTCGAGATATAGCAATTCCTGTACCATGCTCATGGATGCACCACTGTCGATTTCCATGGCTATCCTGATTCCTGTAATGTCTACTTGGATGACGATGCATCAGGAATCGTTGTTAGATACCCTCTCGCTTCTGATGTTGTGTATTTCCAAAACTGCCTCATCCTGTTGCTTCTCTTCAATGCTATGTAGTGTCTAGCGATTGCTACTTCTAGCATTGAAAGTTGATTTATTCTTCATTCGGCATGCCTTGCGAAGGGATTTTTATCTATTCTGCAAAACAAAGAACCTCTTACAATCTATCTATCAGTTGGCAGGGTGATCCACCAACAAAAATTTCAGCGAGGGAATCGAATATCCTATCCGCATTGCCAATGTAATATAATCTTTCATCACTAATATAACATCACTAACAAACACAAGCTACAAGACGGCTCCATTACAGAACCTGTCATAATGTTACTTTGTCATATGACCCTTTTATTGTGTTTACATCAGCAGTTGAATTAGTCCACTAGGAGGTGCAGTAGTCCACTCAGGGAGCTCTATTATACCTTCCAAGGACTATATATCCTTCCTGAGGTGCGGTGCCCAAAACTGAACAAGACTGTTTCCAACTGAAGCATAAGTTCCTCAATTTTGCATTCCAACTCCCTTGAGATAAATGCCAACATTCCATTAGTCTTTTTGATTATGTTTTGTACCTGTGCACTCAATTTTAACGACGTGTGTACATGAACACATACATCCCTTTCTTCCTTCACAACTCCCAATCTCTCACCATTATAAATATTCTGATTTGTCTTTCTTGGATCCAAAGTGGATGACTTCACACTTCCCCACATTGAACTCCATTTGCCACAGTTTTGCCCACTGACTTAATCTGTCTATGTTCCTTTGTAACTTGCTGCTCCCATCTGCGCCTTCTAACTTACTGTCACCTGCAAGCTGGGATATACAATTCTCTCTTCCTTCATCCAAGTCATTATTAAATATGGTGAAATGCTGATGCCTCGGAATAGATTCCTGAGGACCACCACTTGTCACATCTCCCCAATCAGAGTAATGTCTCTACATCCCTACACTTTGTCTTCTACTTCTCAACCAGTTACCAACCCATGTCACATTTCCTACAATTTCATATTTGCCAGTTATCTCCTTTTTTTAATATATTCTCGGGATGTGGGTATCATTGGCATTTATTGCCCATCCGTAGTTTCCATATGTACGCTGATGACACGCAGCTGTACCTCACCACCACTTCACTCGACCCCTGCTTGTCCGACATCCAGTACTGGATGAGCAGAAATTTTCTCCAATTAAATATTGGGAAGACTGAAGCCATTATCTTTGGTCCCCACCACAAACTGCATTCCCTAGCCACCAACTCCATCCCTCTCCCTAGCATCTGTCTGAGGCGGAACCAGACTGTTCGCAAACTAGGTGTCATATTTGACCCTGAAATGAGCTTCGGACCACATATCCACGGCATTACTAAAATTGCCTATTTCCACCTCCATAACATCGCCTGTCTCCACCCTTGCCTCAGCTCATCTGCTGCTGAAACCCTCATCCATGCCTTTGTTACCTCTAGACTTGACTACTCCAATGCACTCCTGGCTGGCCTCCCACATTCTACCCTATGTAAACTTGAAGTCATCTAAAACTCTACAGCCTGTGTCTTAACTCGCACCAAGTCACAATCACCCATCACCCCTTTATTTGCTGACGCACATTGGCTCCTGGTTAAACAACGCCTCAATTTCAAAATTCTCATCCTTGTTTACAAATTTCTCAATGGCCTCGACCCTCCCTATCTCTGTAATCTCCTTCAGCCTCACAGCCCCCCATGATGTCTGTGCTCCTCAAACACTGTTCTCTTCAGCATCCCTGATTCTAACTGCTCAGCCTTTGGTGGCCAGGCTTTCAGCTGCCTAGGTCCCAAGCTCTGGAACTCCCTCCCTAAACCTCTCCACCTCTCTACATCTCATTCCTCCTTTAAGACGCTCCTTAAAACCTACCTCTTTTGTCATCTGCAGTAATTTCTCCTTATGTCAAATTTATTTGTTTTGTCTTAAAACATTCCTGTGAACCGCCTTGGGACATTTCACTATGTTAAAGGTGCTATATAAATACAAGTTGTTGTTGCTGTGGTTGATGTTGTAGTTGCCCTGAGAAGGTAGTGGTGGGCCTTCTTCTTGAACTACTGTGTGTAGTAGTTTGATACAGCTGAGTACTTGCTATGCCAATTCTGAGGGTAGCTAAGAGTCAACCACATTGGTGTAGGACTGGAGTCACATATAGGCATGACCAGGTAACAATGGCAGGTTTCATTCCCTAAAGGATATTAATGAACCAGTTGGATTTTTATGCCAATCTGACAGCTTCATGGTCATTTTTACTGATACAGACATTTTATTTCCAGATTTTTTTAAAACCAAATTCAAATTCTCAAACTAGTATGATGGAAATACATTCTCTGGATTATTATTCCAGGCCTCTAAATTAGTAATACATTAACATAGCTATTGCACTACTGTACCACCTACCATATCTCTTGTGTCTAACCTTATCAGATGCCTTCTGAAAGTCCATTGGGGCAACTCCCCTATCCACCATGCTAGTAACTGCCACAAAAAATCCAACTAGATTAGTCACCCATCACAAATTCATGCCGACTTTTTTTGATCAGCTCATACTTGTCCAAGTATTCAGCCACTCTGTCCCTGATGATAGATTCCAGTAACTTCATTACAACTGGTGTTAAACAAACAAAATTCTCCCTCCTTCCCTTTTTAAATAATGGAGTGACATTTGCAATTTTTGAATCCAAAGGCAGAATTCCTGAATTTAAAGAGCTTTGGAAAATGTTGATGAGCGCATCTGCAATTCCAATTGCTTCTTTTAATACTCGAGGGTGGAAAACATCAGGTCCTGGAGATTCGTCTATCTTAAGTTCCATTATTTTCTCCATTACCATTTTTTTACAAACAGAAACCCACCAAGTTCCTCGCCGTGACTTATTTTTAGGTTCTCTTGTACTGCTGGTATTTAGTCCTCTTCCTATACTGTGAAAATTGATATAACGTACTCATTTAACAAGTCGACCATTTCTTTATTATCTATTATAGTCTCACCTGCAATCGTTTTTAATGGGCTGACATTACCCTTTACCACTCACTGGCCGCAAAATTTGGGGGTTTAGCTCCATCTGTTAGGGCAGGTTTTGCTGAAAAAATGGTGGCCGCCTCACTTGTGCCGACTTCCGGTGGGTCCTAGAGTGACCGTCATTTTGGGCAGGTCAGCAGCGATGTTGCTTGATCCACATATTTAGATGAGGAAGATTGTGACGTTAATGAGTGTGCAACGCTGATTTGCCGCATGATCTGCCATTTTGGACGTCGTCTCTCCATTTAACGCCCTTTTCTAATCAAGACCAGCTGACCAATTGTTTAGCCGCAGGTAGGACCCCCTATGAGCTTATTTAAAGGGATCATCAACAACTTGCAGCTGACTTGCCTTTCCAGTTCTACTAGTTTGTGCAACTGTTTGGAACTTTCTAAAGTTATTTAAAGTTGCTGAGATGGCAGAGTGTTGCTGCAAGTGGAGAACACCTTGTTTCTCATTTAAAGGCTTCTGCTCACACCACTTACTCCCAGTCATGGGGGCTCGACTTGCAGTTCCCCTCACGCTCGAGCATGTGAGGGAGATGGAGCAGAGACAGTGAAGAAGAGGACAAGATGCTTGCAGAGGGAGGAGGGGGGGGCATGAGGGCTCTCAGCAAGAGGCCTTACCCACCTAGGGTCTTCCGTGAGCACTTCTCCAACCTGCACTTAAGCCAAGAGCAATGTATTAGGAGGCTCTGCTTCATCAAGGAGGTGGTCACTGAACTCCGCCACCTCCTGCAACCAGACCTGCAACCTCAGAGCAGAGCGACATTGGCTCTGCGAGTTGCCCTCAAGGTCACCATGGCCCTCAATTTTTTGCCCCAAGATCCTTCCAGTCTGGAGCAGGAGGAATAGCTAACATCTCCCATTCACCATCATTGCTATATCTGGGAGGTCACAGAAGCTCTCTATTCCAGGAGAAGGGACTTCATTGTCTTCTCTCTGGCATTTGGCTTTGCCAAGACAGCAAAGGTCCCATGGTGCAGGACCCACCAGAAGTGAGTGCAAGTGAGGCGGCCACCATTTTTCCCATTGACAGCACACACGTGACTTTGCGGGCGCCGTATACCAGCACTGAGATGTTCCATAACAGGAAAGGCTACCACTCACTTAATGTGCAGTTGTTCTGCGACCCAGCCAAGCACATCATGATGGTGAATTCCCGGTATCTGGGCAGCAGTCATGATTCCTTCACCCTCTGACAGTCCAGTGTACCAGCAATCTTCCAGTCACCACGTCAAACCCAATGGTGGCTGCTCGGAGCCAAGAGCTATCGGCATCTACACCTGGCTAATGATTCCCTTCCCCAACCCCACCACTCGTGGCCATCACTCATATAATGACAACTATGCTGCCACAAGGAGACGAGCAGACCATCGGGGTGCTCAAGCAATGGTTCCTCTGCCTTGACCACTGGGAGAGCCCTCCAGTACACGCCAGAGTGGGTGTCCCATTTCGTGGTGATCTGCTGCATATTCCACAATTTGGTCATCAAGAACGTGGTCCTTGCCACCACAGATTCTGAGACCACCTCAGGAGAAGAGCACGAAGAGGAAGAGGAGGAGGAAGGAAGGAGGCAGGCAACACATCCCTATTCCAGATGGGCTGTCCCTGAAAACCTCATCAGACTCCCGTTCCAGTGAATGAAACCCCAGATCCCCGTTGCCCATCTGACCATCCCTCTGTCATGGAACATCACAGCATCCTCCCGGGCACAAAGCTGAAATGAGAACCACCACAAAACACGCATTCCAAACATTTATAAATTTATCAAATTCAAATCAAAAGAACAAAGTCAACTAGTCAACCCTGAGCTGGTGCCTGCAAGTGTCAGATGCATTACCGATGTGTCTTCTTCTTCTCCTCCATCACTCTCTTCCAGAACTTCAGGATCAGGCTGGCCAGGTTGAAATTCTTGGGTATTTGAAAGAGTTGGATTGTGGTGAGGGGATGGGGGCGGGGGGGAGTGAAAACAAGATATCCATGCATACACCATCATCAGCTTTTTAGTGGGCACCAGCAGTTTGTAAGTGAGAAGTGATTGTGGGATGAGGGGAAGTGGGATGTGCGAAGAAGAATTAGGTATGAAAATACTGTCATCATTAGCAATATTTTCCACTTCTCTGCTTGGCACAGATCTGTCACTGCTCCTCCAATGATGTCTTGCATCGCTTTCTCCAGGTCCATCAGGTTGTCAATTCTTGCTTGGCCTCAACTCGTCTGCTGGTGCTCTCTCCATTTATGCTCCACCTTGGGTTGCAAGAGAAAGGGAAGTGTGTCAGTGAGTATGGTATAATGTGTTTGAATGATGTGCCTGCGATGCTTAAATAGCTGGCAGTGTGTGAGATGTGGGTGTGAGTCTTGCAGCAGTGATCAGTGTGTGAGGGTGAAGTGAAGCTACAAGTATGAGATATGAGTGGTGATAGCTAGAGATTGTTGATAGGTGAGTCTTGGGGGTGTGGTACATTGAGCAATGTGTGAGGCTTGAGATGCAGATGGTGCGATATGGCATTTGCTGATGCATTCACTCACCTTGACCGTCGTGTGAGGTCATTAAACTTTTTGCGTCACTGGATCTAGGACCTGGGGACAACACTAATCGCAGTGACGGATTGAGCGCCCTCCTCCCAGATCCTTCTTGAGGTCATCCTTGAAGGCGTCTTGCCCCCCTGTGGGCAGACGCAGCACAGCCTCGTTGGACCCCAGGACCAAGGCCTCACTGCTGCATCAGAAAATCAAATAGCCCTTTCTCTCGACTGTTGGGCCATGGGTTCCTTTCGATTAACAATGAGGTGCATCTGCAACAAAGCACCTCCCCTTTAAGTAGGGCAGAGAGCCTTGACCAAATTATATTGGCCACTAGACTGCAGCCGATATTGCCTGCTCCCCCCCCACTCCCCGTTGAGCACTAAAGCAATCAGCAGCGGGTTTAGCTCAGAGATCAGCGCTGCAATCATGTAAGTGACCAGGCAACACAAATTTTGCGTGCTGCCTGCACCACTTTGAACATGCGCAAGCAAATAGTGCTGGGCAATGCCTCACGAGCTTTATCCAATTTCTAGGCCTCTTTCTCTTAATATATTTATAACAACTTTTACTGTCAACTTTGATATCCTTTGCAAGTTTTTTTTCATATTTCCTTTTTGCAACACTTATTGCTTTCTCTGTATTCCTTTGTTGATTTTTTTAATAGTTTTCCCTGTCCACTCGTTTTCCAATTTCCATCCATTTGTGTAAGCATTTTCTTTAAATTTGATATTGTGTGTTACCTCGTTTGTTGACCTTGGTTGCTTAACTACGCGAGTGGAGTTTGATGTCTTTGTGGGAGTATGTACTGAAATGAAATTTGCCACTCTTTTTAGCAAGGTGCTCAACAACTGACAAAGGTTACCCAATAAGATAAGCAGGTTATCACTGGTTTTTAAAGCTGGGAGCAAAGTGCTTTATTTTCTGAGCCATCAGGACATAACTTCTACTTTAATTCATCATTATTTTGGGATTATTATACCCATGCACAACACTCAAAATAACTCCCATTTACTGTAAGGTTCAAATTGCCATGCACTTTCAGCTTAGCCTCAGATAATCATAAACGCTTGAATAATTTTTGCATGCCCAAGACTCGTGTAATCCATTGAAAGTTTAAGTACTTGAATATCAAACAGTGAGCTTTAAACCTGTTTGTTTCAACTTGAGCATCTCTATGTTTGTCCTAACTTCACATGTAAATGTAACAATGTATGTTTAATGACTTGTTATGATACACAAAGTTATTGGTGTGCTGTGATACTCAGTTCGTAGTTATCAGATCTATGTGCAGATCTTTGCTCATCCTGATCAGCATTTCCCTTGTGCAACCTTCCAAGGGCACAATTGTATTCTCGTTCTTTATAGCTCCATTCATTTTGGTTTGCTTAATGGGTATTAAAAAATTCTTTTATGGCTACCAGGATAAAAATTAATGTAACTTGGCTTTACACTGATAATGCTAGTGGAGAGAATTTAAATGACAAAAATGATAATCGTTTTTCATTAACGAGAATAAAAAAAGCTGAAATTGAAATATGTTACTGGCATACAGCCAGGTTTCTGTGGTGCATTTGAGCAGCAGAATTTTAATCGCAAAATCATCCTTTTTGTCCTTTTCTTTCAGGGAAATTCCTCTACCAGCAAGTCAAGGGTCTGCACTGCCAAAGGCTGTATGTACAATAGCAATACATTCCTAAATGAACTGTGAATTATAAAGACTAGTACTACTACAATGTATGACAGATATTTAAAATAGGAACAAACCTGACTGACATTTAAAGCTGTCTTCTGTGGTATCTTTTCTGGTTGTATTTTTCTTGGTACTGACAGTGGAAGTTCATATTTACAAAGAAGTCTATATTAATTCCATATTTTGCACCATTTGACATCCTGTTCTCTGCACTACTGTCCCATCCTGTTCTTTTATGCAGAGAATTGGACTGCAAATTGCCCCGTGGTTTCCATTGCCAATGCTGTTCCTTGGCTTAGCCAACAGGAGGGCAGAAATAGTAGGCGAGTGGATCGTTCCACTGTTCCCAGTGGAAAGATCCACTTAGAGTTTTGGTTCATGTTATTGTCCATTCATCTAGAATGAGAAAAGGCTATCATATCCATACGTGCTTTCCTCCATCCATCAGCTAATTGAATCTCCAGGCACCAACGATTCTCTCTCCCCAACTCCTGGGAGAGGCAAAGAAAACTGACCTGTAGCTAATTCAGATGTCTTTTGGCAAAAAGTCCTCTCTGACCCTTCATAGGCAGTCAGGCAAACCCAGTAGGCTCCAGATTCATCTTTAATGTTTGAAGAATGATTTACTCTTACCTTTCCATATGCTGTGATCACATTTTCCATTAAACCATCTAATGCCTTCTTGAAGAACTTTAAGGAATCAGTTTCCACTACCTTCTCCAGTATTCTGTCCCAGTGGTCGATCACCCTCTGGGAAAAGTAAAACTTCCAGGCATCCAGCTTCCAAAGCCTCCAGGCATTTCTCAGTTTGTCCTAGATCAGCTCCACCCCAGCACATCAAACACCGTAGAGGAGATTTTCATGGGTCTGTGCCCAGTGAATGTCAGAAAATCAGGCGGAAAGAAGTGTACAAGTGTTGTCTGATAAAACTCCTGTCAGCGCTTCGGGATGTTTTATAACATTAAAGACACTGTATAAATGTAAGTTGTTGGTGTTGCACGCCTGTAAAGGAAACCACCCGGTTTTCCAATATTTGCCATGCCCAGGTGATCCAGAGTAGTGATCAGCATGTAGACCAGATTTTCTTGAACACTGCTGGCCCGCGTTGGCTGCATTCAGGAAAAACAATTTGGTAAAGGAGGCATCAAACAAAGCTAGGTGGGAATGTAAGTTGTGAGCAGGATACAAAGAAACGTCAAGGGGATATAGACAGGCTACGTGAGTGGGCAAGAACATGCCAAATGGAATATAATGTGGTGAAATGTGAAGTTATCCACTTTGGTAGGAAAAATAGAAAAACAGAGTATATTTTAAAGGTGAGAGATTGGGAAATGTTGGTATTCAGAGGGACCTGGGTGTCCTTGTACACAAATCACTTAAAGTTAACATGCAGGTACAGCAAGCAATTAAGGAAGCAAATGGTATGTTGGCCTTTATTACAAGAGGATTTGAGTGTAAGAGTAAAGATGTCTTACTTCAATTATTTAGGGACCTGGTGAGACTGCACCTGGAGTTTGGTTACCGTTTTGTTCTCCTTACCTGAGGAAGGATATACTTGCCATTGAGGGAGTGCAACAAAGGTTTACCAGATTGATTCCTGGGATAGGGGGATTGTCCTTTGAGGAGAGATTGAGTAGATTAGACCTATATTCTCTAGAGTTTAGAAGAATGAGAAGTAATCTCATTGAAGCATACAAAATTCTTACAGGGCTTGACAGGGTAGATGTAGGGAGGATGTTTCCTCTGGCTGAGGAGTCTAGGACCAGGTGTCACAGTCTCAGAATAAAGGGTCGGCCATTTTTGACTGAGATGAAGATAAACTTTTTCACTCAGAGGGTGATGAATCTTTGCAATTCTCTACCCCATAGGTCTATGGTCATTGAGGATATTCAAGACAGAGATTGATTGAATTTTGGATATTGAAGGAATCAAATGATATGGGGATAGTAGAGGAAAGTGGAGTTGAGGTAGAAGATCAGCCATGATCTTATTGAATGGTGGAGCAGGCTCGAGGGGTCGAATGACCTACTCCTGTTCCTAATTCTTATGTTCTTATGTTGGGCCCTTTATTTGCATATGCAAAGTGAATAATACCTGTTTCAGGTGTGGGCCCTGGACGCCTCTAGCACTATGGCAGACGGTGAACCTCCAGCTCAGAATGTGCGCAGCATGCTGCCTGCCATATTGAATGCTTTGCTACCATTTTTACGCTTGCAAAAGGGATGCAACACCATCAAATTTCTAGGCCTAAGAATTGACCCTACCAAAATGAGAATTAAAACTTACTTAAAAAAAAAACACGTGCAATTAACTGAAACACACACATAGTCCCTGCGCCCTCTGAATGGCAGCTTCTCTACAGCTTTTTCTCTATTATAGGTCTTGCACATCTATTACTACCTTCCCATTGTCCCACAATACAGGACCTTCACCACGTTGAAATGGGCTACATAGAAAAGCTCTCCTGACTATTTCTTGCATCAGTTATTTATTTCAGTTGCGGCATGCATATCATAGGCCAATGTGAACTCTGCTGCTTCATCTCGTCAATCATCACATCAGTCCATAGCATGAGTGGGAATCTGGGCCAACACCTGTTCTTATTTTTTTTAAGTTGAACAGTGGTTATGCATTCCAGAGACTTTTGTGACCTCTATCATTAGGAACATCAGTTTAGAAGCAAATAACTAAAGTGATCTCATTAATATATTTTTGAAAGATTTAAATAAATGGGTTACCACCTGCTTCAAAATAGAGGACAAATGAAAGTCATAAAAAACATTGCATTTGTCACCAAATAGTATCTACAGTAATATCAAGGCTGCAGTTACTAGCAGAGAAATAGGTTGGAGCTGGCACCCTGCACCGGAATGGGTAGGCCAGCGGCGCATCTGACATTTACATTACAAAGAATTACATAGAATTTACAGCACAGAAACAGACCATTCTGCCTGCTCCACACAAGCCACTTCCCACCTTACCTCATTTCACCCTATCAACATATCCTTCTACTCCTTTCTCCCTCATGTGTTTATCTAGCTTCCCCTTAAGTGCATCTATGCGATTCTCCTCAACAAGTCCATGTGGTAGCAAGTTTCATATTCTCACCACTCTCTGAGTAAAGACTTTTCTCGTGTATTCCTTTTTGGATTTATTAATTTCTATCTTATATTTATAGCCCCTAGTTTTGGGCCCCACAAGGGAAAAATCTTCTCTACATCTACCCTATTGAAACCTTTCATAATTTTAAAGAATCTAACAAATTGGTAGGTATAGTCAGTACTGAGGAATACAGTGACAAGTTAAAAGAAGACATTAAAAACCTTGCTGAATGAATTTCAATATAGATAAGTGTGAGGTGGTACATTTTGGGAGGAAGAAAAAGGAGGCCACATACTCCTTGGAAAATAAGGATCTAAATGAGGGAGAGGATCAAAGGGATCTGGGGGTACAGATACACAAATCATTAGCGAAAAAGGTTAATAAGGTCCTAAAAAAGTAAAGAAAGCACTAGGGTTCATTTCCAGATGGATAGAATTGAAAAGCAGTGAAGTTATGTTAAACTTGTATAGAACTTTGGTTAGACCACACTTAGAGTATTGTGCACAGTTCTGTTCTCCATGTTATAATAAAGGATATCGAGGCACTGCAGAAGATACAAAAAAGATTAACAAGGAAGGTACCCGAACTGAGATGTTATACCTATCAGAAAAGTCTGAGGCCTAAAAATTTGTCTTGGGCGGTGATGATAAATGGGCGGTATCGGATCAGCCACCCATTATACGCAGCGCTTGATACTCAGTGTCAGTGACTGCAATTTCCAGTTTTGCGCCACCGCCCCAGACAAATTTCTAGCACTGAAGGTCCATAACAGGGGCCATAATATAAGATAGTCACCAAACAATCTAATGGGGAATTCAGGAGTAACTTCTTTACCTAGAGAATGGTTAGAATGTCGAACTCACTACCACAGGGAGCAGATTAAGTGAATAGCTTAGATACAGTTAAGGGAAAGCTAGGTAAACACATAAAGGTTAAATGGAATAAATGGGTAATCTTCAGGTTGGTAAACTGTAACTAGCACGGTGCCACAGGGTTCAGCGCTGGGGCCTCAACTATTTACAATAATAGAATCATAGAATCATAGAAATTTACAGCATGGAAGGACGCCATTTTGGCCCATCATGTCCACGCTAGCCGAACAAGAGCTATCCAGCTCTTGGTCCGTAGCCCTGTAGGTTACGGTACTTTAAGTGCACATCCAAGTATTTTTTAAATGTGGTGATGGTTTCTGTCTCTACCACCCTTTCAGGCAGTGAGTTCCAGACTCCCACAATCTTCTAGGTGAAGAAATGTCCCCTCATATCTCCTTTAAACCTCCCCCAGTTACATTAAATCTATGTCCCCTGGTTATTGACCCCTCTGCCAAGGGAAACAGGTGCTTCGTATTCACTCTACCCAGGCCCCTCATAATTTTATATACTTCAATGAGGTCAGAGAAAGAAAGAAACATAGAAAATAGCTGCAGGAGTAGGCCATTCAGCCCTTCGAGCCTGCACCACCATTCAATAAGACCATGGCTGATCATTCACCTCAGTACCCCTTTCCTGCTTTCTCTCAGTACCCCTTGATCCCTTTAGCCGTAAGGACCATATCTAATTCCCTCTTGAATATATCCAATGAACTGGCATCAACAACTCTCTGCGGTAGGGAATTCCACAGGTTAACAACTCTCTGAGTGAAGAAGTATCTCCTCATCTCAGTCCTAAATGGCTTACCTCTTATCCTTAGACTGTGTCCCCTGGTTCTGGACTTCCCCAACATCAGGAACATTCTTCCTGCATCTAACCTGTCCAGACCCGGCAGAATTTTATATGTTTCAATGAGATCCCCTCTCATCCTTCTAAATTCCAGTGAATACAGGCCCAGTCGATCCAGTCTCTCCTCATATATCAGTCCTGACATCCCGGGAATCAGTCTGGTGAACCTTCGCTGTACTCCCTCAATAGCAAGAATGTCCTTCCTCAGATTAGGAGACCAAAACTGTACACAATATTCCAGGAAAGGCCTCACAAAAGCCCTGTACAACTGCAGTAAGACTTCCCTGCTCCTATACTCCTAGGATGTCATAGCAGCGCATTTGGAAAGAGGTGACATGATAGGTCCAAGTCAGCATGGATTTGTGAAAGGGAAATCATGCTTGACAAATCTTGTGGAATTTTTTGAGGATGTTTCCAGTAGAGTGGACAAGGGAGAACCAGTTGATGTGGTGTATTTGAACTTTCAGAAGGCTTTCGACAAGGTCCCACACAAGAGATTAATGTGCAAAGTTAAAGCACATGGGATTGGGGGTAGTGTGCTGACGTGGATTGAGAACTGGTTGGCAGACAGGAAGCAAAGAGTAGGAGTAAATGGGTACTTTTCAGAATGGCAGGCAGTGACTATTGGGGTACCGCAAGGTTCTGTGCTGGGGCCACAGCTGTTTACACTGTACATTAATGATTTAGACGAGGGGATTAAATGTAGTATCTCCAAATTTGCGGATGACACTAAGTTGGGTGGCAGTGTGAGCTGCGAGGAGGATGCTATGAGGCTGCAGAGTGACTTGGATAGGTTAGGTGATTGGGCAAATGCATGGCAGATGAAGTATAATGTGGATAAATATGAGGTTATCCACTTTGGTGGTAAAAACAGAGAGACAGACTATTATCTGAATGGTGACAGATTAGGAAAAGAGGAGGTGCAACGATACCTGGGTGTCATGGTACATCAGTCATTGAAGGTTGGCATGCAGGTACAGTAGGCGGTTAAGAAAGCAAATGGCATGTTGACCTTCATAGCGAGGGGATTTGAGTACAGGGGCAGGGAGGTGTTACTACAGTTGTACAGGGCATTTGTGAGACCACACCTGGAGTATTGTGTACAGTATTGGTCTCCTAACTTGAGGAAGGACATTCTTGCTATTGAGAGAGTGCAGCGAAGATTCACAAGACTGATTCCAGGGATGGCGGGACTGACATATCAAGAAAGACTGGATCAACTGGGCTTGTAATCACTGGAGTTCAGAAGAATGAGAGGGGATCTCATAGAAACGTTTAAAATTCTGACGGGTTTAGACAGGTTAGATGCAGGAAGAATGTTCCCAATGTTGGGGAAGTCCAGTACCAGGGGTCACAGTCTAAGGATAAGGGGTAAGCCATTTAGGACCGAGATGAGGAGAAACTTCTTCGCCCAGAGAGTGGTGAACCAGTGGAATTCTCTGCCACAGAAAGTTGTTGAGGCCAATTCACTAAATATATTCAAAAAGGAGTTAGATGTAGTCCTTACTACTAGGGGGATCAAGGGGTATGGCGAGAAAGCAGGAATGGGGTACTGAAGTTGCATGTTCAGCCATGAACTAATTAAATGGCGGTGCAGGCTCGAAGGGCCGAATGGCCTACTCCTGCATCTATTTTCTATGTTTTCTATACTCAAATCTCCTAGCTATAAAGGCCAACATATCATTTACCTTCTTCACTGCCTGCTGTACCTGCATGCCGAATTTCAATGACTGATGTACCATGACACCTAGGTCTTGTTGCACCTCCCCTTTTCCTAATCTGCCGCCATTCAGATAATATTCTGCCTTCGTGTTTTTGCCGCCAAAGTGGATAACCACACATTTATCCACATTATACTACATCTGCCATACATTTGCCCACTCATCTAACCTATCCAAGTCACCCTACAGCCTCTTAGCATCCTCCTCACAGCTCACACCGCCATCCAGCTTAGTGTCATCTGCAAACTTGGAGATATTGCACTCAATTCCTTCATTTAAATCATTAATGTATATTGTAAAGAGCTGGGGTGCCAGCACTGAGCCTTGCCATTCTGAAAAGGACCCGTTTTCCCGACTCTCTGCTTCCTGCCTGCCAACCAGTTCTCTATCCACGTCAGTACATTACCACCAATACCATGTGCTTTAATTTTGCACACCAATCTCTTGTGTGGGACCTTGTCAAAAGCCTTTTGAAAATCCAAATACACCACATCCACTGGTTTCCCCTATTAGTTAGATCCTCAAAAAATTCCAGAAGATTGGTCAAGCATGATTTCCCTTTCATATATCCATGCTGACTTGGACCAATCCTGTCACTGCTTTCCAAATGCGCTGCTATTTCATCTTTAATAATTGATTCCAACATTTTCTCCACTACTGATGTCAGGCTAACCGGTCTACAATAAACCTTTTCTCTCTCCTTGCCTTTTTAAAAAGTTGGGTTACATTAGCTATCCACCAGTCCATAGGAACTGATCCAGAGTTGATAGACTGTTGGAAAATAATCACCAATGCATCCACTATTTCTAGGCCACTTCCTAAGTACTCTGGGATGCAGACTATCAGGCCCCGGGGATTTATCGACCTTCAATGCCATCAATTTCCCTAACACAATTTCCTGCCTAATAAGGATTTCCTTCAATTCCTCCTTTTCACTAGACCCTTGGTTCCCGAGTATGTCCGGAAGGTTATTTGTGTCTTACTTCGTGAAGACAGAACCGAAGTATTTGTTCAACTGATCTGCCATTTCTTTGTTCCCTATTATAAATTCACCTGAATCTGACTGCAAGGGTCCTACGTTTTTCTTCACTAACCTTTTTTTCTTCACATATCTACAGAAGCTTTTGCAGTCAGTTTTTATGTTCCCAGCAAGCTTCCTCTCATACTCTATTTTCTCCCTCCTAATTATACCCTTTGTCCTCCTCTGCTGAATTCTAAATTACTCCCAGTCCTCAGGTTTGCTGCTTTTTGTGGCCAATTTTTATGCCTGTTCCTTGGATTTAACACTATCCTTAATTTCCCTTGTTAGCCACGGTTGAGCCACCTTCCCCGTTTTATTTTTACTCCAGACAGGGATGTACAATTGTTGAAGTTCATCCATGTGATCTTTAAATGTTTGCCATTGCCTATCCACCATCAACCAGTTAAGTATCATTTGCCAGTCTATTCTAGCCAATTCACGTCTCATACCATCGAAGTTACCTATCCTTAAGTTCAGGACCCTAGTCTCTGAATTAACTGTGTCACTCTCCATCTTAATAAAGAATTCTACCATATTATGTTCACTCTTCCCCAAGGGGCCTCGCACAACAAGATTGCTAATTAGTCCTTTCTCATTGCACATCACCCAGTCCAGGATGGCCAGCCCTCTAGTTGGTTCCTCGACATATTGGTCTAGAAAACCATCCCTTAAACACTCCAGGAAATCCTCCTCCACCGTATTGCTACCCGTTTGGTTAGCCGAATCTATATATAGATTAAAGTCGCCCATGATAACTGCTGTACCTTTATTGCACGCATCCCTAATTTCTTGTTTGATGCTGTCCCCAACCTCACTACTACTGTTTGGTGGTCTGTACACAACTCCCACTAGTGTTTTCTGCCCTTTGGTATTCCACCGCTCCACAGATTCCACATCATCCCCAAGCTAATGTCCTTCCTTATTATTGCGTTAATTTCCTCTTTAACCAGCAGCACTACCCCACCTCCTTTTCCTTTCCGTCTATCCTTCCTGAATGTTGAATACCACTGGATGTTGAGTTCCCAGCCTTGGTCACCCTGGAGCCATGTCTCCGTGATGCCAATTATATCATATTCATTAATTGCTGCCTGAGCAGTTAATTCGTCCACCTTATTACGAATACTGCTTGCATTGAGACACAGCGCCTTCAGCCTCCTCTTTTCCAAAGAAAACAGACCCAGCATCTCCAATCTTTCCTCATAGCCAAAATTCTCCAGTCCAGGCAATATTCTTGTAAATCTCTTCTGCATCCTTTCCAGTGCAATCACATCTTTCCTGTAATATGGTGACCAGAACTGCACATAGAAACATAGAAAATAGGTGCAGGAGTGGGCCATTCAGCCCTTCAAGCCTGCACCACCATTCAATAAGATCATGGCTGATCATTCCTTCAGTATCCCTTTCCCGCCTTCTCTCCATATCCCTTGATCCCCTTAACCATAAGGGCCATAACTAACTTCCTCTTGAAAACTGCTTAGGCCACAGCTGGAGCACGTAGTACTCCAGTTGTAGCCTAAGCAGTATTTTATGCAGTTCAAGCATAACCTCATTGCTCTTGACTAATAAAGGCAAGTATTCCATATGTCTTCTTAACTACCTTATCGACCTGGCCTGTTACTTTTAGGAATCTGTGGACCTACACTCAAAGGTCCCTTTGTTCCTCTACACTTTTCAGTGTCGTACCATTTAATGTGTATTCCCTTACCTTGTTCGACCTCCCCATATGCATTACCTCACACTTATCCAGATTGAATTCCATTTGCCACTGTTCCGCCCACCTGACCAGTACATTGATATCTTCCTGCAGTCTGCAGCTTTCTCCTTCATTATCAACCACACAGCCTATTTTAGTGTCATCTGCAAACGTTTTAATCATACCCCCAACATTCAAGTCCAAGTCATTGATATATACCACAAAAAGCAAGGGACCCAGCACTGAGCCCTGCGGAACCCCACTGGATACAGCCTTCCAGTCATAAACACCCCTTCAACCATTACCCTTTGCTTCCTGCCTCTGAGCCAATTTTGGATCCAACTTGTCACTTTGCACTGGATCCCATGAGCTTTTACTTTCATGACCAGTCTGCCTAGTGGGACCTTATCAAAAGCTTTGCTAAAATCCATATACACTACATCATACGCACTGTCCTCATCAACCCTCCTAGTTACCTCCTCGAAAAATTCAATTAAGTTAGTCAGACATGACCTTCCCTTAACAAATCCATGCTGACGGTCCTTGATTAATCCATGTCTTTCCAAATGAAAATTTATCCTGACCCTCAGGTTTTTTTCCAATAATTTCCCCAGCACTGAGGTTAGGCTGACTAGCCTGTAATTACTCGGTCTATCCCTTTCTCCATTTTTATACAAAGGTACAACATTAGCAGTTCTCCAGTCCTTTGGCACTATACCTGTCACCAGAGAAGACCGGCAAACGATGGTCAGAGCCTCTGCTATTTCCTCTTTTGCTTCTCTTAACAACCTGGGATACATTTCTTCCGGGCCTGGGGATTTATCCACTTTCAAAGCTGTTAAGCCCCTTAATATTTCCTCTCTCACTATGTTTATCTCATCTAATATTTCACACTCCTCCTCCCTCATTGCAAAGTCTGCATCACCCCTCTTTTTTGTGAAAACAGATGCAAAGTATTCATTAAGAATCATACCCACATCTTGTGCCTCCACACACAGATTTCCTAATAGGCACCACTCTTTCTCTAGTTATCCCCTTGCTCTTAATGTATTTATGAACCATCTTGAGTTTTCCCTGATTTTACTTGCCAACATTCTTTCATTCTCTCTCTTTGCTTTCCTGATATCTTTTTTAATTGCACCCTTGCAATTGTAATACTCATCTAGAGTTTCTGCCGTATGAAGTTCTCGGAATCTGCCATAAGCTTCCTTTTTTTTCTTTATCTTATCCTGTATGTCCCTTGACATCCAGGGGGCCCTAGATATGTTAGCCCCGCCCTTTTTTTTGAAGGGAACATACTTACTCTGTACCCTCAGGATCTCCTCCTTGAATGCCTCCCACTGTTCTGAAACTGATTTACCATCAAGTAGCCGTTTCCAGTCCACCTTGCCCAAATCCCATCACAGCTCAACAAAATTGGCGTTACCCCAATTGAGAACTTTTTTTCCTGGTCCACCTTTGTCCTTTTCGATAACTACCCTAAATCTTACTGAATTATGATCACTAGCACAAAATGCTCTCCCACTGATACCCCTTCCACCTGACCCTCTTCATGCCCCAAAACCAAGTCCAGAACCGTGCCCGCCTCCCTTGTTGGGCTTGTTACATACTGGCGAAAGAAGTTCTCCTGAATGCATTTTAGGAACCCCCCACTATTATATCTCTATAGCTTTTGCACTTCGCAGCAAATTGCCCACATATTTGTTTCTCAATCTACCTCTGACTGTTTGGGGGTCTATAGTACACTCCCAGTAGTGTGATCACCCCATTTTTGTTCTTCAATTCAACCCATATGGCCTCATTTGATGATCCCTCTAACATATCATCCCTTCTCACAGCTGTTATTGTTTCTTTAATTAATATTGCAACCCCCCCCCTCCTTTTTTTATCTCCCTCTCTATCGTGTTTGGAAACCCTGCAGCCAGAAATGTTGAGCTGCCATCCCTGTTATATATATAAACCTGTAAATACCTTGTGTAACCACCAGAGGGCTCATCCCCTGGAGTCCCAAGGGATCCCACAATCCCTTGGGAGCACCTGTACTTAAGGAGGCCTCACAGGCTGGAGAGGCACTCTGGAGACCTGTAATAAAAGATTAAGGTCACACTTTACTTTGAGCTCACAGTATCTGCTCAGACTCTTTATTCATACATAATAACTGGCGACGAGATACAGATGATGAACCCAACGATGCAGAGAACAATGGGCATCCTGGAGAAATTTTCTGGGGAGATGATTGGGAAACCTTCGTGAAGTGACGCAACTAATACTTCATGGCCAACGAGTTGGAAGGCGAAGTTAACGCTGCCAAATTAAGGGCGATTCTCCTCACTGTTTGCGGGGCACCAACGTATGCCCTCATGAAAAATCCGCTAGCTCCAGCGAAACCCACAGAGAAATCGTACGATGATTTATGCACACTGGTCTGGGAGCATCTGAACCTGAAGGAAAGCATTCTGATGGCGAGGTACCGGTTCTACACATACAAAAGGTCTTAAGGCCAGGAAGTGGTGAACTATGTCACCGAGCTAAGACGCCTTGCAGAACATTGCGAATTTGAAGGTCACTTGGAGCACATGCTCAGAGACTTCTTTGTACTTGGCATTGGCCATGAAGTGAAACTTCACAAACTTTTGACTGTAGAGACCCCAGCCTTAAGTAAAGCCGTAGCGATAGCCAAGGCGTTCATTGCCACCAATGACAATACCAAGCAAATCTCTCAACACACGAGTGCTGCTACAAGTATTGTGAACAAAGTAGTGTTGTTTTCGAATCGCAATGTATAGGGCAGGCCTCACATGCCTGCAGCTGCACGTTGGCAGATGTCTCAGAGTCCACCATCAAGGGTGATGAATGCTAGGCCATTAACACCTTATTGGCACTGCGGGGGTGATCATCATTTTCATTCATGCCGCTTCAAAGAATATGTTTGCAAGGGCTGTGGAACAATGGGACATCTCCAATGTATGTGCAGGCGAGCTGCAAACCCTGCTAATCCAGCAAACCACCATGTTGCAGAGGAGGACAGATCCACAGCGGATCACGACGAACCAGAGCCTCAGACCGAGGAGGCAGAGGTATATGGGGTGCACACATTTACCACAAAATGTCCCCCGATAATGCTGAAGGTTGAATTAAATGGACTCCTGGTGTCAATGGAGCTGGACACGGGCGCAAGCCAGTCCATTATGAGCAAAAAGACTTTCGATAAATTGTGGTGCAGCAAGGTCTCAAGGCCACTCCTGACTCCCATTCGCACTAAACTGAGAACCTACACAAAGGAACTGATTCCCGTAATCGGCATTGCTACTGTAAAGGTCTCCTACGATGGAGCGGTGCACAAGCTATCACTCTGGGTGGTCCTGGGCGATGGCCCCACGCTGCTCGGAAGGAGCTGGCTGGGGAAGATACGCTGGAACTGGAATGACGTCCGAGCGCTCTCGTCTGTCGATGACACTTCGTGTGCCCGGGCCTTAAACAATTTTCACTCGCTGTTCGAACCAGGCATCGGGAAGTTCCAAGGAGCAAAAGTACAGATCCACCTAATTCCGGGTGTGTGACTAATCCATTACAAGGTGAGAGCAGTACCGTACATGATGAGAGAGAACGTGGCGATCGAGCTGGACCGGCTGCAGCGAGAGGGCATCATTTCGCCGATCGAATTCAACAAGTGGGCCAGTCCGATTGTTCCAGTCCTCAAGGGAGACGGCACCGTCAGAATCTGTGGTGATTACAAAGTAACTATTAATTGTTTCTCCCTGCAGGATCAACACCCGCTACCAAAGGCGGACGACCTTTCTGCGATGCTGGCGGGAGGAAAGAAATTCGCGAAGCTGGACTTGATCTCGGCCTACATGACGCAGGAGCTGGAGGAATCATCGAAGGGCCTCACCTGCATCAACATGCACAAAGGCCTCTTCATTTACAACAGATGTCCGTTTGGGATACGATCAGCTGCGGTGATATTCCAGAGAAACATGGAAAGCTTACTGAAGTTGGTCCCATGCACTGTGGTCTTCCAGGATGACATCTTAGTTACTGCTCGGGACACAGTCGAACATCTGCAGAACCTGGAGGAGGTTCTTAGTCAGCTCAATCGCGTGGGGCTCAGGCTAAAATGCTCAAAGTGCGTTTTCCTGGCACCTGAAGTGGAGTTCCTGGGGAGAAGAATTGTGGCAGATGACATCAGACCCACCGATTCGAAGACGGAGGCAATCGAGAACGCACCGAGGCCACAGAACGTGACGAAGCTGCAGTCGTTTCTCGGACTCCTGAACTACTTTGGTAGCATCTTACCGGGTCTCAGCACACTGTTAGAACCACTGCACGCCTTACTGCGTAAAGGAGATGAATGGGTATGGGGCAAAAGCCAAGACAATGCCTTTGTAAAAGCTCGAAAACTGTTATGCTCAAACAAATTGCTTGTGTTGTATGATCCACGTAAGCGTTTGGTACTAGCATGTGATGCATCGTTGTACGGGGTCGGGTGTGTATTGCAACAAGCTAATGAATCTGGGAAATTTCAATCGGTTGCTTATGCATCCAGAAGGCTGAGAGAGCCGACAGCATCATCGAAAAAGAAGCGTTAGCATGTGATTATGGGGTAAAGAAAATATATCAATATCTGTTTGGGCTCAAATTTGAATTGGAAACTGACCATAAGCCACTGATATCCCTCTTTTCTGAAAGTAAGGGGATAAATACGAATGCATCGGCCCACATCCAGAGTTGGACGCTCACATTGTCCGCGTACAACTACGCCATCCGCCACAGGCCAGGCACAGAAAACTGTGCCGATGCTCTCAGTAGGCTGCCACTGCCCACCAAGGGGGTAGAAATGGCACCGCCCACAGATTTAGTCATGGTAATGGAAGCATTCGAGAGTGAGCAATCACCTGTTACCGCCGACAGATTAGAACCTGGACAAGGCAAGACCCACTACTGTCCTGAGTACAAAACTGTGTGCTTCACGGGAGCTGGTCCAGTGTCCCATTAGAAATGCAGGAAGAGATAAAGCCATACCAGCGGCACAAAGATGAAATGTCTATACAGGCAGACTGCCTTCTGTGGGATAATCGGGTAGTAGTACCCAAAAAGGGTAGGGACACTTTCATTAGTGATCTCCGCAGCACTCACCCAGGCATTGTATTGATGAAAGCAATAGCCAGCTCCCACGTTTGGTGGCCCGATATTGATGCAGACTTAGAGTCCTGCGTGCACAAATGTAACACATGTTCTCAATTAAGCAAGGCACTCAGGGAGGCGCCACTAAGTTTATGGTCTTGGCCCTCCAATCCGTGGTCTTGGGCCCATGTCAACTATGCAGGCCCGTTTTTGGGTAAAATGTTCCTAGTGGTTGCAGATGCGTACTCCAAATGGATTGAATGTGAGATAATGTCTGCTGCCACCACTGAAAGCCTGCGGGCCATGTTTGCCACGCACGGCCTGCCCGATGTCCTTGTGAGTGACAATGGGCTGTGCTTCAACAGTGCCGAGTTCAAATAGTTCATGACCCGCAATGGGATCAAACATATTACATCTGACCCGTTCAAACCAGCATCCAATGGTCAGGCAGAGAGAGCAGTGCAAACAATCAAGCAGAGCTTGAAGAAGTTAACTGGGTAACTGAAGGCTCACTGCTGACTCGCCTATCCCGAGTCCTGCTTAGTTACCATACGAGACCCCACTCGCTCACTGGGATCCCACCCGCTGAACTGCTCATGAAAAGGGCACTTAAGGCAAGGCTCTCATTAGTCCACCCTAATCTACACGAACAGGTAGAGAGCAGGTGGCTTCAACAAAGTACATATCATGATAGCGCAAATGTGTCAAGCGAAATTGAAATCAATGATCCTGTATTTGTGTTGAACTATGGACAAGGTCCTAAGTGGCTTCCCGGCACTGTTGTGGCCAAAGAGGGGAGTAGGGTGTTTTGGGTTAAACTTTCAAATGGACTCAGCTACATGACCCACTTGGACCAAACCAAGCTCAGATTCACAGACTATCCAGAGCAACCCACATTAGACCCTACCTTTTTTGACCCCCCCAACACCCACACCAGTGGCAACCGACACAGCGGTTGACCACAAAGCAGAACCCATCACCTGCAGCAGCCCAGCAGGACTCATCACATGAGGCAGCCCAGCAAGGCCAACTGCACAGCAGCCCAGGGAGGGCCCAACAAACGATTCACCAAAACCAGCATTTGCACCGAGACGATCAACTAGGGAAAGAAAGGCCCCAGATCGACTTGTAAATAGGTACACTACTGAATTTGCAGGGGGGAGGGGAATGTTGTTATATATGTAAACCTGTAAATACTTTGTGTAACCACCAGAGGGCTCATCCCCTGGAGTCCCAAGGAATCCCACAATCCTTTGAGAGCACCTGTACTTAAGGAGGCCTCACAGGCAGGAGTAAAAGACTATGGTCACACTTTACTTTGAGCTTACAGTATCTGGTCAGACTCTTTGTTCATACATAATAATACCTGTCTTTCTGTCAGGCATGTCTCAGTAATGGCTATAATATTGTACTGCCAAATGTCTATCTTTGCTATCAGCTCATCAACCTTATTCCCTATACTCCTTGCTTTGAAGTATATACCATTTAGTGGTGCCAAACTCTCTTGTTGTCGATTTTTCAGCCTTGTTTCCTCTGTCTTCCAAATTCATTTCCTACTTTTCTGCTGCCCAATTCCAGCTTTGCTTCTTTCCTCACTGAATCTAGTCTCCAGTTCCCATCCCCCTGCCAAGCTAGTTTAAACCCTCCCCAACAGCACTAGCAAACCATCCCGGGAGGATACTGGTCCCGGCTCTGTTGAGGTGCAACCTGTCCGGCTGCCACCTTCCAACACAGGTCCCACCTTCACCAGAAATGGTCCCAGTGCCTCAGGAATCTAAAGCCATCCCGCCTGCACCATCTTGCCAGCCAAGCATTCATCTTCTCTATCCTCTAATTTCTGTACTCACTAGCATGTGCACTGGCAGTAACCCGGAGATTGCAATCTATATTAATGAGTTGGATGAAGGGACCGAGTGTAATGCAGCCAAATTTGCTGATGATACAAAGATAGATGGGAAAACAAGTTGTGAAGAGGGCACAAAGAATCTGCAAAAGGATATAGATAGGTTAAATAAGTGGGCAGAAATTTGGCAGATGGATTATAATGTGGGAAAATGTGAGGTTATTCACTTTGATAGGAAGAATAAAAAAAGCAAACTATTATTTAAATGGCGAGAAACTACAAAATTCTATGGTACAGAGGGATATGGGAGTCCTTGTACATGAAACACAAAAAGTTAGCATGCAGGTAAAGCAAGTAAGGCAAATGGAATGTTGGTCTTTATTGCAAGAGTGATGGAGTGTAAAAGTAGGGAAGTCTTGCTACAACTGTACAGGGCGTTGGTGAGTACTGTGTAAAATTTTGGGGTTAGATTTTCCATTATTTTTGCATGCATAATGCCCACTTAATGTCCATTTTACTGCTGAAATGACATACAACGCCCATATATCACCCATTTAGCCACAAAATGGAAACTGACGATCATTTTGCGGACACTTATCGTCGAGCGTTACTTTTCCCATGTACATAATGCTGAGAAAAAATAATACCGGCCACCCACTTTTTTGGGGCGGAATCATCAGAATAGCTGAAACCAACGCCCATAATATTGCACAGCATTACTTTCCGCACGTAATTATCACCGAGATTTCATAATACCAAATGGCCACTTTTTTTTGTCGTAAAGAACACATTTGCCGAAACGAACGCCCAGTAGATCACCCAGCGTCACTTTCACCACCTCGCACACATCTCGCCCACGATATCGCTCATGCAAAATACTGCTCTGAAAAAGTGGAACTGTTCTGAACGAATCACAACGGTGTGGGTGCCATTTTTCAAATCGCAGGTCGCTTCATTCAAAAGACGGTTTCAACTTTGGGGGAGTTTGGATTGACTCTGGAGTTCTCAGGTGAAGTGACCATCTCAACAGACATCGTTTCAGACTCCGGACTATTGGGGCTTCCTGTAGGTGTATCTTAGTGTGGAAATTATTGCCTCTGTTCAATTGCTATTATACTTTCATTGGAATGGGGCCAGCCATTTCTCAGCCTGCATCGATTAATATGCAGATGCTGCAGAGTGCAAATGGCACAATGTCTGATGCACATCATTATGTGCCCAATCTAAGACATGCCAGAATGAGGAAGAGGTCCAGACCATACACACCCCGCACTTAGAGGGAGAAGAGGTCTTACCTCGACGTGTCCAACCACACCTGCCTTCGGAGACTGCGCTTCCACAAGGTGGTGATCACTGAAATATTTGAGCTCATCAGGCCAGATATGCAGCCTACCATCAGAACATCACTGTCGGTCGAGGTCAAGGTCACCACGGCACTGACTTTCTATGCGTCTGGTTTCTTTCGGGACTCCGTGGTCAAGATTTCTCCTCTGTCTCACCATGCCACATATCGCTGCATTAGACAGATCATGGCGGCCCTGTACGCGCATAGGATGGACTTTATCAGCTTCCCCATGAACACGGAGGCTCAGACTGACAGGGTTGGAGCATTCTACCGCATTGCAAGGTTCCCCAGGGTGCAGGAAGCAATACAGTGCACTCACATTGTCAATGCTGGCACTTTCTCAGGACACAGAGCTTTTTCAGAACAGAAAAGGATTTCACTCCCTGAAGGTCCAACTAGTTGTTGACCACAACAAGATAATAACGGCAGTGAATGTCAAATGTCTGGGCAGCTTCGATGAGGCTCACATCCTGTGTGAGAGCGCTGTCTCTGACATGTTTAAGAGTCAGCCACAAGGACAATGCTGGATGCTTGGTGACAACTGATATGGCCTAGCCACCTGGCTGATGACCCCATTGCGTGATACCCACACCGAGGCCGAGAAGCGATACAACCAGAGGCACAGAGACTTACGCAATGTGGTCCAGAAAAAAATAACTGTGCTTAAGCAGTTTAGATGCCTGGAGCACTCATGAGGGGAACTACAATACAACCCTGAGCAAGTAGCTCAATTTGTGGTCGCGTGCTGCATGCTGCACAACCTGGCTATCAGGAGGGGACAAGAATTGCCAGAAGGGAATGATGGTCCACCTCAGGAGAGAGAGGAAGAGGAGGACGAGGGGCTGGATGCTGAGCAGGGGCCAGACAATCAGCCTGACTATGCAACCATGCCCACGCCCCACTCCAGACCGCAGGAAAGGGCCCATGTTGGCTACATAGCTGCAAGACTCTTACGTCAGGAGTTCATAACTGAACGATTTGCCTGAAAGAACGTTGCTGTGATTGACAACGCTGACACACTGTTGTGTGTGTGCAGTTCAGACATCAATGGTGGGCATCACCTTGGTGCCATTAAAGGTTACGTTGATTCAAGTTAAGTTTTATTTAACCCTTTCATGTTAAGGAATCACCAGTGTGTAATGGTCCAGCTATCTGAGACAATGTGTAACAAGGTTATGTTGAATAAAAAACATTTTACACGACCATTGGTCTGAAATCATAAATATCACAGGCAAAAACACCCCACCCCCACCCCACTTTTTCGACCATTGACATCAGTCAAATGGTCAACATGTCCAGCAACACAGAACACAAATGCAAAGGAGGAGGATGGCCCCCTCACCCCATACATTACAACAAATTGCATACACCGAGATGGTGATATAACACAGCCATCACCTGCGGACATACACCTCACTTTCTGTTGTGTTCCTAACACAGATGAGGCTGCACACAGGGAGGTTAAAGTAACACTGGCTTCAGTCTTTAATGAGACACTCCAGAGTGAAGAACAGGACTTAAGGGCCGGCTGATATACAGTGTTCCCAAAGGATGCTGGGATCCCTTGGGAATTCAGGGGATGAGATCCCTGGTGGCGGAACATGGGAGTGCATGCTTTACAGATATATATCACTCCCCCGCCAAGGTCAAAGTGAAAACTATTTACAAGGTGAGGCGGTTGGGAGCCTTTCTTTCCCTGGTGGACCGCCTCGGTACAAATGGCTGTTCTGGTATGTTGGCTGTGTCCTCGCTGGGCTGGCATGTTGTTGGCCCTGCAGGGTTGCTAGGTGAGCCTGGCCTTGCTGGGCTGTTGGGCGTGATGGGTTCGATTTCCTGGTCCAGCGTGGTGTCGTTGATCCTTTGGGTGTGTGTTGTGGGCTCGAAAAAGGTGGTGTCTGCTGTGGGTTGTTCAGAGCAGTCTGTGAACCGCAGCCTCATTTGGTCCAGGTGCTTTTTGCAAATTTGTCCATTGTCTAGTTTGACTACAAGCACCCTATTCCCTTCTTTAGCTTTCACCGTGTCTGCGATCCACTTGGGACCTTGTCCATAGTTTAGCACATACACAGGATCATTCAGATCAATTTCCCGTGACACAGTGGCGCGACCATCGTTTACATTTTGTTGCTGCCGCCTGCTCTCTACCTGATCATGCAGTTTGGGGTGAACCAGCGAGAGTCTGGTTTTAAGTGTCCTTTTCATGAGTAGCTCAGCCGGGGGCACCCCTGTGAGTGAGTGGGGTCTTGTGCGGTAGCTGAGCAGTACTTGGGACAGGCGGGTTTGGAGTGAGCCTTCTGTAACTCGTTTAAGGCTCTGTTTGATTGTTTGTACTGCCCGCTCTGCCTGCCCATTGGAGGCTGATTTAAACGGGACCGAAGTGACATGTTTGATCCCATTGGGGGTCATGAATTCTTTAAATTCGGCACTGGTGAAACTTGGCCCGTTGTCACTGACCAGTGTCAGTCAGGCCGTGGGTGGCAAACATGGCCCTCAGGCTTTCAATAGTGGCGGTGGCGTTGCTTCCCGACATTATTTCACGTTCAATCCATTTTGAAAAATCATCCACCACCACCAGGCACATTTTACCGAGAAACTGGCCCGCATAGTCGACATGGATCCTTGACCATGGTCTGGAGGGCCAGGACCACAAACTTAGTGGTGCCTCTCTGGGTGCGTTACTCAACTGAGCACACACGCTGCATTGCCTTACACAGGACTCTAAGTCAGAATCGACACCGGGCCACCACAGTGGGATCTGGCTATCGATTTCATCATTACTATACCCAGGTGTGTGCTGTGGAGATCTGAGATGAACGTCTCCCTGCCCTTTTTTGGTCGCACTACGCGGTTACCCCACAACAGGCAGTCTGCCTGAGTGGACAGCTCGTCCTTTCGCCGCTGGAACAGCTTGATTGGCTCTTGCATTTCAACGGGGATGCTGGCCCAGCTCCCATGCAGTACACAGTTTTATACTAGGGACATCTTGGCTGGTCCAAGTCCTAATCTGGAAGGCTGTGACAGGTGATTTGTCATTTTCAAACACTTCCATGACCATCAACAAGTCTGCAGGCTGCGCCACCATCAACAAGTTTGCAGGCTGCGCCATTTCCACCCCCGTGGTGGGCAATGGTAGTCGACTGAGAGCATCTGCACAGTTCTCAGTGCCTGGCCTGTGGCAGATGGTATAGTTATAGGCTGATAGCGTGAGTGCCCACCTTTGTATGCGGGCTGAGGCATTAGTATTTATCCCCTTATTTTCAGCGAACAGGGATGTGAGGGGCTTGTGATCGGTTTCCAGCTCAAATTTGTGGCCAAACAGGTGCTGATGCATTTTCTTTACCCGGAACACACACGCTAATGCCTCTTTCTCAATCATGCCGTCGGCCCTCTTGGCCTTAGACAAACTCCTGGAAGCATAGGCGACAAGTTGCAACTTCCCCGCAACGTTAGCTTGTTGTAATACACACCCGACTCCGTACGACAATGCATCACATGCTAGCACAAGTCTTTTGCACGAGTTATACAATACAAGCAGCTTGTTGGAGCATAAAATGTTTCTGGCTTCCCAAAAGCAATTACTTGTTTTTTTTCCCATATCCAGTTCTCACCTTTGCGCAATAACACACGTAGGAGCTCTAAAAGCGTGCTTAACCGCAGTAGGAAGTTAGCAAAATAGTTGAGGAGTCCCAGGAACGACCGCAGCTCCGTGACGTTCTGTGGCCTGGGTGCGTTCCAGATAGCCTCTGTCTTGGCGTCTATAGGCCGAATACGGTCCGCCGCGATCTTTCTCCCCAAAAACTCCACTTCTGTTGCCATGAAGACGCATTTCGACCTCTTCAGCCGCAGCCCTACACGATCCAGTCGCTGGAGGACCTCCTCCAGGTATTGTAGGTGCTCGGCGGTGTCCCGACCCGTGACCAATATGTCGTCCTGAAAGACCACCGTGTGTGGTACCGACTTGAGTAGGCTCTCCATGTTTCTTTGGAAGATCCCTGCAGCCGACCGAATTCTAAACGGGCATCTATTGCAGATGAACAGTGCCTTGTGCGTGTTGATGCAGATGAAGCCCTTCAAAGACTCCTCCAGCTCCTACGCCATGTAGGCCGAAGTCAGGTCGAGCTTGGTGAACGTCTTGCTTCCTGCCAGCGTAGCAAATAAGTCTTCTGCCTTATGTAGCGGGTATTGGTCCTGTAGTGAGAAACGATTAATAGTTACTTTATAATCGCCGCAAATCCTAACCGTGCCATCACTTTTGAGTACTGGAACAATCGGGCTGGCCCACCTACTGAATTCCACTGGGGAGATGATGCCCTCGCGTTGCAGCCTGTCCAGCTCGATTTCCACTCTCTCCCACATCATGTGAGGTACCGCTCGTGCCTTGTGGTGAATGGGTCTTGCCTTTGCGACCAAGTGGATCCGCACCTTCGCCCCGGAAATGTTTGCAATGTCTGGCTCAAAAAGGGAAGGAAATTTGTTCAGAACCTGGGTACATGAGGCCTCATCGACATGTGATAGCGTTCGGATGTCATCTTAGTTCCAACGGATTTTGCCCAGCCAGCTCCTTCCAAGCATTGTGGGGCCATCGTCCGGGACAATCCAGAGTGGCAGTTCATGCACCATGCCCTCGTAGGTGACCTTGACCATGGTGCTGCCCAGGACAGTGATAAGCTCTTTGGTGTACATTCTCAGTTTCATGTGGATGGGGCTCAGGGCTGGTCTGAGTGCTTTGTTGCACCACAGTCTCTTAAACAGCTTTTTACTCATGATGGATTCGCTAGTGCCAGTGTCCAGTTCCATGGCTATGGGTAAGCCATTCAATTTTATATTTAGCATTATAGGTGGACATTTCGTCGAAAATGTGTGCACCCAGTGTACTTCAGCATCTGCCTCCTCTCGCTGAGGCTCTTAATTGCTTTGATCTTCCATGGACCAATCATCCTCTGCCGCATGGTTAGCAGGTTTTGCAGAGCTTGCAGCTCATTTGCAAGCTCATTGGAGGTGCCCCATTGTTCCACAGCTCTTGCAAACATACCCTTTGAAGCAGCATGAATAGGCTGAATGGAAGCCTCCACAATGCCAACAAGGTGTGAATTGCCTTGCATTCATCCTTTGTTGCGGATTCTGAGTCATCTGGGTCACCTGAGGCCTGCCGGCAGTTGCAGGCTCGTGGGTTCTGCCCTGTACATTTCTGCTCACAAACACAGTTCCAGTTAATTTATGAACATTGCTAGCACTTGTGTGCTGAGAGATTTGTTTGGTGTTATCACTGGTGGACATAAACGCCTGTGCTATCGCAATGGCCTGACTGAGGGTCGGTGTCTCTATAGTCAAAAGTTTTCGTAGGATGGTCTCGTGGCCAATGCCCAGCACAAAAAGTCTCCAAGTATTTGTTCCAGGTAGCCATCAAACTCACATTGTCCTGCAAGTTGCCTGAGCTCGGCTTACCTTCAGATCGCTGGCACATGTAGAACCGATACCTCGCCATCAGCCCGTTCTCCCTTGGGTTAAGATGCTCCCGAACTAGTGTACACAGCTCCTCATATGCCTTATCTGTGGGTTTCACCGGAGCCAGAAGATTCTTCATGAGGCTGTAGGTCGGTGCCCCGCAGACTATGAGGAGGACCGCTCTCCTTTATGCAGCGCTTCCTTCTCCTTCCAGCTCGTTGGCTACAAAGTACTAGTCTAGCTGTTCGACATAGGCTTCCCAGTCCGCACCCTCCGAGAACTTCTCCAGGATGCCCACAGTTTTCTGCATCTTTGCATTGGATTCGTATTCTCGTCGCAAGTTATTGTGTTCCTAACACAGATGAGGCTGCACACAGGGAGGTTAAAGTAACAGTGACCTCAGTCTTTAATGAGACACTCCAGAATGAGGAACAGGCCTTAGGGGCCGGCTTATATACAGTGCTCCCAAGGGCTGCTGGGCTCCCTTGGGACTTCAGGGGATGAGCTCCCTGGTGGTGGAACATGGGAGTGCATGCTTTACAGATACTCTACACTTTCCTTCCCCCGTCCCCTTCTTCTCCCCACCTCTACCCCTTCCGCTCCTTACTGCATGCCGCCTGGCCGAAGAGCTTCTCAGGTGGTGCCTCATTGGGCGGGATCAAGGCAGAGCCGGTGGTTGCATGGATACGGGAGCAGGGGGTGCCGAGGTGGGAACTTTCTCGGATCCAAGAGCAAGATCTTGGTCCTGACTCTCATCTGTCATTGGCACTGGTGGTGCGGAACCTCGGGCTGGAGTGCCGTGCTCCGGGATCACTGGGAGGTCTGTGCCAGCAGTGTTCCTGGCTATCGCCTCCAGGGCCTCCGCTACCCGCGGAATGTACTCAGTCATGGTGGCCAACTGTCGGGATATGCCTCCCCAATGTATCGAGCATCTAGTCATCAATGTCTACAGTTCTCCTGACAACTGTACCATCTCTCCGCTCTCTTGTGGCGCTCGTGCAACAGACCTGCCGCGTCCACGAAACCTCCGCGGGGTTAGCGCCGTCTTGGGGACAAATGGGGTGTCCTGTGGCGAGGTGCTTGGGCCCGGTACCTCCAGAGTGGAGGCGGGAATGGTCGGAGGAGCATTAGATGGCCTTTGGATGGAATGCCTTCTGGAGCGTGGCGTTTCAGGTTCCTCGAAGACCGCGCTATCATCCGCAGAGAACAGACCCAGCGGATTAATGGGCGAGAATCGGAGTTCCTCAGCACCAGATGTAGGATCGTCCGGTGAGTCCGGCCCCGCGCCCTCACTGCTATGTCTTGAACAAAGAATCTGACCAGATACTGTAAGCTCAGAGTAATGTATGACTGTAGTCCTTTATTACAGGTCTCCAGAGTGCCTCTCCAGCCTGTAGGCCTCCTTATGTACAGTTGCTCCCAAGGGATTGTGGGATCCCTTGGGTCTCCAGGGGATGACCCCTCTGGTGGTTAAACAAGAGGTTTACATATATAACACCCACCTTCTGGCCTCTGTGGTCTTGCCTGGGGCCGTGCTGCTGGCTGAGCTGCAAAACACAAATGAGGTTATGAGAGGAGAAGGGGGTGCTAGGGTCATAAGCTTATTCCAGCGCTACACAACAGCATATGCACGACAAAAGCACCACCGCTATCAAAATCATCACAGATATCACATTTCATGACCATCAACACATTCTGCATTGCAATGATTTTCATTAGGCCAGCATTATTTATAGGACAATTTTAGAAACCATCTATCATATATTATTGTTCGGATATGAGTGGATGTCGATTGACTTTACATCACACAATGGTGTAAATTTTACTCACATGGCATCACTTCAGGATCTGTAGCTCCTTGCCTGGCTGTCCTGGGGTGCTTCCCCACAAATGCGAGCACCCACTCCTCCATCTCAGTGATGTTGCTGGGGACTGGTGGCCCCCCACCCGTTTGCCACTGCACAAACCTCATCGTCGATAGCTTCTTCTGTAAAAGGTAACAGGATGACATGGCATGAGATCATTGCGTGATATCTTTGCTAGGTGCTGTCACAGAGACTGATGCAACACATAAACGACAGATGTAATTATGATTATTATGATAATTATCATTCTTTACCTCAAGATGTACACTGCGACCGCAGGCTTTGACTACAGCATTCCTGGTAAAAGTGAAAGACCTCACATCTGATGATAGTCAATCATGGCTCTTCCAAATCAAATGATATAAATACATAAATACATGTAAATTAATGTAATACTTACTCTTGCGGATCCGACAAGATAATTCCATCGTTTGCGGCATTGGTTGCCCTCACGCTCTTCGTTGGTCGCCGATGAGACCACCTCTGCTTTCTCGGCCCATATGTTCTGGTAGGCCTTTGGGGTGGGCTTCCCACACCCTCCCTGTGTCAAATCACCCCAGCGTGACTCGACCTCCTGCAGGAGGGAAGCATTTGCCTCATCTGAGAACCTCCTCGTTCTTTTGCACCCTCCAATGTGCTCCTCTCCTAGCTCACTGCTCTCTCCAGCGTCAGTCTCCACAGCGTGCTGTGTCGCCTGTAAGGGCTGGTTTTCAGTGGATCTGACCTTATATGAGCGGTTTCAAATCGCTCCCACACACCTTGGTTCTAGACTCTGGAATTATGAAGGGCCTGTGACAGACTTGGACAGACAATCGGTTTCAAGGTAGGAAGCAGGTATGGCTTTATTGTGTTTAAAAAGAAGTAAAAGGCACACCTTTAATAACACACACAGAATAGTGATACCAATACACACTGAGGGGTACACCACATTGAATAAATTGTCAAAATACAGCCTTTGGGGAAAAGAATACAGCTTAAACTCTAAATGGGGTAAAGAGGAAAATACAGAGACAGTTACACAAGTTATCCCAGCCTCCCCCTCCCAATTCCCCTAACTAACTAAGTTATAGCTCTGGGGGTTCAGGGGCTATGCTCACCAATCCCTTTTGACAGTTGCTGGTGAATCGGGGTTTTGGGGTTCACTGCACTTTGCCTTCTAGGTGAGCTATACCCTGGATGGAGGAGAGGACTTCGCTCTGCGTAGTCTTCAGTTGGGGTGAGTCCGCTGATGCGGTAAGTCGCGTTTTAGATGTATGGGGTAAGTACCCACTTTCTTTGGTTAGGAATAGTTTTAGTTAATCCTTTTAGGTAATTTCTCACCCGTTGGTCATTCAGAAGTAGATTGTAGAGTGGAAATAAATGTCAATTCTAAGGTTTCTGCTGAGTTGGTTTCGGTTGGTCGTTTCGCTGGTTGTGGTGGCCCGGGTTGTCAATTTGGTTGCTGACAACCTTCCGTTTCATGGGCCGCTTGCTGTCGGCATGCTCGGTTGATCCTTGATGGTTTCTTGTAGTTTTCTCCACTACTCCATTTCTTCACTCCCCACCTCCTGCTGCTTTACTTCCCTTGTAAAACTGGGAATAGATATACCCCAAAAAGACTTCCTTATCTCCTGCCAAATCTGGCCCAGCTCTTTGTTTCAAGGGAGCTGCTCATTAGTTTTGAGCTCTCTTCTTTGTCAGAATTTGGTGGGCTCGTTCAGCAGCAATTTGATTATGATGTGGTAATGTGGAAAATCACTGGTTGGCATTGTTGATGCAGTGTTTAAACTCTTGGGCCGTTTGGCTGGGCCTGTGATTTTTATAGGCCTATTTGCACATGCATGTCAATAATCCGGTGATTAGCCTGATAGCTATTGATGCGTTTATGTCCTAGGGAGCGAATTTTTATGCCTCACAGTTCTTGTTAGTTATCGATTGGCTCATTCTCCCAGACAAATTGAATTAGCTCCAATACCCAATTGCTGAGTGAAGTCCCACCCTCTGTTCTGGCAGTCTGTTCCAACATGTTCCTTTAGAGATCTTAAACTTGTAAAGCTCTTAGGTATCTTCCTCAGAGTTTTTCAAATGTTCATTGAGTTCCAAATTAAATTCCCTTTCCTATGAGTCCAAACACTGGGGGGGGGGTGGGGTGGGGTTCTCCATGAATGCACCCCCATTTATCCCCTGCAGGCCTCGTCTTCCCTTTAAACTCATTTTGTCCCGAAGTTTTTCCTTCCATTTTAAAAGTTCAAAAAGGGATTCTTCTCTGCAGGGGAAAGGTACAAGGAATCTTTGCGAAATATTGGTAAATTCTACAGTCCCCCCTGTGATACCATACCAAAAAGGAGGCAAAAGCAAATGACAGAAAGGAGATGAGGAAAAGTGGAGGGCAGAGAAACCCAAGGCAAAGAACAAAAAGGGCCACTGTACAGCAAAATTCTAAAAGGACAAAGGGTGTTAAAAGAACAAGCCTGAAGGCTTTGTGTCTTAATGCAAGGAGTATCCGCAATAAAGTGGATGAATTAACTGTGCAAATAGATGTTAACAAATATGATGTGATTGGGATTACGGAGACGTGGCTCCAGGATGATCAGGGCTGGGAACTCAACATCCAGGGGTATTCAACATTCAGGAAAGATAGAATAAAAGGAAAAGGAGGTGGGGTAGCATTGCTGGTTAAGGAGCAAATTAAGGCAATAGTTCGGAAGGACATTAGCTTGGATGATGTGGAATCTATATGGGTAGAGCTGCAGAATACCAAAGGACAAAAAACGTTAGTGGGAGTTGTGTACAGACCTCCAAACAGTAGTAGTGATGTTGGGGAGGGCATCAAACATGAAATTAGGGGTGCGTGCAATAAAGGTGCAGCAGTTATAATGGGTGACTTTAATATGCACATAGATTGAGTTAACCAAACTGGAAGCAATACGGTAGAGGAGGATTTCCTGGAGTGCATAAGGGATGGTTTTTTAGACCAATATGTCGAGGAACCAACTCGGGGGGAGGCCATCTTAGACTGGGTGTTGTGTAATGAGAGAGGATTAATTAGCAATCTCGTTGTGCGAGGCCCCTTGGGGAAGAGTGACCATAATATGGTGGAATTCTGCATTAGGATGGAGAATGAAACAGTTAATTCAGAGACCATGGTCCAGAACTTAAAGAAGGGTAACTTTGAAGGTATGAGGCGTGAATTGGCTAGGATAGATTGGCGAATGATACTGAAGGGGTTGACTGTGGATGGGCAATGGCAGATATTTAGAGACCGCATGGATGAACTACAACAATTGTACATTCCTGTCTGTCGTAAAAATAAAAAAGGGAAGGTGGCTCAACCGTGGCTATCAAGGGAAATCAGGGATAGCATTAAAGCCAAGGAAGTGGCATACAAATTGGCCAGAAATAGCAGAGAACCCGGGGACTGGGAGAAATTTAGAACTCAGCAGAGGAGGACAAAGGGTTTGATTAGGGCAGGGAAAATGGAGTACGAGAAGAAGCTTGCAGGGAACATTAAGACGGATTGCAAAAGTTTCTATAGATATGTAAAGAGAAAAAGGTTAGTAAAGACAAACGTAGGTCCCCTGCAGTCAGAATCAGGGGAAGTCATAACGGGGAACAAAGAAATGGCGGACCAATTGAACAAGTACTTTGGTTCGGTATTCACTGAGGAGGACACAAACAACCTTCCGGATATAAAAGGGGTCGGAGGGTCTAGTAAGGAGGAGGAACTGAGGGAAATCCTTATTAGTCGGGAAATTGTGTTGGGGAAATTGATGGGATTGAAGGCCGATAAATCCCCAGGGCCTGATGGACTGCATCCCAGAGTACTTAAGGAGGTGGCCTTGGAAATAGTGGATGCATTGACAGTCATTTTCCAACATTCCATTGACTCTGGATCAGTTCCTATGGAGTGGAGGGTAGCCAATGTAACCCCACTTTTTAAAAAAGGAGGGAGAGAAAAAACAGGGAATTACAGACCGGTCAGCCTGACATCGGTAGTGGGTAAAATGATGGAATCAATTATTAAGGATGTCATCGCAGTGCATTTGGAAAGAGGTAATATGATAGGTCCAAGTCAGCATGGATTTGTGAAAGGGAAATCATGCTTGACAAATCTTCTGGAATTTTTTGAGGATGTTTCCAGTAGAGTGGACAAGGGAGAACCAGTCGATGTGGTATATTTGGACTTTCAGAAGGCTTTCGACAAGGTCCCACACAAGAGATTAATGTGCAAAGTTAAAGCACATGGGATTGGGGGTAGTGTGCTGACATGGATTGAGAACTGGTTGTCAGACAGGAAGCAAAGAGTAGGAGTAAATGGGTACTTTTCAGAATGGCAGGCAGTGACTAGTGGGGTACCGCAAGGTTCTGTGCTGGGGCCCCAGCTGTTTACACTGTACATTAATGATTTAGACGAGGGGATTAAATGTAGTATCTCCAAATTTGCGGATGACACGAAGTTGGGTGGCAGTGTGAGCTGCAAGGAGGATTCTATGAGGCTGCAGAGCGACTTGGATAGGTTAGGTGAGTGGGCAAATGCATGGCAGATGAAGTATAATGTGGATAAATGTGAGGTTATCCACTTTGGTGGTAAAAACAGAGAGACAGACTATTATCTGAATGGTGACAGATTAGGAAAAGGGCAGGTGCAAAGAGACCTGGGTGTCATGGTACATCAGTCATTGAAGGTTGGCATGCAGGTGCAGCAGGCGGTTAAGAAAGCAAATGGCATGTTGGCCTTCATAGCGAGGGGATTTGAGTACAAGGGCAGGGAGGTGTTGCTACAATTGTACAGGGCCTTGGTGAGGCCACACCTGGAGTATTGTGTACAGTTTTGGTCTCCTAACCTGAGGAAGGACATTCTTGCTATTGAGGGAGTGCAGCGAAGGTTCACCAGACTGATTCCCGGGATGGCGGGACTGACCTATCAAGAAAGACTGGATCAACTGGGCTTGTATTCACTGGAGTTCAGAAGAATGAGAGGGGACCTCATAGAAACGTTTAAAATTCTGACGGGGTTAGACAGGTTAGATGCAGGAAGAATGTTCCCAATGTTGGGGAAGTCCAGAACCAGGGGACACAGTCTAAGGATAAGGGGGAAGCCATTTAGGACTGAGATGAGGAGGAATTTCTTCACCCAGAGAGTGGTGAACCTGTGGAATTCTCTACCACAGAAAGTTGTTGAGGCCAATTCACTAAATATATTCAAAAAGGAGTTAGATGAAGTCCTTACTACTAGGGGAATCAAGGGGTATGGTGAGAAAGCAGGAATGGGGTACTGAAGTTGCATGTTCAGCCATGAACTCATTGAATGGCGGTGCAGGCTAGAAGGGCCGAATGGCCTACTCCTGCACCTATTTTCTATGTTTCTCTATGTTTCTATTAATGGTATCATCTTCCAGGTGAGCAAAATTCATGACTCCCAAGAGATAACCTTCCCCGTAAATTAACTAAACAAGGCCCAAAATATGCATTACACTTATGCAACATCACCATAGATACACACTTTTCCCTTTACAGGTACAAACTTTTTACATTTACACCCTCCCAGCTTGGAGGTTGTTCAATCACTACAATTGCATTTCAACACAGTTACATTTCATTTCAATTAGATGAACTTCACCAACATGTCGGCAATGTACAACCACATTACAGAAGGAAGAACATCGATAAAATTAAACAACATCAATTGGCCTCCTGAGGTTTGTCCACCACCTGGTAATGTCTGGATTGACGCTTTTGTTTTCTCCCCTTACACTTAGAACACCATAAATACAGAATTATTCCAAGCTGGCAAACCACTAAAAGATGGGGGACTATCCTAATCCAAGAAGGGACTTCTATATTGTTGAGAATGTCCCACCAGGGTGGAACTGTGATGCCTGAAATCTCACTCTCTATTATTTGCTCTATATTTGCTCCAGTGTGTAGAAATGTTTTTGCGATACTTCCACAGATTTCAACAAAGAGGTAAGATGTTCGAATAGAGGAGGAATTGCACAACCGAAATGTGATACATGGTTTTGTAAGTTGGTAAAGTTTTCTGTTACAGTGAGGTGAATAGTGGAGGGTTCAGGAATGGGGACAGTCCGTTCTTGGGGCACTCAAACTTCTGCCTCAGGTTAAAAGCAAAAACTGCTTTCACTCACCGGACACCATATGTGTTGTCCATATTTGTAGTGGTGTTCACTAGTGGTGACGCAATATGTCCCACCTCCTATGTATGCTATCTGTGGTGGAACATAGGGCCCAAGTTTCCACATGATTTGCGCCTGATTTTTAGGAGCAACTGGTGGAGAACGGACTATCTTAGAAATCGCAATTCTCCACATTTTTTTTTCTGCAGTTCTAGTCAGGTAGAACAGTTCTACTTTGGAACAGAATTTTTTCTTCAAAAGGGGGCGTGTCCAGCCACTGACGCCTGATTTCAAAGTTTCCACAGTGAAAACGTACTCCAAACTAACTTAGAATGGAGCAAGTGAAGATTTTTGTAGAACTGAAAAAACCTGTTCTACACATTAAAAAATCAGGCGCAGGTTACAAATTAGGCGTCCAGAACGAGGAGAGGGGGGAAGGGAACTCATTAAATTCTACAATAAATCCTTATTTATACTTCTACAAATATTATACAAATAAATCCAACCTGAATAAACATTTATAAGCAAAGAAAAGATTAAATAAACCATCTTCCTACCTGTGTGAAAGTGCTTCAGCCAGCCTCACAAGTTCGTTCGTTCGTTCCCGACGGCAGGGGGGGAGGAGGAAGACGTTCCCGACGGTGGGCGGGCCCGAACGCAGCGGGGTGGGTGGGAGGAAGACGTTCCCGACGGCGGGCGGGAAGGAGACAGTGAGAAGGCTGCAGGAAGCCTCAGTGCTGATGTGCTGATGGCAATGTGTTTTTATTAAAAAATGTTCAAAAATTAAACAGCTACAAAGAACTACAAAAATGGCTGAGTGCCAATGTTTCCTTCACACTGCGCGTGCGCGAACGCTCCAACATGCACGCGCAGCGTTGCCGGCAGGAAAAAAACTAATTTAAATAGTACCCACCCCCTCCCACTTACAAAATCGGTGCAAGTGTAGGCTCCGCCCCCCTGGGCGCCACGCCAAACAGACAAGGAGCTGCAGGGCTCTCCAAATCGCGAGTTTTTTTTCCGGCGCCATTTTAGGCGCGAAAAACGGGCGCCCAGCTCGGAGGGGCGCCCGTTTTCTATCGTGTGGAAACTTGGGCCCATAGTCTTGTGCCATTACCTCCATGGTACAGTTGATAGGTTGTGCACCAGCAGCTTTAAACCCGCGCTATGGTCTCAAGTAGGCGTTCAAGTGCTGGGGACACAGCACCATGTGTGTGCCCCGGCTCCGGCATCCAGAGATATCAGTACCTGTCATAGCGTATGTTGTGTATCGATAAAGCATGCACTCCCATGTTCCGCCACCAGGGAGCTCATTCCCTGAAGTCCCAAGGGAGCCCAGCATCCCTTGGGAGCACTGTATATAAGTCGGCCCCTAAGGCCTGTTCCTCACTCTGGAGTATCTCATTAAAGACTGAGGTCACTGTTACTTTCACCTCCCTGTGTGCAGCCTCATCTGTGTTTGGAACACAATAACTGGCGACAAAGATGCAGCAAACTGTGGGCATCCTGGGGAAGTTCTCAGAGGGTGAGGACTGGGAAGCCTATGTCGAATGGCTAGACCAGTACTTTGTAGCCAACGAGCTGGACGGAGAAGGAAGCGCTGCAAAAAGGAGAGCGGTCCTCCTCATGGTCTGCGGGACACCGACCTACAGCCTCATGAAGAATCTTCTGGCTCCGGTGAAACCCACAGATAAGTTTTATGAGGAGCTGTGTACACTGGTTCAGGAGCATCTTAACCCGAGGGAGAGCATGCTGATGGCGAGATATCGGTTCTGCACGTGCCAGCAATCTGAAGGTCAGGAAGTGGCGAACTACGTCGCCGAGCTACGGTGACTTGCAGGACAATGTGAGTTTGATGACTACCGGGAGCAAATGCTCAGAGACCTTTTTGTACTGGGCATGGCCACGAGACCATGCTACGAAAACTTTTGACTGGAGAGAAAACCGACCCTCAGTAAGGCCATTGCGATAGCACAGGCGCTTATGTCCACCAGTGATAACACCAAATGGCATGTTGGCCTTCATAGCGAAGGGATTTGAGTACAGGGGCAGGGAGGTGTTGCTACAGTTGTACAGGGCCTTGGTGAGGCCACACCTGGAATATTGTGTACAGTTTTGGTCTCCTAACTTGAGGAAGGACATTCTTGCTATTGAGGGAGTGCAGCGAAGATTCACCAGACTGATTCCCGGGATGGTGGGACTGACCTATCAAGAAAGTCTGGATCAACTGGGCTTGTATTCACTGGAGTTCAGAAGAATGAGAGGGGACCTCATAGAAATGTTTAAAATTCTGACGGGTTTGGACAGGTTAGATGCAGGAAAAATGTTCCCAATGTTGGGGAAGTCCAGAACCAGGGGTCACAGTCTAAGGATAAGGGGTAAGCCATTTAGGACCGAGATGAGGAGAAACTTCTTCACCCAGAGAGTGGTGAACCTGTGGAATTCTCTAACACAGAAAGTAGTTGAGGCCAATTCACTAAATATATTCAAAAGGGAGTTAGATGAAGTCCTTACTACTCGGGGGATCAAGGGGTATGGCGAGAAAGTAGGAAGGGGGTACTGAAGTTTCATGTTCAGCCATGAACTCATTGAATGGCGGTGCAGGCTAGAAGGGCTGAATGGCCTGTTCCTGCACCTATTTTCTATGTTTCTATGTTTCTACCAAACAAATCTCTCAGCACACAAGTGCTAACAATGTTCATAAATTAACTGGAACTGTGTTTGCGAGCAGAAATGTACAGGGCAGAAACCACGAGTATGCAACTGCCAGCAGGCCTCAGGTGACCCAGGTGACTCAGAATCCTCAACACAGGATGAATGCAAGGCAATTCACAACTTGTTGGCATTGTGGAGGCTTCCATTCAGCCTATTCATGCCGTTTCAAAGGGTATGTTAGCAAGAGCTGTGGAACAATGGGGCACCTCCAACGAGCTTGCAAACGAGCTGCAACCTCTACAAAACCTGCTAACTACCACGTGGCAGAGGAAGATCGATCCATGGTGGACCAAAGAAATTTCGAGCCGCAGTGAGAGGAGGCAGATGCTGAAGTACACTGGGTGCACACATTTTCGACGAAATGTCCGCCGATAATGCTAAACGTTGAAATTGAATGGCTTACCCGTAGTCATGGAACTGGACACTGGCGCTAGCCAATCCATCATGAGTAAAAAGATGTTTGAAAGACTGTGGTATAACAAGGCATCAGACCAACCATGAGCCCCATCCACACGAAACTGAGAACGTACACCAAAGAGCTTATCACTGTGCTGGGCAGCGCCATGGTCAAGGTCACCTACGAGTGCATGGTGCATGAACTCCCACTCTGGATTGTCCCGGGCGATGGCCCATCACTGCTTGAAAGGAACTGGCTGTGCAAAATCCGCTGGAACTGGAGTGACATCCGAGCGCTATTACATGTTGATGAGGCCTCATGTACCCAGGTTCTTAATAAATTTCCTTCCCTATTTGAGCCAGGCATTGCAAACTTTTCTGGTGCGAAGGTGCAGATCCACTTGGTCCCAGAGGCATGACCCATTCACCACAAAGCACGAGCGGTACCTCACATGATGAGGGAAAGAGTGGAAATCGAGCTGGACAGACTGCAACACGAGGGCATCATCTCCCCAGTGGAATTCAACGAGTGGGCCAGCCCGATTGTTCCAGTACTCAAAAGTGATGGCACGGTCAGGATTTGCGGCGATTATAAAGTAACTATTAATCATTTCTTGCTGCTGGACCAATACCCGCTACCTAAGGCAGACGACCTATTTGCGACGCTGGCAGGAGGCAAGACGCTCACCAAGCTCAACCTGATTTCGGCCTACATGACGCAGGAGCTGGAGGAGTATTCGAAGGGCCTCACCTGTATCAACACGCACAAGGCACTGTTTATCTGCAACAAATGTGGTCGGCTGCAGCGATCTTCCAGAGAAACATGGAGAGCCTACTCAAATCGGTACCACACACGCTGGTCTTTCAGGACGACATATCGGTCACGAGTCGGGACACCACCGAGCATCTACAAAACCTGGAGGAGGTCCTCCAGTGACTGGATTGCGTAGGGCTGTGGCTGAAGAGGTCGAAATGCGTCTTCATGGCAACAAAAGTGGAGTTTTTGGGGAGAAAGATCACAGCGGACGGCATTCGGCCCACAGACGCCAAGACAGAGGCTGTCAGGAATGCGCGCAGGCCACAGAATGTCACGGAGCTGCAGTCGTTCCTGGGACTCCTCAACTATTTTGGTAACTTCCTACCGGGGTTAAGCATCCTTTTAGAGCCCCTACATGTGTTATTACACAAAGGTGAGAACTGCGTATGGGGAAAAAAAACAAGTAATTGATTTTGAGAAAGCCAGAAACATTTTATGCTCCAACAAGCTGCTTGTATTGTATAACCCGTGTAAAAGATTTGTGCGAGCATGTGACGCGTCATCGTACAGAGTCGGGTGTGTATTACAACAAGCTAACGTTGCAGAGAAGTTGTAACCTGTCGCCTATGCTTCCAGGAGCTTGTCTAAGGCCAAGAGGGCCTTCAGCATGATTGAGAAAGAGGCATTAGCGTGAGTGTTCGGGGTAAAGAAAATGCATCAGTATCTGTTTGGCCTCAAATTTGAGCTGGAAACCGATCACAAGCCCCTCACATCCCTGTTCACTGAAAACAAGGGGATAAATACTAATGCCTCAGCCCACATACAAAGATGGGAACTCGCGCTATCAGCGTATAACTACACCATCCGCCACAGGCCAGGCATCGAGAACTGTGCGGATGCTCTCGGTCAGCTACCATTGCCCACCACGGGGGTGGAAATGGCGCAACCTGCAAACTTGTTGATGGTGACGCAGCCCGCAGACTTGTTGATGGTCATGGAAACGTTTGAAAATGACAAATCACCTGTCACAGCCCACCAGATTAGGACTTGGACCAGCCAAGATCCTCTGCTGTCCCTAGTAAAAAACTGTGTACTGCATGGGAGCTGGGCCAGCATCCCCGTTGAAAAGCAAGAGCCAATTAAGCTGTTCCAGCGGCGAAAGGATGAGCTGTCCATTCAGGCAGACAGCCTGTTGTGGGGTAACCGCGTAGTGCTACCAAACAAGGGCAGGGAGACGTTCATCTCGGATCTCCACAGCACACACCCGTGTGGTGGCCCGGTATCGACTCTGACTAAGAGTCCTGTGCACGGCAATGCAGCGTATGTGCTCAGTTGAGCAGCGCGCCCAGAGAGGCACCACTAAGTTTGTGGTCCTGACCCTCCAGACCATGGTCGAGGATCCATGTGGACTATGCGGGCCCGTTTCTCGGTAAAATGTTCTTGGTGGTAGTGGATGCTTTTTCAAAATGGATTGAGTGAAATTATGTCGGGAAGCACCGCTACCGCCACCATTGAAAGCCTGAGGGCCATGTTTGCCAACCACGGCCTGCCTGACATACTGGTCAGTGACAACGGGCCATGTTTCACCAGTGCCGAATTTAAAGAATTCATGGCCCCAATGGGAGTGTCATGTCACCTCGGCCCCGTTTAAACCAGCCTCCAATGGGCAGGCAGAGCGGGCAGTACAAACAATCAAACAGAGCCTTAAACGAGTCACAGAAGGCTCACTCCAAACCCGCCTACCCCGAGTACTGCTCAGCTACCGCAGGAGATCCCACTCGCTCACAGGGGTGCCCCCGGCTGAGCTACTCATGAAAAGGACACTTAAAACCAGACTCTCGCTGGTTCACCCCAAACTGCATGATCAGGTAGAGAGCAGGCGGCAGCAACAAAATGTAAACGATGGTCGCGCCACTGTGTCACGGGAAATTGATCTGAATGACCCTGTGTATGTGCTAAACTATGGACATGGTCCCAAGTGGATCGCGGGCACGGTGATAGCTAAAGAAGGGAATAGGGTGTTTGTAGTCAAACTAGACAATGGACAAATTTGTAGAAAGCACCTGGACCAATCGAGGCTGCGGTTCACAGACTGCCCTGAACAACCCACAGCAGACACTACCTTTTTCGAGCCCACAACCCACACCCAAAGGATCAACGAAACCACGCCGGATCAGGAAATAGAACCCATCACGCCCAACAGCCCATCAAGGCCAGGCTCACCCAGCAGCCCTGCAGGGCCAACAACACGCCAGCCTAGCGAGGGCACAGCCAACACACCAGAACAGACATTTGTACCGAGGCGGTCCACCAGGGAAAGAAAGGCTCCCAACCGCCTCACCTTGTAAATAGTTTTCACTTTGGCTTTGGCGGGGGAGTGATGTTGTGTTTCTGCAAAGCATGCACTCCCATGTTCCGCCAACAGGGACCACATCCCCTGAAATCCCAAGGGATCCCAGCATCCCTTGGGAGCACTGTATATAAGCCGGCCCCGAAGGCCTGTTCCTCACTCTGGAGTGTCTTATTAAAGACTGAGGTCACTGTTACTTTAACCTCCCTGTGTGCAGCCTCATCTGTGTTAGGAATACAATAGCATGCTCCCACTTTATGACATAAGGTGTGCCTGCTGAGTAACGGATGTGTGCACCCCCTTGAATGACCCCAATATTCTCCACCCTGTATCCCGGTGAGGGTCAGGCTGTCCCACCCATGACCAGCATCATCACTACTTTCCCCATGATAGTGTGATTGGAACGCCCACAGTCCACTGGGACAGGATCGGCTTCCGAAGCTAGACGGAGTTGACACGGGCTCAGCGAATTACTAAATGGGTGGAGGGCTGCGAGGTGCTTGTTGCTAATCCAGGAGGGGACTAAACCTTGTTTTAAATCCTCCAGGTTGCTGCGACCCTTGCCCAGTACAGCACGCACACCTCGTTCTGTGCAGCCTGATCTGAAGCATTCCTGTCCTCCCGTATGAGTGCATTTACTGTTTTAGCGTATCTTTCTAATTCTTCTCTGGTTTCTTTTAAATGAACTGTCATGGCCTGATCCTCATGTAGTTCCGAGCCCACCACTGTGTTTTCCTCTTTTAGGATTTTACGTAGCTGGTTCTTTAGAGTATTTATTTGTCGTTGTAGTTCCATTTCATCTAGACTATTCACCACAGAGGATCCCGTGTTATATGCTGTGAAAATGTAATTCCAGGTTCCCCTCCTGTGTCTCCCGGTACCCTTGTCGGTTTGGGCGCAGAATGTATATAAGTCTGCTGCTTTGTCTACGTTACCAAAGTCTAACTCGGAAAATATTTTTAACATGTCTCGTAGCAATGCTTAGTATAATAGTTCTGTTTCCTTCGGGCACCATCCAGGTATGTGCACCTCCGTTAGGTTTAGGATGATTGAAGCTACGGCGTAGTGTACCCCCTGGTAGAATACCTTGTCAGTTGGTATGAAGACTAGCCCATTCCCTGGTCCCTTGGTGGCGGTAGGACACCTATCAGTTACTGTACGTCCAGTCGGGATTGTAGGCAGGGTTTTTTTGGGGCGAGCTAGCAGTTCAGTGACGTTAACTGGGACCGGTGCATATAGGACCTCACATGCAAGCAGACTTGCGTTCCATCCCATCCCTTCCTCATTATCTTGCCATCTTCTGGCAAAGGCGATCGACATGCTTGCAGGACAGACCCTCTCTGACCCCCACATGCAGACATAGATCCCTTGATCCGATTCCCACCACTTATTCCAACACACGCTCACTCTGTGTCCCCGTGATAGTCCAGTAGGTATTGTTCCCCAGCCGTTCCCAATCGGCTGTGAAGTCTCCCATGTCACTGCTCAGTTTTCTGAGCCACCACCACCTATCCAGAGGAATCTGCCCTTTACAGGTAAGGCAGACCTGTTTTCCCTCGGTCACACTAACCCACGCCGCAACGACCTGTACCCTGGAGCATGGGATGGAAGCCTCCCCGTAGGTGAACCTGTCCTGGCCGGAGTATCTGGTGGAGTTAGACCCCAGCCATCCTGGCCACCATCCCTCGTGGGAATAAAGAGCAATCTCCTCCACCCCTTGTGTGCCACCTCCGGTAGTCACCATTGGTGCTCTCCCTCCCGAGCACCCATAAATGCGGGATTCCTCCACGTCACCTCGGTCCCCGATGCTTACCCCTGCCAGGGCGAGCAGACACAGGATTCTTCTCATCTTGGTTCCTTCCCTCCTTTCCACTCCTGTAAAACACACAGAACACACCGCCCTGCCGTTGAGAACTGCTCTCGGCTGGCTGACACACAAGACAAACTCAAAACAATCACCTAAACATTACTGCAACATTAACCTTAATTCTAAACTAAACCTTAAAATGTAAAACGGTGCAGTCAGCTGCCTTAAACTAAGAATTAGAACTATGTACAACTGCCACCCGTCTCTGGGTGGCCTGGTTAATCCCTGTCAGGCCCATGCCTTGTGCGGCCTGATAGCTGCCTGGATGCTAGGGTTTCCCTGCAGCCGGTGAGCTGGAGACCCTTGTCAATGGGACAGCTCATTACTACTGCTCCTGTGAGACCCTCACCGCTGGAGGCGGCTGGCTGGGAGTCCCGACTCTGAGCGGCCTCTGTACTTCTGACCTTCGGTCTTTCCTGTTGGGCTGCCCTTCTACATAAGAACATAAGAATATAAGAATTAGGAACAGGAGTAGGCCATCTAGCCCCTCGAGCCTGCTCCGCCATTCAACAAGATCATGGCTGATCTGGCCGTGGACTCAGCTCCACTTACCCGCCCTCTCCCCGTAACCCTTAATTCCCTTATTGGTTAAAAATCTATCTATCTGTGACTTGAATACATTCAATCAGCTAGCCTCAACTGCTTCCTTGGGCAGAGAATTCCACAGATTCACAAACCTCTGGGAGAAGAAATTCCTTCTCAACTCGGTTTTAAATTGGCTCGCCCCGTATTTTGAGGCTGTGCCCCGTAGTTCTAGTCTCCCCTACCAGTGGAAACAACCTATCTGCCTCTATCTTGTCTATCCCTTTCATTATTTTAAATGTTTCTATAAGATCACCCCTCATCCTTCTGAACTCCAATGAGTAAAGACCCAGTCTACTCAATCTATCATCATAAGGTAACCCCCTCATCTCCGGAATCAGCCCAGTGAATCGTCTCTGTACCCTCTCCAAAGCCAGTATATCCTTCCTTAAGTAAGGTGACCAAAACTGCATGCAGTACTCCAGGTGCGGCCTTACCAATACCCTATACAGTTGCAGCAGGACCTCCCTGCTTTTGTACTCCATCCCTCTCGCAATGAAGGCCAACATTCCATTCGCCATCCTGATTACCTGCTGCACCTGCAAACTAACTTTTTGGGATTCATGCACAAGGACCCCCAGGTCCCTCTGCACCTCAGCATGTTGTAATTTCTCCCCATTCAAATAATATTCCCTTTTACTGTTTTTTTTCCCAAGGTGGAATACCTCACACTTTCCGACATTGTATTCCATCTGCCAAACCTTCGCCCATTCGCTTAACCTATCCAAATCTCTTTGCAGCCTCTCTGTGTCCTCTACACAACCCGCTTTCCCACTAATCTTTGTTTCATCTGAAAATTTTGTTACACTACATTCTGTCCCCTCTTCCAGGTCATCTATGTATATTGTAAACAGTTATGATCCCAGCACTGATCCCTTTGGCACACCACTAACCACCGATTTCCAACCCGAAAAGGACCCATTTATCCCGACTCTCTGCTTTCTGTTCGCCAGCCAATTCTCTATCCATGCTAATACATTTCCTCTGACTCCACGTACCTCTATCTTCTGCAGTAACCTTTTGTGTGGCACCTTATCGAATGCCTTTTGGAAATCTAAATACACCACATCCATCGCTACACCTCTATCCACCATGCTTGTTATATCCTCAAAGAATTCCAGTAAATTAGTTAAACATGATTTCCCTTTCATGAATCTATGCTGCGTCTGCTTGATTGCACTATTCCTATCTAGATGTCCCGCTATTTCTTCCTTAATGATAGTTTCAAGCATTTTCCCCACTACAGATGTTAAACTAACCGACCTATAGTTACCTGCCTTTTGTCTGCCCCCTTTTTTAAACAGAGGCGTTACATTAGCTGCTCTCCAATCCGCTGGTACCTCCCCAGAGTCCAGAGAATTTTGGTAGATTATGACGAATGCACCTGCTATAACTTCCGCCATCTCTTTTAATACCCTGGGATGCATTTCATCAGGACCAGGGGACTTGTCTACCTTGAGTAGGGTAGAATCGCTGCGGCTCAGATGCCGGTGACCACAGTATCTTTGGCCGTGGTGTACGGAGGGTCCTTCTCAGGGCTTTGGTTACTGGGGGTGCGTCCAAATCCCAAACGATGGGTGAGATAGCCCCTCCAGTAATGCAATTCACCGCCCCTATAGGCATGGTTTCTGAGCCTGCCACATTTCCTGTGGGCCCTCCACCGTCGGAGGCAGCCAACGGAGGGTCCCTGTCCTGAGGACGGTTCACCCCTCCCGGCTGCCCTCTGTGCTTGGCTGACCCTGGGCTGTACAGCTTGCACTGGTGATGTGGAACCACTTAGTACGGCGGGGCAGCTTTATGGCATAGCCCATCGGGCTTGCCTTGTCGACAATGCTGTATGGCCCCATATATAATGCTTCAAAAACCCCGACCCGAGCATAGTTCCTCACCATGACCTGGTCCCCTATCTCCCATTCCTGGTGTTTGCTGGGTTCTAGCAGCAATCAGTTACTCCGATGCAGTCTGCCCATGTTACTAGCAGCCTGCCAGTGAATCTGTTTGAGCTGTTCAAACAGGTTTCTGACAAACTGGTCCCAGTTCACCTCTCTGAGCTGACCTTCTGTGAGCACCGGGGCTTGGACATGTGTGGGGGTCCGCATGATCCGGCTAGTCATGAGCTCGTATGGGGAATACCCCGTGCTCTTTGACTGGCTGGCTTGGATCCCCATTAGGACCAACAGTAAGACCTCCAGCCACTTTTGGGGTGAGTCTCCCATCTCCTTCCATAGCCTTTCTTTAATAGCGCGATTTAAACGCTCCACAATGCCCGATGACTGTGGGTTGGGGGAACGTGCCATTTCCCCTCAATGCCGAGCACCTTAAGGATTGCCTTCATTACCTGCCCGGTGAAATGGCTCCCCTAGTCCGACTCCACATACTGTGGGAGTCCCGACCGGGAAAACACTTCCCTCACTAGAATCTTAGCTGTCGCTAGTGCGGTGGCTGTTCGGCAGGTGAAGGCTTCAACCCATTTTGCGAACACGTCCACCAGGACTAGGCAGTATTTGTAGCCTCCCTGGGCAGTGGGTAGGGGTCCGATGTCGTCAATTTGGATTGACTGCCATTGTCCCTCTACCCTCCTGACGTGTCTTAGGGACACCTTCCTTTTCTGGGGGTCAGGGTTGTTCGCACCACACAGCAGGCAGTTCATACAGAACTCGCGGACGTCCTCCCTGAGTCCCGGCCACCATCCTGCCTGTTCTACCCGTTGCCAGGTGGTCTCAGGCCCGGGGTGTCCCACTCCTGGACCTTCATGGGTCAGTTTTAGGAATTCCATCTGGTGCTGCTGCAGCACGACCCATTGTCCCTCTTTAAACAGCATGCCTTCCTTAACGGTAATGGCTGTTGTGCCGTACGGACCTTCTACTCTCTCTCCTCTAGCTAGCGCGCTCAGGACAGCTTTCAGGACTGGGTCCTATGCCTGAACTGTTTTTAAGTCCGGGGCCAAAGCTATCCCTGTACTCTCTGCTGCCCTGTTCTTATTCTTGACCGCTGCTATGCGGCCAGTGTCATAGGGGTCCCAGAACTTTCCCGTGCGGGCACCTTCTTTGGCCAGTTTGTCAGCCTGTTGGTTTCCCTCTGCACAGGGTTCGGTTTTTGAATGGGCCTTCACCTTATGTATGTAGACCTTTCCCTCTTCCCCCACCGCTGTCATGATTTTCTCCAGTAGGGGCTTGATTGCCAGGGGTCTCCTGTCAGCGGACGTGTATCCGCAATGGGACCAGATAGCCAGGTACTCCGTACACGAATTGTAGGTGAACATACTGTCCGAGCAAATCGTGTACGGGCTAGGGAATTCCTCGGGGTGGGTCACCACGTACATTACAGCGGACAGTTCAACATGCTGGGCACTCATGGTGCTGGGGAGTTTGATTGCCAGGGAAATACCTGCCCTTGGGTCATAGACTCCGCACCCAGTGAGTCGCTCGCCACCAAATAGTGTGCTGGACCCATCCACGTAGATGTCCCGGCCTGTAGGGTGTAAACCAGCCCGAAGGCCAATATTCACCTCCCATAACCCTTCTATGGAGCACCTGTGGGCTTTCCCTGGGTAGACTAGGTTGGCTGCGAGCCTTGGCTCGTGGGGGCCTTCTACTCTGAGGTCCATCTGGGAAAGGAGCAGGGTCCTGCGAGCAATGCGGGCACTGCTCACTGTCCCGTCCTTAATCCTCCCATCTAGGAGTATCTGAGTAGGTGTGTGATGGGTTAGGAGTGTTAGAGGAGACCCTCCCGTGAAGATCAAGGATCTTTTCACTGCCCAATGTGTGGCTAGGAGGTTTCTCTCACAATTGGTTAACCCTTCTCCACATCTGTGAGGATCCTGGAGGAGTAAACCACCAGTCTCAGCTGGCCGTGCCGCTCTTGAAGCAGCACTGAGCTCAGGCTGTCCCCGCTGGCTGCCACCTCCAAGAAAACTCCTTTCCCTCATCTATTGCTCCTCAGGCTGGCGCGGTCTGCAAGTCCTTCTTGAGCTGATTAAATGCTGCCTCGCAACCCTCATCCCAGTCCCACTCTACACTCTTGTGTAGGAGCCTGAGCAGAGGGGCTGCGGTGGCTGCATAATCCTCAATAAAGTCTCTGCAGTACCCGGTGAGTCCTAGAAAGGTCTTACCCCTGTCACTGTGTTGGACACCGGTAACTCCTGTACTGCCTCCCTTCTAGCCTTGTCTATGGCCCTTTCCCCAGTGCACACAGTCAGCCCGAGGAATTTGACTTCGTTCTGGCCGATCTGTGCCTTCTTGGGGTTTACTTTAAACCCATCTTCTTTTAGCAGCTCCAGCAGCTCAGCCAGCAGTGGGCCATGCTCCTCCCACTGATCGGTGAACAGGAGCAGATCATCCACATACTGCACCAACTGCTGAGGTCTCCTAAAGCCCTTTAAACAGTTCGCCATGCATTGGTGAAAAATTCTGGGGCTGTTGTGGAAGCCTTGAGGAAGACAGTTCCACGTGTAATGTTGGCCCTTAAAGGTAAAGGCGAACTTGTACTGGTCCTCCCGTTTTAAAGGAATGGACCAGAACCCATTTGAAATGTCCAGCACCGTGAAAGTGGTCGCGGATGCTGGAATACTCCCTATGAGATCCGCTATGGCTGCTACAGTGCGTGCACAGGCGGGGATATTCTTATTTAGTACCCAATAGTCCTCGGTGGGCCTCCATGAGTTGTTCGGTTTCTTAACCGGCCACAGTGGAGAGTTCACATGGGTAGCTATCGGTCTTAACACCCCTTGCTCTACCAGTGATCCCAGCGCCATTGTCAGGTCTGCCTCTGCCTCCCTGGGGAAGTTATATTGCTTTTGTGGTCAGGTCATGGGGTCCCCTTCTATATTAACTTTCACCCGCGTTACCCTACCACAGTCATGTTTGTGGGTGGCGAATGCTGCAAGGTGTGCCCGTACATACGCCTGGTACTCCACTGGGGTGTTACTGACCAGCAATTCCAAGTCGTAACCCTCCTTTGGCTTCACGGTACACAATGTTCCCTTGGCCCCTTTTTCTGGGATCACCGCCTGTCTGTCTCTATGGCGCCCCATAGACAGTGGTTCCTGAGATCCACTAGGATCTGGTGGCCAATGATAAAATCAGCCCCCAGGATCCCTTTTCCCTCCTGCTCCCATTTCATCAGGACACACTTCCATTTGGTTTTGAGTGTCCCTAACTGAATGGTGAGCGGGATGGAAAACGAACCAGTTTGCTCATTGCCTGTGAACCCCACTAGACTGTACGGGACCCTGTTCGATAGAGGTGAGGATGCTGGGTTGTGTGCATATACAAGGGTGCTGGAAGCACCAGTATCTAGCAGGTAGGTCCCTTTCACTTTCTCCACCTCCATTGTAACGCACGGTCTCTTCCAGGCATCGTACTCTAGGGAACACAGGTACACAGGCTGCGCTGGCTTTAGTCATGCATCTGGGTGGGTTGGAGCAGAGGGTTTTACCGTACTGGCTACTGTACCGGTTGCAGTAGTTACTGCTCCCTATCCATTTATAAGTGTCTGTAGGGCGGCTACGAGTGTCTCATATGAGTCGGGTGTTCCTGCCCCGACCTTACGGGCTGGGGCTGAAGTGGCCTTTCCCTTAGTCTCTTTCCATGGGTTCCTCCAGTCCTTCCTCCAGTGCCCACTTTTCCCACACCCAAAACACTCACCCCCTTTGTGGGGAGGATTCCTACCTTCCTGATGCCACTCTCTCTTGCCTTGGCTGGGTTTTAGAGGAGGGCTCCTCTGTCCCTCTACCGTTCCGGTAAGCCTGGGTCAGCTGTCTGACCACTGTCTCCTCGGTGGTTCTGGGATCTCTTGGATTGAACCAGACCTCGGCTTTTGCCTTTACTGTGGAGCCAGTGAGCCAGCTCATTAGGGGTCAGGTAGGCTCGGTCAAGAACCCCACTACAGGCCCTTTCGTAGACCGGCCACAACCTGTCGGTGAAAGCCTGTGGAGTCTCCCCTTACAGCTGCACTGTCTTCTCCACTCGGGAGAAAGGACTCCCGTCGTTCATACCCATGGCCTCTAGAACCTCTTCCTTAACCGCAGCGTAAGTGTTTCGTCCCTTTCTGCTGTCTGCAGAGAGGGAATGGCACAGCTTGATGTCGAGCGAGAAGAGCAACAGCTTAGCCTGCTCTGAATCATCACACCCGTTAATATCCCCTGTGTGTTCCACTTCCAGGAAGTGTACCGAGGGATCCCCCTGTTGGGTGAGCTTACTTAGGTGGCCTATCATAGCCCTCAGTTTTTGGGAGTCATGGGGGACTATGAAGTTGCTTTCTAGGGGTCCTGCTGCCCCATCAGCGCCAGGCGGGCCAAACTTTTGCTGCCGGACGGGGTGCATTGGCCCTGGTTCCGGCCCTTCTTGTATTGGCTCGCCCTCTTCCCCCTGCTGCCAAGCCGAGTTAAAACTCGGGGCCGCCGGTGTTGGTAGTTAGCAATCCTTGCCTGCCCCGCACTCTGGCTGACACCCCCGCTGCTCCGGGCCGTTCCCGGGAGCTGCAGGCGGTAACTGAGGGGTTTCTCCTTGCTCTACTATGTATTCCTGGGCTAAACCCGGGTTTACCAGGCACACCATGCTTTTAGCCTGGGATAGAGCAAGGTTCAAGCTTTGGATCTGCTGTTGGCTGGGGCCGTGGTCTCCTGCCTCAAATGGTACTTGGTACTAGCTACTTTATAGGCTACCTGAATGTCTCTCACGCTCTCCTTGTACTCTTTAACTTGCTTGGTGAGGCAGGAATTCTCTTCCCGCAATGCCAGTTCGCTATTCTTTGCTTCAATAATCTGACACTGTAAAAGGTCCAGTTGGGTTTTGTGCCTTTCTTTCGTGAGCTCTCTACTTTCCTTTAACTGTCCCACCTCTGACCACAGCCTTTCCCCGACTGTGGCCCTTGCGCTGGACCTCTCTTCTGCCTGCCTCAATACTCCCTTTAATTTCTCATTCTCCTCATCTCGAAGCCAGATCTGTCGCTGAAGGCAAACTAGCCAAATGGCCTTCTTTATTGACCTTTTATGGTCCTTGCTCTCAGTCCATTGAGCTGCAGCATCTTCTGGACGTTCAGCATACAATAGATTGAGTACCCACTCCTTAGCCACATTTACCCTCTTAAACACATACGAGGAAATCCCCTCTTCCTTTTTGCTACTTTTCCTGAAACCAATCTCTCTCTTATCATGTCCCTTGCCCCAGAGTCCCTTCGTGGTCACCATTATCTGTAAGGGGTAGTTTTCAGGGGGTCAGCTTTCCCTTCTGACCTTATATGAGCAGTTTCAAATCACTCCCACACCCTTGGTTCTAGACTCTGGAATTATGAAGGAACTGTGACAGACTTGGACAGACAATCGGTTTCAAAGTAGGAAGCAGGTATGGCTTTATTGTGTTTAAAAAGAAGTAAAAGGCACACCTTTAATAACACACATCCAGAATAGTGATACCAATACACACTGAGGGGCACAACACATTGAATAAATTGTCAAAATACAGCCTGTGGGGAAAAGAATACAGCTTAAACTCTAAATGGGGTAAAAAGGAAAATGCAGATACATTTACACAAGTTATCCCAGCCTCTCCCTCCCAATTCCCCTAACTAAGTTATAGCTCTGGGGGTTCAGGGGCTATGCTCACCAATCCCTTTTGACAGTTGCTGGTGAATCGCGGTTTCGGGGTTTGCTGCACTTTGCCTTCTAGGCGAGCCGTACCCCGGATGGAGGAGAGGACTTCGGACTACGTAGTCTTCAGTTGGGGTGAGTCCGCTGATGCAGTAAGTCGCGTTTTGGATGTATGGGGTAAGTACTCACTTTCTTTAGTTAGGAATAGTTTTAGTTAGTCTTTTTAGGTAATTTCTCACCCGTTGGTCATTCAGAAGTAGATTGTAGAGTGGAAATAAATGTTGATTCTAAGGTTTCTGCTGAGTTGGTTTCGGTTGGTCGTTTCGCTGGTTGTGGTGGCCCAGGTTGTCAATTTGGTTGCTGACAACCTTCCGTTTCATGGGCCTCTTGCTGTCGGCATGCTCGGTCGATCCTTGATGGTTTCTTGTAGTTTTCTCCACTACTCCATTTCTTCACTCCCCACCTCCTGCTGCTTTTCTTCCCTTGTAAAACTGGGAATAGATGTACGCCAAAAATGCTTCCTTATCTCCCGCTAGCTCTTTGTTTCAAGGGAGCTGCTCATTAGTTTTGAGCTCTCTTTGTCAGAATTTGGTGGGCTTGTTCAGCAGTAACTTGATTATGATGTGGTAATATGGAAAATCACCGGTTGGCGTTGTTGATGCAGTGTTTAAACTCTTGGGCCGTTTGGCTGGGCTCGTGATTTCTATAGGCCTATTTGCACATGCATGTCAATAATGGTCTCCAGTGATTAGCCTGATAGCTCTTGATGCGTTTATGTCCTAGGGAGGGAATTTTTATGCCTCACAGTTCTTGTTACTTACCGATTGGCTCATTCTCCCAGACAAATTGAATTAGCTCCAATACCCAATTGCTGAGTGAAGTCCCACCCTCTGTTCTGGCAGTCTGTTCCAACATGTTCTTTTAGCGATCTTAAACTTGTAAAGCTCTTAGGTATCTTCCTCAGAGTTTTTCCCAGGATACCAAAATGTTCATCGAATTCCAAATTAAATTCCCTTTCCTATGAGTCCAAACACTGGGGGCGGGGGCAGTCCCCTTTTATCCCCTGCAGGCATTGTCTGCCCTTTAAACTCATTTTAAAAGTCCAAAAAGGGATTCTTCTCCTCTGCACGGGAAAGGTACAAGGAATCTTTGCGAAATATTGGTAAATTCTGCACGTCTCCTCCTCTCCCTCCATTATAGGCACCAAATTCGGGCAAATATCTGGCTGGTAACAGCTAATTTCTTTTCCCAATTTGCTATAAAGCTCTAAATTCTCCCTCCTTTCTCCCAAAGCTGCCACACCACATCCACATACGCCTTCACTCCCTCTCAGCTCCCTCTCTCTCTGTCTCCTCTTTTGCGCATGTCATGATGACCCTTGACCTCCTGAATCACGGTAATTGAGCGTTGCCATGTCGTTGCTAAGGACGGCGAAACTTTAGGCAGCAGAAGGTCATAGAGATTTAACGCTACAGCCCATTTCATATTGCTTGCGGTAACGCCCAATTTCAAAAATGAAGACTATGGGCTTTGAGAATGGGCGACAAGCTGGCGATCTGAAAACCTATTTTTACCGCCCATGCTGGAAATAATGCCCAATTTTTTGGGCAATCTGCACAAAAGTGTAAAATCTAGCCCGATGTCTCCTTATTTAAGGAGGGATATACTTGCATTGGAGACAGTTCAGAGAAGGTTCACTAGGTTGATTCCTGAGATGAAGGGGTTGTCCTTTGAAGAAAGGTTGGTCAGATTGAACCAATACTCATTGGAGTTTAGAAGAATGAAAGGTTATCTCATTGACACGACTCGAGAGATTAGATGCAAACAGGATGTTTCCCTTCTTGGGGGAATCTAAAACTAGAGAGCATAGTTTCAGAATAAGGGGTCGTACATTTAAAGCAGAGCTGAGGAGGAATTTCTTCTCTCAGAGCATCGTGAATCTTTGGAATTCTCTAACCCAGAGAGCTGTTGAGGCTGGGTCATTGAATATATTTAATGTAGAGATAGACGGATTTTGGAGTGATAGGGGAGTTAAGGGTTATTTGGAGTAGGCAGGAAAATGGAGTTGAGGCCAAGATCAGATCAGCCATGATCTTATTGAATGGCAGAGCCGGCTCCTGCTCCTATTTCTTATGTTCTTATGATATGTTGATTGGGTGAGATGAAGACGGGCAGGAAGAGGCTCGCTTGGAGCATAAACACCGGCATGGACCAGTTTGGCTGAATGGACTGTTTCTGTGCTTTGCATTCTATGTAATTCTTTCAGGCCATCTCTCAGTCTACAGTTTTCGAGAGAAAAGAGCCCCAACCTGTTCATGAGACTGGAGAGTTGCAGATGCCTCCTCAAAGGACCACTGGTTAGGCTGCATGTAGATCATGTTTTCCTGAACGCAGCCAGCCCGGTGCCGGCTTTGTTCAATGCAGCCCAATTTTGCACAGGGGGCCTCAAACAGGTGTTGTTAGGCCCCCTATTTGCATATGCAAGGAGCCAAATTCCTGTTTCACGTGTGGGCCGCCGATGCCTCTTTTTCTCCCTTCATCAATATGATGGACAGCACAATTCTGTTGCATAATGAGTGTGTGTATTCTGTCCATCATATTGGATGCTCAAACGCCTGCTTTTTACCTGCTGATGAACTATATATAGTTTTTTATTCCTGCTGGCCAACACTCAATGCTTCCCATGCAGCATAGCTGGGATTGGGTACCCCTGGGTCTGGGTGTGAGGGAGTGAATCAGCATCTCAACACTCGACAGAGAGGCTCCAACACACAGCATGCCAACTCCAGGATTTAATTGCATTGATGTATGTTCTTTAACTGAACTACCAGTAGCAAACTTTTAAAGTTTTAACATGAAACACAAAAGGTTAGTTTGCATGTCAAGCAAGTGATCAGGAAGGCCAATGGAATCTTGGCCTTTATTGCAAAGAGGATGAAGTAAAAAGCAGGGAAGTCTTGCTACAGTTACATAGGGCATTGGTGAGGCCACACCTGGAATACTGCATGCAGTTTTGGATTCCATTCTTACGAAAGGATATATTTGCATTGGAGGCAGTTCAGAGAAGGTTCACAAGGTTGATTCCGGAGATGAGGGGGTTGACTTATGAGGAAAGGTTGAGTAGGTTGGGTCTCTACTCATTGGAATTCAGAAGAATGAGAGGTGATCTTATCGAAATGTATAAGATTATGAGGGGGCTTGACAAGGTGGATGCAGAGAGTATGTTTCCACTGATAGGGGAGACTAGAACCAGAGGGCATAATCTTAGAATAAGGGGCCGCCCATTTAAAACTGAGATGAGGAGGAATTTCTTCTCTCAGAGGATTGTGGATCTGTGGAATTCGCTGCCTCAGATAGCTATGGAAGCTGGGTCATTGAACAAATTTAAGACAGAGATAGACAGTTTCTTAACCGATAAGGGAATAAAGCATTATGGGGAGCAGGCAGGGAAGTGGACCTGAGTCCATGATCGGATCAGCCATGATCATATTAAATGGTGGAGCAGGTTCGAGGGGCCATATGGCCTACTCCTGCTCCTATTTCTTATGTTATTTTGTTATTTCTTATTTGATTGGGGGGGGGGGCTCTTGTTAAAATTATAATGTACAAAAAATGTTCGAATATGCATCTTAAACTGCCAAATTTATGTTGACTCCTACCTGATCAACTACCCCCGCTGATAGGGAACAGTTGCACTAATGTTGCCACAAGAGGTTGAATACTAAGGGGTCAAAATTGGGTATCGCCGTTTGTGAGGCAGTGCCACTGGCTGAGAGGATTTTTTAACAGCAGGCATTAGGGGTGAGCCCGAAACGCGAAATTCAGTTTGCCCACATGAAAAGTGGATTGCAACATTAAATGATTGCGTTGCACACTTACCTGGAGGCAGTAAGCGGCGTTAAGTGGGCTGTTAAGCGGGGCCTCAACATCCGGGCATTAGGCAGTGTTTGGAGCTGCGCCACAGACATAGTGGCGCACCTGGATTCCATTGAGGCGTTGATTGGGCGCCTCAATGCCTCGAGGGTATATTCGCTTCCTACACAGTCAGACGGTGATGATGGCAGACCCAGCAACTGTAGCTCACCAGCCTGCCCACCGGTTCACGGACGCTGCCATGGGTGCACTCTTTGATCCCCTGGAGAGGTGGCGGAATTTGCTCAGGACAGAGACTGGGAGGAGACCACAGAGGCTATGGAGAGAAATCGCAGAACGAGTGTCTGTGAGTGACACGGTGGCCAGGACAGCCACTCAATGCCGAAAAGAGTGGAACGCGGCTGGTGAGGGTGAGTATCTTAAATTTAAACGTCAACATCCTATGCACTGAGCGCAATGTGATCTCTCGGCTCAATGTAGTGTTTTGGAATCCATGCTCTACGTGGGTGAGGCCAGATGCAAGTTTCCCATTTGAGGCCTCGCCCACTGCAAGGGCCTGCATGCACTGTTAATGTTGCTTCTCGGTTCTGCAGTCCCATCCCTGATGTTTTTAACTCCTCAGTTTTCATATGCGCCTGGAAGATAGTAGCCTCCCTGTTACCGTAAGGTCCTGGCCTCCTACTTCAAGCATTACCACAGCAAGTCCACACAGCAAATAGAAGTTACCTTGAGCTGTGAAGACTCTCATACATTAACATCTACTAAATTATGTAAGGCATTTGGGACACACTGAGAGAAAGGTTCTAACTCAGAAGTTCTCTTTAATGTTCCAGGCGAAGCTCGTCCACAACCGCAGGGAGCAGATGAGAACTGGAGGAGGGGACTCTGAGCTCCAGGACTTGACTCCGTTGGAGGAACGCTCCTTGGCCCTGATGGGCGTTCAAATAGGTGCCGTGGCGGTGGGTGAGGCCCAACCCCCTTGGGGTAGTGATGGTATATTGAGTTCCTTTATAGCATCCGGCAGGCCACTTAAGCCTGACACTACAATTCTTCAACTCTTTCCATAAGACTGGCATTCTCGAATGCCTTTACCACTCCTGAACGCCTCCCCTGCATGTACCCAGTCTTCTATGGGTCCTGAACTTAAGGAAAGGTAACTTCGATGGTATGAGACGTGAATTGGCTAGAATAGACTGGCGAGTGATTCTTAAAGGGTTGACGGTGGATAGGCAATGGCAAACATTTAAAGATCACATGGATGAACTTCAACAATTGTACATCCCTGGCTGGCATAAAAATAGAACGGGGAAGGTGGCTCAACCGAGGGTAACCAGGGAAATTAGGGATAGTGTTAAATCCAAGGAAGAGGCATATAAATTGGGCAGAAAAAGCAGCAAACTTGAGAACTGGGAGAATTTTATAATTCAGCAGAGGAGGACAAAGGGTTTAATTAGGAGGGGGAAAATAGAGTATGAGAGGAAGCTTGCCGGGAACATGAAAACTGACTACAAAAGCTTCTATAGATATGTGAAGAAAACAAAATTAGCGAAGACAAACATAGGTCCCTTGCAGTCAGATTCAGGTGAATTTATAATGGGGGACAAAGAAATGGCGAACCAGTTAAACAAATACTTTGGTTCTGTCTTCACAAAGGAAGACACAAATAAACTTCCGGAAATACTAGGGAACCGAGGGTCTAGTGAGAAGGAGAAACTGAAGGAAATCATTATTAGGCGGGAAATTGTGTTCGAGAAATTGAGGGGATTGAAGGCCGATAAATCCCCGAGGCCTGATAGTCTACATCCCAGAGTACATATGGAAGTGGCCCTAGAAATAGTGGATGCATTGGTGATCATTTTCCAACAGTCTATCAACTGTGGATCAGTTCCTATAGACTGGAGGGCAGCTAATGTAACACTACTTTTTAAGAAGGCAGGGAGAGAGAAAGTGGGTAATTATAGACCGGTTAGCCTGACATCAGTAGTGGGGAAAATGTTGGAATCAATTATTAAAGATGGAAAGCAGTGACAGAATCGGTCCAAGTCAGCATGGATTTATGATAGGGAAATCATACTTGACAAATCTAGAATTTTTTGAGGATGTAACTAATAGAGTGGGCAAGGGAGAACCAGTGGATGTGGTGTATTTGGACTTTCAAAAGGCTTTTGAGATTGGTGTGCAAAATTGAAGCATGTGGTATTGGGGGTAATGTACTGACGTGGATAGAGAACTGGTTGGCAGACAGGAAGCAGAGAGTAGGGATAAACGGGTCCTTTTCAGAATGGCAGGCAGTGACTAGTGGGGTGCCGCAGGGCTCAGTGCTGGGACCCCAGCTATTTACAATATACATTAATGATTTAGATGAAGGAATTGAGTGTAATATCTCCAAGTTTGCAGATGACACTAAGCTGGGTGGCGGTGTGAGCTGTGAAGAGGATGCTAAGAGGCTGCAGGGTGACTTGGACAGGTTAGATGAGTGGGCAAACACATGGCAGATACAGTATAATGTCGATAAATGTGAGGTTATCCATGTTATATATGTGGACTTATATTTGCTCTGTACAGTCACCAGAGGGCTCATCCCCTGGAATCCCAAGGGATCGCACAATCCCTTGGGAGCACAGGTATTTAAGGAAGCTTCACAGGTTGGAGAGGCACTCTGGAGACCTGAAATAAAAGACAAAGGTCACACTTTACTTTGAGCTCACAGTGTTCAGTCCGACTCTTTCTCTATACACAACAACTGGCGACGAGATACAGATAGCGTACCCAAAGATACAGAGAACAGTGGGCATCCTGGAGAAATTCTCGGAGGGAGAGGATTGGGAAACGTTTGTGGAGCGACTCGACCAATACTTCGTGGCCAGCGAGCTAGATGGGGAAGAGAGTGCTGCCAAAGAACGGCAATCCTCCTCACCGTCTATGGGGCACCAATGTATGGCCTCATGAAGAATATGTTCACTCCAGTGAAACCCACGGAGAAATCGTATGGCAAACGTTTGACTGCAGAGACCCCAACCTTGAGTAAGGCCATAGCTATAGCCCAGGCGTTCATTGCCACCAGTGACAATATGAAGCAAATCCCTCAGCACACAAGTGCTGCTACAAGTACTGTGAACAAAGTGATGTTGTTTTCGAATCGTAATGTACAGGGTAGGTCACAGATACCTGCAGCTGCAAGTCAGCAGATGACTCAGAGTCCACCATCATGGGTGATGAATGCAAGGCCATTAACTCCTTGTTGGCGCTGCGGGGGTGATCTTTGTTTCCATTCATGCCACATCAAAGGATACGTTTGCAAGGGCTGTGGATCAATGGAACACCTCCAACGAGTGTGCAGGCGAACTGCAAAGCCTGTTAAACCTGAAAACCACCATGTTACAGAGAAGGACAGATCCACGGAGGATCACGACGAACCAGAGTCTCAGACCGAGGAGGCAGAGGTACATGGGGTACACACATTCACCACGAATTGTCCCCCGATAATGCTGAATGTTGAACTAAATGGACTCCTGGTGTCAATGGGGCTGGACATGGGTGCGAGCCAGTCCATCATGGCCAAAAAGACTTTCAAATGTTTGTGGTGCAACAAGGCCTCAAGGTCAATCTTAACTCACATTTGTACGAAACTAAGAACTTACACAAAAGAACTGATTCTTGTAATCGGCAGTGCTACCGTAAAGGTCTCCGACGATGGAGCTGTGCACAAGCTATCACTCTGGGTGGTACCAGGCAATGGTCCCACGCTGCTCGACAGGAGCTGGCTGGGAAAGATACGCTGGAACTGGGACGACGTCTGAGCGCTATCGCCCGCTGATGACACTTAGTGTGCCTAGGTCTTAAACAAATTTCCTTCGCTGTTTGAACCAGGCATCGGGAAATTCCAAGGAACAAAAGTGCAGATCCACCTAATTCCGGGGGTGCGACCCATCCATCACAAGGCGAGAGCAGTACTGTACAAGATGAGAGAAAGGGTAGAGATCGAGCTAGACCAGCTGCAATGAGAGGGCATCATTTCACCGATCGAGATCAGCGAGTGGACCAGTCCCATTGTCCCAGTCCTCAAGGGAGACAGCACCATCAGAATCTGTGGCGATTACTAAGTAACTATCAATCGTTTCTCCCTGCAGGACCAATACCCACTACCAAAGGCCGACGACCTCTTTGCAACGCTGGCGGGAGGAAAGACAGTCACAAAACTGGATCTGACTTCAGCCTACATGACGCAGGAACTGGAGGAATCATCAAAGGCCCTCACCTGCGTCAACACGCACAAAGGTCTTTTTGTTGATAACAGATGCCCGTTTGGAATCCGATCAGCAGCGGCGATATTCCAGAGAAACATGGAAAGTTTACTGAAGTCGGTCCCGCACACCGTGGTCTTCCAGGATGACGTCTTGGTCACAGGTCAGAACACATTAGAGCACTTGCAGAACCTGGAGGAGGTTCTCAGTCGACTCAACCGCGTGGGGCTCAGGTTAAAACGCTCGAACTGCGTTTTCCTGGCACCTGAAATGGAGTTCTTGGAAAGGACGATTGCGTCAGACGGCATCATGCCCACCAAAGCGAAGACGGAGGCAATCGAGAACACACTGAGGCCACAGAACATGACGGAGCTGCAGTCGTTTCTGTGACTTTTGAACTGCTTTGGTAACTTCTTACCGGGTCTCAGCACACTGCTAGAAGCGATAAAGCTGTTCCAGCGGCGCATAGATGAAATGTCTATACAGACCATCTGCCTTTTGTGGGGCAATCGAGTCGTGGTCCCCAAGAAGGGCGAGGCACCTTCACCAATGACCTCCACAGTACTCACCCAGGCATCGTAATGATGAAAACAATAGCCAGATCCCACGTGTGGTGGATCGGTATCGTGGCGGACTTAGAGTCCTGCGTTCACAGATCTAATACATGCTCGCAGTTAAGCAATGTACCCATAGAGGCACCGCTAAGTTTATGGTCTTGGCCCTCCAAACCGTGGTCTAGGGTACACGTCGACTATGCAGGCCCATTCTTGGGTAAAATGTTCATTGTGGTTGTAGACGCCTACTGAAAGTGGATTGAATGTGAGATAATGTCGGCTAGCACGTCCGCTGCCACTACTGAAAGCCTGTGGGCCATGTTTGCCACTCATGACTTACCCGATGTCCTGGTGAGTGACAACAGGCCATGTTTTACCAGTGCTGAGTTCAAAGAATTCATGGCCAGTAACAGGATCAAACATGTCACATCTGCCCCGTTTAAATTAGCATCCAAAGGTCAGGCAGAGAGAGCAGTGCAAACTATCAAGCAATGCTTGAAGAGGGTAACTGAAGGCTCACTGCAGACTCGCCTATCCCGAGTCCTGCTTAGCTACCGCATGAGACCCCACTCACTCACTGGGACCCCACCTGCTGAACTGCTCATGAAAAGAGCACTTAAGACAAGGCTCTCGTTAGTTCACCCTGATCTACATGAACAGATAGAGCACAGGCGACTTCAACAAAGTGCATACCATGATAGCGCAAATGTGTCACGCGAGATTGAAATCAATGATCCTATATTCATTTGTATTAAATTATGGACACGGCCCCAAGTGGCTTCCCGGCACTGTTGTGGCCAAAGAGGGGAGTAGGGTGTTTCGGGTCAAACTTTCAAATGGACTCATTCACCGGAAACAGGTGGACCAAATCAAACTCAGATTGACGGACTATCCTGAGCAACCCACCTTGGACCCTACCTTTTTTGATCCCCCAACATACACACCAGTGGCAACCGGCACCACGGTTAACCACAAAGCAGAACCCATCATCCACAGCAGCCCAGCGAGGGCCCAACAGATGATTCAACACCACCAGCTTTCACACCGAGACGATCAACCAGAGCAAGAAGGGCCCCAGATCGACTCACGTTGTAAATAGTTACACTATTTGACTTTGGCGGGGGAGTGTTGTTATATATGTGGACTGGTATTCACTCTGTACAGCCACCAGAGGGCTCATCATCTGGAGTCCCAAGAGATCCCATAATCCCTTGGGAGCACAGGTATTTAAGGAGGCTTCACAGGTTGGCGAGGGACTCTGGAGACCTGCAGTAAAAGACTACAGTCACACTTTACTTTGAGTTCACATGTTCAATATGACTCTTTCTCCATACACAACAATCCACTTTGGTGGCAAAAACACAAAGGCAGAATATTATCTGAATGGTGGCAGATTAGGAAAAGGGGAGGTGCAACTTGACCTGGGTGTCATGGTACATCAGTCATTGAAAGTTGGCATGCAGGTACAGCAGGCGGTGAAGAAGGCAAATGGTAAATTGGCCTTCATAGCTAGGGGATTTGCGTATAGGAGCAGGGAGGTCTTACTACAGTTGTACAGGGCCTTAGTGAGGCCTCACCTGGAATGTTGTGTTCAGTGTTGGTCTCCTAATCTGAGGAAGGACATTCTTGCTATTGAGGGAGTGCAGCGAAGGTTCACCAGACTGATGCCCAGGATGGTAGGATTGACATATGAGGAGAGACTGGATCGACTGGGCCTGTATTCACTGGAGTTTAGGACCATGAGAGGGGACCTCATAGAAACATATAAAATTCTGACAGGACTGGACAGGTTAGATGCAGGAAGAATGTTCCCGATGTTGAGGAAGTCTAGAACCAGGGGACATAGTCTAAGGATAAGGGGTAAGCCATTTAGGACTGAGATGAGGAGAAACTTCTTCACTCAGAGAGTTGTTAATCTGTGGAATTCCCGACCGCAGAAAGTTGTTGATGCCAGTTCATTGGATATATTCAACAGAGGGTTAGATATGGCCTTTACGGCTAAAGGGATTAAGGGTATGGCGAGAAAACAGGAAAGGAGTACTGAGGTGAATGATCAGCCATGATCTTATTGAATGGTGGTGCAGGCTCGAAGGGCTGAATGGCCTACTCCTGCAACTATTTTCTATATTTCTGTTTCTATGTGTTTGTGCTTTCAGATGATCAACCAGATGCACCGGGGCCTCCACGTCAGCCTTCCACTGGTGGAGATGCTGCCGAAGAGGAGGAGGAGGACACCTTGTTCGATGTAACGCAGGAGCCAGCTGCATCTGAGAGCGGGGCCAGCAGCTTTGTTGACGAAGGGGTGGTCGGTGAGATGGATGTGGGTGATGTTCCGGGACCCAGCGGTCTGCAGCAATGCCACGGCGAAGGGGAAGTCCGGGTGCCAACTCTCCGGAGGATGAATGCGTACCTGAGTGATACTCAACAGCACTCTGATGATGAGCTGGAACTAGAAGTTGTCACAAGACACTCCCTGCAGTTGCACAGTGATCTGCTGGGTGCACTGGCAAGGGTGCCCACGAGTATCGATGCACTAGCTGTCAGGATGGAGGAGTCCGCCGCAACTAATGCCCATGCCTCTCTGCAGTCCACCGAGCCCATTCTTGGTAGATACCAATGGATGTTGGATGCAACCAGTGACCATGGAGTCCCAGGCATGGTGGCATGGGCTATGGCTGATGTTGCAGTGGCGTTTGAGCACCAGGCCGATGCTATTGTAGGCCTGCAGATTGTAATGTCGTCAGTGCGTGGTGGCATCAATCATCTCCGTACTGTGCTGCAGTCGCAGTCAGTCATAATGCAGAGACAACTTGATGCAATGGATGCACTGACCTCTATCTTCCTGTCTGGGGCCCCATCAGTTCAACGGGGATCTAACCTTGCCAAAGGGGGCAGCAATCTGTGCTCACCCAGATTACTGCAGATGATGAGGCTCTGCCCCGGTGGAGTAGCAGCGTGTCGGCCCAGTTGGAACGTGATGCCCTCTCTCAGGACAACATAATTCTGCCTTTGCACCTGCCACTCTCTGCAACCCATCCACAACAGAGTGTTGTCGTTCATGCTGAGGTGATGCAGTCCGCAACCTGGCCTTCCAGGGCCCGAGCTTGTCCTGGACGTCCTGCTCGGCCATCATGTGTGGCTGCGGCTCCAAGTCAGCAACCGACTACCAGCCTTACTGCAGGCCTTGAGACCTCATTGAGGAGGAGCAATAGGTGTGGGAGGGGCGAGAAGAGAAGGGGTGGTAAAGCACTCTGCAAGACCAATTAAAGATCTGTGGGAAGGTGGGCACAGATGCTGACCTTGTTAACAAATGAACTCATATTACTAGTTACACTTGAATGGCCCAGCAAACAAGTATTTGCTAGTCAATAGAGATGGCTACCTTGTTGGAAAATGTACTGATGTCAATAGTTGCTCTTGGATGTAGTTAAGGATGTTTGAAGGGGTCTTGTAGGCATGATTATTTGTTGGCGATGAAGGAGTGTCTTCTGCTTGTTTTCAGCACACCGTGGTTTATATGTTCAATAAACAAAGTTTAGATTCTTCACACTTCCATAAACTTACACAGAACCAGTAGAAATTTATCAGCAACTAAACCAAGAGTGGATCCCTTTAAATATCACTGCTGGGATGTCTTTCCTGGTGCTGATTGCATATTCAACTCTGCGAGGTTAAGACAGGGCACTTTTTCCAGTGTTGAAGACGAGAATGGCAGCGCTGACGTAAAATCAGCATTGCTGGTGGATGTAAAAGATCCCATGCCACTATTTTGAAGAAGAGCAGACAACTTCTTCCCAGTGTCCTGGCGAATATTTAACCCTCAGCAATCATCACTAAAACAGATTATCTGCTGATTAGTACATTGCTGTTTGTGGGAGCTTGCTGCAAATTGGCTGCCGCATCTCCTAAAATACAACAATGACTACACTTCAAAAGTACTTCATTGGCTATAAAGCACTTTCTTTCTTTATAATGTACTTTGGAACATCTTGAGGTAGTGAAAGGTGCTATATAAATACAAGTTCTTTCTTTTCTAAGGTCTTGGATTGTAATCAGTATTTTTGTTGAAAACGAGTTCAAGCTACTTTCCATTGACATTCTGCCACCAGTAGAAATCTACGTTTATTACTACTAGTTCTTTTCCATGTAAGTTTTTATAGTCGAGCAACCTGAGCCCAATCCAAGCCAAGACCCTAGACAAAGTTCTTGCTAAAAACAGGCAGGGGCTGGCTTAACATGCAAAGGGCGTGGCCCAATGACCTCATCGGTGGCGGGATTTATTTTTAACCTCACCACAGCGGAAGACCCGCACTGTCTGCTGCATGGCAACAGCAACAGGGCAGCAGGAGCCCACTGGCCAGCAGAGGACGAGTTAAGTCTTGAGGCCTCAAAAGGAAGCCTCCCCATCCCCCTCCCCTTCCCGATAGTGGCTCCGATCTCTCACTCGGGTCGCAAAGCAGTGATGGCTGGGGCGCACCGGCCGTCCTTAAAGGAGAGGGCCTGGCGCCACAGCCACCATCTTTTTTTTGTCGGCTGACTTTGCAGTCGGCCAAACAATGGTGCGTTCTGGTTTGGCCGGGCCACCAACATGTAGCCCAGCAACCCCTCCCGGCCGAAACCCTCCCTGATGGCCCAGTAGGTGCCTGGAAACTGGCTGCTGAGTTTGCAGCAGCCCTCCCCTTTAAAAGGTAATGGACGTCGCGCTGACATCATCAGTGTCACACTTCCACCCGTCTCTCGCCCCGCTACTGCCCCGCAGATTTTTTGGATTCAAAGACCCCAATTCTGAGACATTTAGCTGCTCATTATGTACCCAAATGGGGCGCGGGCGAATTTCACCCTCCTAGAAACTAAAAATATAATACTGAAAGTCTTGCTTGACCAGCCTCATTGAATTCTTTGAAGAGGTAATAAAGAGAGTTGACACAGGTAATGTAGCAGATGTAATATATCTTTATTTCCAAAAGACCTTCGATAAAATCTAGGTAGACTAATGAATAAGTTCAGAGCATGTGGAGTCAGGGACAAGTAGTAGAATGGATAGCTAGCTGGGTGCAAGACAGAAAGCAGAGAGTAGGGTTAAGGGTAGCTATTCACAGTGGCAGAAGGTGGGAAGTGGGGTCCCACAAGGATCAGGCTGGGACCACTGTTGTTCATAATTTATATAAACAATTTAGACTTTGGAAACAAATTTCTGAATTTGCGAGGGGTGGTTAGTCAATACTGAGGAAGACTGCAGAAAATTACAGGAAGGCATTAATAAACATGCAGAATGGGCATATAATTGGCAAATTAATTTCAACTTAGATAAGTATGAGGTATTACAGTTAGGTAAGAAAAATAAGAAGGTCACATATTACTTGGAAAACAAGAATTTAAATTGGATAGAGGAACAAAGGGATCTGGGAATGCAAATACACAAATCACTAAAAGTAGCGACATTGGTTAATAGGTCCATAAAAAAGCCAATATAGCACTAAGGTTTATTTCGAGAGGGATAGAATTGAAATGTAGTGAAGTTATGCTAAACATGTATTGAATATTGGTTAGACCACATTTGGAGTACTGTGTATGGTTCTGGTTAGCAAATTATAAAATGGATATTGAGGCACTGGAGAGGGTACAAAAATAAGATTTACAAGGATGATACTAGAACTGTGAGGTTATATCTGTCAGGAAAGGATGGGTCTCTTTTCTCTTGGAAAAAGAAGATTAAGGACTTTAAAATTGTGAGAGGTTTTGATAGAGTGGATACAGAGAGAATGTTTCTATTTGGCTGGAAGAGCAAAACTAGCATATGTGGCCTGTCCTGAAAAACATTCCCTAGAGTTAAGGAAATCGGCGCAGGCAAGGAAAGCGACGCACTGAAAGAATTGAAAAATACATAGCAGCAACTTACCTCCAACCCCACCCAAAGGCTGACCGGTCCCATTCTCGGTCCCAGTTCACACACACGAGAGAGAGAGAGAGAGACCCGATCTTTTTGCAGCAGATGAAGACTCCACTCACCTCAGGTTAGGCCACACCAAAATGAAGAGATCCAATGACGAAACTGCCAACACTTTTTTTTTGGTGTACTTGGGCCCCAAAAAATCGGGTGTAACTCTTCAATTACGACAAAAAAATGCTTTGGGGAAAATTGAGCCCATATTAGAAAGCATTTAGAAATGCGTGGGTTAATCATGAACAGCCAACATGGATCTATTAAAGGAAAATCTCCTTTGACAAATATAATCATGATCAATTGGATAGATAGAGGGAATGGAGTAGATGTATTTTGTGTGGAATTTTCAGAAAGCATTATATAAGGTTTTTCACAGGCTTGTTACACAATTTCTGGCATATGGTTTAGTATATATACTTGAGGGGTTTAATGGCCCACTCTTATTCCTATGTATAGTAGCATGGGTAAAGTTGGTTGACAAAAATAAATCGAAGGGTTAGGATAAGTGGGTTTGGTTAGATTGGAAAAGGTTTGGAAATGTTTATCTCAGGGGTCAGTGCTGGTTCACTTTTGTGCTCAATATATGGATGATATGGATTTGGGCATGGAGATCACAATATCATGAAGGAAGAAATAGCGGGACATCTAGATAGGAATAATGCAATCAAGCAGAAGCAGCATGGATTCATGAAGGGGAAATCATGTTTAACTAATTTACTGGAATTCTTTGAGGATATAACGAGCATGGTGGATAGAGGTGTACCGATGGATGTGGTGTATTTAGATTTCCAAAAGGCATTCGATAAGGTGCCACACTAAAGGTTACTGCAGAAGATAGAGGTATGCGGAGTCAGAGGAAATGTATTAGCATGGATCGAGAATTGGCTGGCGAACAGAAAGCAGAGAGTCGGGATAAATGGGTCCTTTTCGGGTTGGAAATCGGTGGTTAGTGATGTGCCACAGGGATTGGTGCTGGGACCACAACTGTTTACAATATACATAGATGACCTGGAAGAGGGGACAGAGTGTAGTGTAACAAAATTTGCAGATGACACTAAGGTTAGTGGGAAAGCGGGTTGTGTAGAGGACACAGAGAGGCTGCAAAGAGATTTGGATAGGTTAAGCGAATGGGCGAAGGTTTGGCAGATGGAATACAATGTCGGAAAGTGTGAGGTCATCCACCTTGGGGAAAAAAAACAGTAAAAGGGAATATTATTTGAATAGGGAGAAATTACAACATGCTGAGGTGCAGAGGGACCTGGGGGTCCTTGTGCATGAATCCCAAAAAGTTAGTTTGCAGGTGTAGCAGGTAATCAGGAAGGCGAATGGAATGTTGGCCTTCATTGCGAGAGGGATGGAGTACAAAAGCAGGGAGGTCCTGCTGCAACTGTATAGGGTATTGGTAAGGCCGCACCTGGAGTACTGCCTGCAGTTTTGGTCACCTTACTTAAGGAAGGATATACTGGCTTTGGAGGGGTTACAGAGACGATTCACTAGGCTGATTCCCGAGATGAGGGGGTTACCTTATGATGATAGATTGAGTAGACTGGGTCTTTACTCATTGAAGTTCAGAAGAATGAGGGGTGATCTTAGAGAAACATTTAAAATAATGAAAGGGATAGACAAGATAGAGGCAGAGAGGTTGTTTCCACTGGTAGGGGAGGCTACAACTAGGGGGCACAGCCTCAAAATACGGGGGAGCCAATTTAAAACCGAGTTGAGAAGGAATTTCTTCTCCCAGAGGGTTGTGAATCTGTGGAATTCTCTGCCCAAGGAAGCAGTTGAGGCTAGCTCATTGAATGTATTCAAGTCACAGATAGATAGATTTTTAACCAATAAGGGAAGTAAGGGTTACAGGGAGCAGGCGGGTAAGTGGAGCTGAGTCCACGACCAGATCAGCCATGATCTTGTTGAATGGCAGAGCAGGCTCGAGGGGCTAGATGGCCTACTCCTGTTCCTAATTCTTATTTTCTTATGTTCTTATGTTAATATCAAAATTTAGGGGGCTTGGCAAACAGTGAGTGTGTAGACAGGTTAACAGAATAGGGAGACTGGTGGCAAGTTGTTAGTAATCTACTTTGGGAAGAAATGAGCCTGATTTGCGCCTCCCGTTAGCGCCTGCGGAGGGCGATAACGGGGCACTAAGGGGTTACCGACCGGGCACGCCGAATTGAGCGATGTCCACGAACTTCCCTGACGGTTTTCCACTACATTCATAGCAGCCCAAAACACTTAGCGCCTCGCTCTCTTGTGCCCCATAGATCGTGATGTCATTTGGTGCACAGTGCCCCTTTAGCGCCCCAGATTTGATATTCGTTCCGTCCCCTGCAGCATCGCTGGGTATCAACAACAGCAGCCGCAGGAGGCGTTGCCACCTTGTCTGGCCACTTGAGGATGCTAAATAAAGGCAGTGGTGATCAAGTAGGGCAAAATTTATTTCTCTCCCCAATCTGATGCCTCCTCAGTTCTTTTGATCCCGCGATTCCTCAGTCTTGCATTAGCGTGTTTGGGGATACTATGCATGTAGCACAGGTTCCGTGGCCCAACAGACAGAGCATGAATAGTGATTGGACCCATCATTGGCTCTTCCCTTTTTGCAAGGGAAGGAGCCTCCAAAGACAGCAGCACTGCACTGAACATTATTCAGCGCTCTGCCGCTCTAAGGGAACTGATAGCACTTCATTTAGTCCTCCACTTCCTTCTTGGAGTGCTAAAACGGAAGTTCCCGGCAGCAAAAAATCTTTTTCGTCTGCCGATATTTTGTGCTCCTTCAAAAGTTATCGCCCCAAACCGGGTGCCACGCAATTTCTAGCCCAAGGAATGGAATTATACAGTTAATAGAATTATACAGCACAGAAGCCTGTGCCAACTCTTTGAAAGAGCTATCCAATTAGTCCCACTCCCCTGCTCTTTCCCAATAGCCCTGCAAATTTTCCCCCTTTAAGTATATGGAAGATGAAACTGGGTATGGGAAACAAGGGCCAGAATTTTCTGCCGTCCGTGCGGGCACGATTTGAGGCGGTCAGGGGGGAAATTTGAAAAATCTTGGAACAGGTCGGTAACCCGTCGTCATTCCGCCCCCAATCGTCTTTCCCTCCGGTGCGTTTGCCAGCGCAGCAGCGACCCAAATGGCAGAGGCAGCCAAGGTAATTGAGATCATTATGAGGTACTTGTCAGACCCTCAAAGCTCTTTTTAACCCTACCTTTCAAATTTCCCTGGATGAGCATGGGAACCATGTCTGTGAACCTGAGTCGGAAGTTGAGTGGCCTTTGATCCAGCTCATTAGTGCATAGCATGAAAAGTACAATAAAAACTACACCTGATACCCGCTCACTTTCCAAAGGCAGATGCTATTGCTGAGTGCATTTCAGCACAGATTTAGCTTTCTCGAGTGTGCAAATGTTCCAAGCAAAGTCGGGATCCAGTATCACCTCATTGGTAGAACCTATCACACCACTGACAGATTGCTTCTGTCATGTCTACTTGACCCACCATCTATTACATCATCATGGCTGCCGTTTATACTGTCTCATCTTGGTCTTCAGATTCGGACCACGATGAGCCCCAACATCAGCAGCACCAGACACACACCATCACTAACCTTCTGCTCAACCACCTGGTGCTGCACAGGACAGAGGGCATCAGCACAGGGCTGCACCATGCGAGAGGCGATGCCTCCAACACAGTGGATACAGGCAGAGGATGAGATTCTTCAACATGACGGAGTAGCAGTGCCAAAGGAGGACTAGGCTATTATGCCAGGTCGTCGCAGACATTTGCAGATTAATAGAGCAAGACCTGCAGCCCAAAGGAGCGGGTGGACACACATTACCAGTGGCTGTCAAAGTCACTGGCGCCCTCAACTTCTTCGCCTCAGGCTCCTTCCAGGGATCTGCAGCAGACATTTGCGGCAACTCGCAGTCGGCCACCCACAAATGCATCACACAGATCACCGATGCCCTGTTTGACAAGTTAGTCAATTATATCCAACTTCTACCTTGTGGAGGCTGAACACAATTCTCTGACACCTCCTTCTACCTCCCACTGGACCATGACCTCAATACTGAGCATCAAGCCATCGTTTCCAAGACCTTCACTGACCTCATCTCCTCTGGAGATCTTCCCTCCACGGCCACCAACCTCCGAGTCATCCAACCATGCACAGCCTGCTTCTACTTTCTTCCCAAGATCCACAAACAGGACTGCCCCAGTACACCCATCGTTTCAGCCTGCCCTTGCCCCTTCCTATCTTGACTCTTTTTTCACCCCTTGGCCAGGGTCTTCCGACCTACATGCACAACTATTCCAACGCCCTCCGCCACGTTGTTTCCAGTTACCTTGAACAGAGGCCCAACCAGTCCCCATCCACCACCACCCTCCTCTGCCTGGCTGAACTTGTTCTCACATTGAACAACTTCTCCTTTGACTTCACTCACTTTTTCTAAATTAAAGATGTTGCTGCTATTGGTTCTACCTATGCCTGCCTTTTTGTGGGATATGTGGAACATTCTTTGTTCCAGTCCTACTCAGGTCCCCTCCCTCACCTTATTTTCTGGTACATTGATGACTGTATTCGTACTGTTTCCTGCTCTCGCCCTGAACTAGAAAATTCACTTTGCTTCCAGTTTCCACTCATCCCTCATCTTCACATGGTCCATTTCCGACTCTTCCCTTCCCTTTCTCGACTTCTCTGTCACTATCTCTTGGGATAGGCTGTCGACAAACATTCACTATAAGCCCACTGACTCACACAGCTACCTGGACTACATTTCATCCCACCCTGCTCCCTGTAAGGACAATATCCCATTCTCCCAGTTTCTCCGTCACCATCGCATCTGTTCTGACAACACCACCTTCCATACTAGTGCTTCCGATATGTCTTCCCTTTTCCTCAACTGAGGATTCCCGTCTACCGTGGTTGGCATGGTCGTTGACCATGTTCGTTCTATTTCCCGCTCTTCTGCTCTCACACCCTTCCCTCCATCCCAGAACCACAATAGGGTTCCCCTTGACCTCAGCTTTCACCCCACCAGCCTCCACATTCAACAGATCATCTCCGGCATTTCCGCCACTAACAGCATCCTCTCCCCTCCCTTTTCAGCTTTCTGAAGGGACCGCTTCCTCCGCAACACCCTCGTCCACTCATCAATCATCCCCAACACCTCCTTCCCTTCCCACAGCACCTTCCCTTGGAGCTGCAACGCCTACCCTTTTACCTCCTCCCTTCCTAGGGCCCTAAACACTCCTTCCAGGTGAATCAGGAATTTACTTGTACTTCTTGCAGTTTAGTATACTGTATTCGCTGCTCACGATGTGGTCTCCTCTACATTGGGGAGACCAAATGCAAATTAGGTGACTGCTTTGCGGAACAGCTCCATTTCATCCTTAAGCGTGACCCCGAGCTTCCAGTTTCCTGTAATTCTCTGCTCCATTCCCACTCTGTCCTTTTGGTCTTCGGCCTCCTCCACTGTTCCAACGAAGCTCAATTTAAGCTCAAGGAACAGCACCTCATCTTTCGATTAGGCACTTTACAGCCTTCTGGACTCAACATCGATCTCAAACGTTAATTCTGTTTCTCTTTCCACAGATGCTCCTAACCTGTTGAGTATTTCCAGCATTTTCTGTTTTTATTTCAGATTTCCAGCATCCGCAGTATTTTGCTCTTGTAGCCAATTATACCAACTTCGCTACTGATGAAGCCAATGTTAATCAGCGGGTGCTGGCCTTTGCCACTCTGGCTGGCTTCCCACAGGTGCAGGGCGTCATCGACTGCACACATGTGGTCATTAGAGCACCCCATCATCACCCAGGAGTCTTTGTTAACCGCAAGAGCTTCCACTCCCTCAATGTGCAGCTCATCTGCAACCATAGTATGATCATCATGCATGTGTGCTGCAAATTGCCTGGCAGCTGTCAGGACTCTTTCAACCTTCACCAGTCCACCCTCCTTCAGCTCTTCGCTCCTCCAAACAGACTTTCTGGTTGGCTGCATGGAGACAAGGGCTATCCACTAAAGATGTGACTCACAATACCCTTGAGGAGGCCAAATACTGATGTCACGGAGAGATATAATGAAAGCCACATTTCCACCAGATGTGTCACAGAGCAGAAAACAGGAATGCTGAAAACATGCTTCAAATGCCTTGACAGATCTGGAGTGTAGGGTGTTCATTTTCCACTCTACTTTGATTCATAGACTTTGGGAATTACAGGAAAGGACTCCACGTAACGCAAAGTGTAGGCTTAACCCACTGTTACTTTCATTACGCAAAAATCAACTAATAATTATAGATCAAGACTTCTGAGAAAATTGACTGAAGACATACAATCACCTATCCAGTTAGTTGCTGTTGTTGTCGATTGTAGGCTTGTGGTCGTTTGTTTCTTGACCGGTTGTTCCTCTCCGATGTTTCCTCTTTCTTGTCCTGTTTGTCCTTCTGGTCTACTCCGTTCTTCTCATTCCGTTGTTTTCTTCCTTCCATTCTGTTCAGCTGCTCTCAGCTCGTACATATATATCCATTTTATAAATAAATATCCTGCTGGGCTGGGTTTTCCGTTATCGCCTCTGGATTGGTTTCGATGTTTGTGGTGATCTGTTTGGACTGCTGCGGTGATGGGTCTGGGTGGCCACAATTTATACACCGTCAGGGCAAAAGATAATTCCTTATCTTTAGTGCCCCGTTATCCAAAATTGCGTGCCTTGTGGGATCCTTTGTTGTCCTGGCTTTTTGTAGACTTGTAGTCTCCCTAGGGAAACTGTTTTTCCCCCTCTGGCCAATAAATCCAGGGGCTCCTCTGCACGATTGTATCAAACCCTTTGTCCCGATATATAATCAGGTCTAGCGCCTGACCGCAGAGATTGTATGGTTCGGTGATGAGTCACCACCTGCCCCAGGCTGGCGCCATTTTTCCCACCAAGGCAGTCTCACAAGTTTCTTGAAACCATTTTTAGTTTGTGGTCTCTTCCTGTGCCTTCTGTGAAAATGTGTAAACCTTACAGGAGGAGCGCTTCAGTACGCAGCAGCCACAATCTCCAAAATAATCGTGGTATTCTGCGTCCTGCACAACATAGGGCAGCAGTGAGGATTAGCGTTGCATGGCACAACCTCTTCAGAGGAGGAGGAGGAGGAGGAACCTGTGGTCCAGATCCCACCAGCACCTGATCAAATTGCTGCCGAGGAAGCCAGATGCTGTGCCAGATTCCCACCAGCCCACAGCAACACCATAAAGGATCCCTACAATAACCAATCCATTATTTTCACACTGACCACCATTGCTAGAGGCTATGTCTCACCATTTATTCCAACTCACTAAGCCACTTCCAAAATTGCACACAAATTTGACCTTGGTGAAAGTGGTGAAAATTAATAATTTTATCTGTGACATCAAATAAACAGAAACTTTACAGAAACCTTATTAGAATAGAATTATAGAAATTTACAGCATGGAAGGAGGCCATTTCGGCCCATCGTGTCCGTGCCAGCCAACAAGAGGCTATCCACCCTAATCCCACTTTCCAGCTCTCGGTCCGTAGCCCTGTAGGTTACAGCATTTTAAGTGCACATCCAAATACTTTTTAAATGTGGTGAGGGTATCTGCCTCTACCACCCTTTCAGGCAGTGAGTTCCAGACCCCCACCACCCTCTGGGTGAAGAACTTTCCCCTCAAATCTCCTCTAACCCTTCTACCAACTACTTTAAATCTATGCCCCCTGGTTGTTGACCCCATCTGCTAAGGAAAATAGGCCCTTTCTATCCACTATATCTAGGCCCCTCATAATTTTATACACCTCAATGAGGTCGCCCCTCAGGCTCCTCTGTTCCAAGAAAAACAAACTCAGCCTATCCAAACTATCCTCATTGCTAAGATTCTTCACTCCTGGCAACATCCTTCTAAATCTCCTCTGTACCCTCTCCAGTGCAATAAGAACATAAGAACATAAGAAATAGGAACAGGAGTAGGTCATATGGCCCCTTGAGCCTGTTCTGCCATTCAATAAGATCATGGAGAATCTGATCATGGACTCAGCTCCACTTCCCTGCCCACTTCCCATAACCCCTTAAGAAACTGTCTATTTCTGTCTTACATTTATTCAATGTCCCAGCTTCCACAGCTCTCTGAGGCAGCGAATTCCATAGATTTACAACCCACTGAGAGAAGAAATTTCTTCTCATCTCAGTTTTAAATGGGTGGCCCCTTAATCTAAGATCATGCCCTCTAGTTCTAGTCTCCCCCATCAGTGGAAACATCCTCTCTGCATCCACCTTGTCAAGCCCCTTCATAATCTTATACATTTCGATAAGATCACCTCTCATTCTTCTGAATTCCAATGAGTAGAGACCCAACCTATTCAACCTTTCCTCATAAGTCAACTCCCTCATCTCCGGAATCAACCTCGTGAACCTTCTCTGAACTGCCTCCAAAGCAAGTATATTCTTTTGTAAATATGGAAAACAAAATGGCACGCAGTATTCCAGGTGTGGCCTCAGCAATAACCTATATAGCTGTAGCAAGACTTCCCTGCTTTTATACTCCAACCCCTTTGCAATAAAGGCCAAGATTCCATTGGCCTTCCTGATCACTTGCTGTACCTGCATATTATCCTTTTGTGTTTCATGCACAAGTACCCCCAGATCCCACTGTACTGCAGCACTTTGAAATCTTTCTCCATTTAAATAATAACTTGCTCCTTGATTTTTTTCTGTCAAAGTGCACGACTTCACACTTTCCAACATTATACTCCATCTGCCAAATTTTTGCCCACTCAATTAGCCTGTCCATGGCCTTTTGCAGATTTTGTGTGTCCTCCTCACACATTGCTTTTCCTCCCATTTTTGTATCATCAGCAAACTTGGCTACGTTACACTCGGTCCCTTCTTCCGAGTCGTTAATATAGATTATAAATAGTTGGGGTCCCAGCACTAATCCCTGCGGCACCCCACTAGTTACTGGTTGCCAACCAGTGAATGAACCATTTATCCCGATTCTCTGATTTCTGTTAGTTAGCCAATCCTCTTTCCATGCTAATATATTACCAACAACCCTGTGAACTTTTATCTTGTGCAGTAACCTTTTATGTGGCACCTTGTCAAATGCCTTCTGGAAGTCCAAATACACCACATCCACTGGTTCCCTTTTATCCACCATGTTCGTTACATCCTCAAAGAATTCCAGTAAATTTGTCAAATATGACTTCCCCTTCATAAATCCATGCTGACTCTGCCTGACCGAATTATGCTTCACATCCTTCCTGTAATGCGATGACCAGAACTGCACGCAGTACTCTAGCTATGGCTTAACTAGTGTTTTATACAGTTCAAGCATAACCCCTCTGCTCTTGTATTCTATGCCTCGGCTAATAAAGGCAAGCATTCCATATGCCTTCTTAACCACCTTATCTACCTGGCCTGCTACCTACAGGGATCTGTGGACATGCACTCCAAGGTCCCTTTGTTCCTCTACACTTCTCAGTTTCTTACCATTTAATGTGTATTCCCTTGCCTTGTTAGATCTCCCCAGATGCATTACTTCAATTCCAATTGCCACTCTTCAGTTGATTGATATCTTCCTGCAGGTTACAGCTTTCTTCTTCATTATCAACCACACAGCAAATTTTAGTATCATCTGCAAACTTCTTAATCATACTCCCTATATTCAAGTCTAGAACATTGATGTACACCACAAAAAGCAAGGGACCTAGTACTGAGCCCTGCGGAACCCCACTGGAAACAGCCTTCCAGTCACAATAGCATCCATCAACCATTACCCTCTGCTTCTTGCCTTTGAGCCAATTTTGGATCCAACTTGCCACTTTGCCCTGGATCCCATGGGCTTTTAGTTTCGTGACCAGTCTGCCATGTGGGATCTTATCAAAAGCCTTGCTAAAATCCATATACACTACATCAAACGCACTACCCTCATCGACCCTCCTTGTTCCCTCCTCAAAAAATTCAATCGTTAGTTAAACACGACCTTCCCTTAACAAATCCGTGCTGACTGTCCTTGATTAATCCGTGTCTTTCTAAATGAAGATTTATCCTGCCCTTCAGAATTTTTTCCAATAATTGTCCCATCACCGAGGTTATGCTGACTGCCCAGTACTTACTCAGTCTATTAGCAGTCGTCCAGTCCTCTGAAGCCAGAGAGGACTGGAAAATGTTATTAAAACACCTAAATGGCTATCCTTGTGAATTTACTCGTGTTTCATTTTTCTCTTATGCGTACTTCTATGAGGTGCTACTCCTGTGGCTTCAGCATAGGTAGAGGCAGCCTGCTCAATTCCCTGCTGCGACCGCTTAGACACTTTTGGCAGACGTCCTCTGGGTTTTGGAGCCTGTGAGGACCCCGGCAAAGTTTGCTCCTCCTGCGGCTGTGCAGGGAAAGACTCAGCCATCGCGATCTGAGGGACCATCTAGGACTCTGACTAATGGGAGTGCAACCGGGAGAAGTGTGAGCACTTTGACAGGAGCCCCACTTCCATGTAACCGCTCACCATCATCTTTCTCATAGACTACCCGCACTTCTCTGCTAATAAGGAGCTGGAGAGCACCTTGCTGCACAGCAGTGGGGCCATGAGGACCCACATCTACATTGATATCCCTCCTAGATAGGATGTCTATGAAAGTATGCCTTCTATTCTTCATAGATAGCCATCTATTCTCCATAAATAGAATGTGCACCTGTGAATGATAAATTAGCTGCTCCATGCAGGTGGCCATCTTTTCCACGGAAGAGGCTACAGTCACTATCTCCTGTGACACGGTGGTGCTCATGTTGGAGCTGAACGGCTCCATTCTCTGTACATTTGCAGACATCACGGTTGCAAAACCTGTCAATGCCGCTCGCACTTCATGCTGCACCCCCAGGATCACCTTCTTTCTGGATGGCCCAAGGCTCAGCATCTGCATGCAGCTGAGCAGAGCTGGGAATGTCCTGCGCTCTCAGGCTGATGATGGGGACCGAGAGGAGGTCGAGATGCTTGCTGTTTCTTATTAACTTATTATGATTGGATAAAGGGAATAACATGTTATTAACTTGCATGAAGAGTGCATATTTATTGTAATACTTGGCACATGATCACTTATTCTCTTTTAAAATAAGGTGGCTGGGTTTACTGCCTACCTCACAGGGGTTCAAGTCCCAGAGTTGCTCCCATTCAAGTTTGTCTGTAATTTTTAAAATTACTAGCAGCAGGTTTCATCTGGTTTTCTAGATAAAGGGTCATCTAGACAAAGACACTTGAACCCCAAAATTGCAAGACTCAATTCTCATTTAATTGGAGTGCAGATCAGAAAATTGAGCATAGAGCTCAGTTCTACCAATTTTCACTGTTCCTGAATTTCAGGCTATTACGAATGTGACAGGAGAATTGGTTGCTGACTTCCATGATAAATTCTTGGATCTGTTGCAGTAATTTTGGGGGATTGATCTTGAGGTAAAGTTTTCTTTCACCAACTAATGGTGAGCATTTTTAACACTGGTGATAGTGGAGTCCATATTACGATGCCACCTCATAGAGGCTATATAATAGAAACCAACTTCTATAGGAAGCAAAGGGATGACATTTTATGGATTCTCAAAAAAAACCATTCTTGCACCTCATTTGTAATTATTCATTTTGTTATTATCAGGGTCAACAAAAAGTTCGATAAAATCTGAATGATTGCCTTCCCCAAATCAATATTATCCCCTCAAATTTTCATCTTTTCTATAGTTTTAATAGCCAAAAGGGATTAATAGAGACAGACTTCATTAAGTTTCTAGTCTACCTACACATATTCATTAAGCTCATGAAAAATATTTGTTTTTATTAAATGTCAACCTCATTAAGAGTCTGCAAGGAGAAGTGGGCTTTTGATTGGAATACTGTCATGCCTATGAAATAGTTCCAGTAAATAAAGCACCAAACTTTCATCTGCTAGCCATCCAATAGCTAGAACATGTTCAAATGACTGTATAGGACTGATTTTCTTGAACCTTGCCCTCCAGCCGTACATATTTTGCAAATGGCAGGCATACTGCCCATGACTTTCCATCTATTGATCACCCATCATTTTCCAATACTCATGGCCATGCCCAACCAGCATTGCACACACGGAAAATCAGCCTAAAATATTCTTTCATTTGAGAAGCTGGACATTTCAACCATTCCAAAGGCAAAACATGTTGAAGTTAGCGGACTTATTCTTTTGGGTAGTGTTTTTTATTCCCACGCCTCGTTACCAAGTACTGAGCTGGTGGGTAGTTGTTGTGTTTAGAGGCTATTCTGAACAAAGCAGTATACCTGGCTGAGGCCATCATGTCACTGCTTGAATTGTTTACATTTATAAATTGTGTTTTTGATGGCTGTTGAGGTGAATTCTTTGTGGTTTGATTATTTACTTGAGCACCCAAAAATAGCTCGTCAGTTATGGGGCAAAATTGGCCATGGGCAGGAATGCAAAACAGGCAGTATGCATTGATCAGCCATTATATGCTCCACAATTGTTTCAAATCATTCATTTCAATATTTCAAGCAAGAGGATTTACAATTCAGTTGTTACCAGAGCTACTGTTTCAGATGTTGGTTGAGGGATAAATTTTGGTCAGGACAGCAGGGAGAACTCTTTTTTGGATTGTATCATTACAACTTAAACATTCCACCCGAGAGGGCAGACTGGGCCTCAATTTAACGGCTCATCTGAAAGATCTGCAAGTTTCAGTCTGGATCATGTGCTTGATCCCACAACCTTCTGATCCAGAAGCGAGAGAGCTACCACTGAGATAAGGTTGACGCTAATGGTCAACGGCACCAGCCCACCTCCCAAAGAGCTTTGTTTTGAGAAATGGGGTTGTCAATACAAGTGAGCTGCAAATCTGGCCACCTGCCTATGGAAACAGAAACAACAATTTGCATTTATATAGCACCTTTAACATAGTAAAACGTCCCAGGGCGCTTCACAGGAACGATTACCAAACCAAATTTGACACCGAGACACATAAAGAGATAGCTTGGTCAAATATATAAGTTTTAAGAAGCATCTTGAAGAAGGGGAGAGGCAGAGAGGTTTACAGCGCTTGGGGCATAGGAGCTGAAGATTGAACCGGCAATGGTAGAGCGCTCAAAATTGGAGATGGGGAAGAGGCCAGAATTGGAGGAACACAGGGATCTCGGATGGTTGTGGGGCTTGTGGAAGTTACAGAGATAGGGAGGGCAAGGCCATGGAGGGATTTGAAAACAAATGAGAATTTTAAAATCAAGGCATTGCTGGATTCAATGTAGGTCTGAGAGCACAAGAATGATGGGAGAACAGGACTTGGTGTGAGTTAGAATACGAGCAGCATAGTTTGAATGAGCTCAAGATTATGGTGCAAGGTGGGAAGTTGGCCAGGAGGGCATCAGAGTGGATGAGTCTAGAGGTAACAAAGGAATGGGTGAGGGTTTCCGCAGCAGATGAGTTGAGGCAGGAGCGGAGAACAGCAGCCAGAAAGCCTCCAGATTGAACATCTATATGGAGACTGGAAGAGAATGACTGTTCTTACTTTCTCAGATCTCAGAGTGTCAGCTGTGGCTCAGTGGGTAGCACTCTTGCCTCTGAATCAGAAGGCTGTGGGTTCAAATTCCATACCACAGCTTCAGCACAAAAATCTAGGCTGACACTCCAGTGCAGAGCTGAGGGAGTGCTGCATTGTCAGAGGTACTGTTTTTCAGATGAGACGTTAAGCTGAGGCCCTCCCTGCTCTCTCAGGTGGACATGAAAGATCCCATGGCATTATTTCGAAGAAGAGCAGGGGAGTTATCCACAGTGTCTTGGACAATATTTATCCTTCAATCAATATAACAAAAAAGTGATTATCATTATCACATTGCTGTTTGTGGGAGCTTACTGTGTTCAAATTGGCTGCTGCATTTCCTACATTACAACAGGGACTACATTTCAAAAGTACTTCATTGGCTGTACAGCATTTTGGGACAGCCGGTAGTTGTGAAAGGCACCATAGAAATAAGAATTTAAGAAATAGGAGCAGGAGTAGGCCATTTGGCCCCTCGAGCCTGCTCCACCATTCAATAAGATCATGGCTGATCTGATCATGGCCTCAACTCCACTTACCCGCCCGTTCCCCATAACCCTTGACTCTCTTATCATTCAAAAATATGTCTATCTCCACCTTAAATATATTTAAAGAACCAGCCTCCACAGCTCTCTGGGGTAGAGATTTCCAAAGATTCATGACCCTCTGAGAGAAGAAATTCCTCCTCATTTCTGTCTTAAATGGGCGACCCCTTCGACCCCTTATTCTGAAACGATGCCTCCTAGTTCTAGATTCCTTCATGAGGGGAAACATCCTCTCTGCATCTACCCTGTCAAGACCCCTCAGAATCTTATATGTTTCAATAAGATCACCTCTCATTCTTCTCAACTCCAATGAGTAAAGGCCCAACCTGCTCAACCTTTCTTCATATGACAATCCCTTCATCTCAGGAATCAAACTCGTGAATCTTCTCTGAACTGCCTCCAATGCAACTATATCCTTCTTCAAATAAAGAGACCAAAACTATATACAATACTCTAGTGGTGGTCTTACCAAAAGTTGGAGCAAGACTTCCCTACTTTTATACTCCATTCCCTTGCAATAAAGCCCAACATTCCATTTGCCTTCCTAATTACTTGCTGTACCTGCATGCTAACTTTTTGTGTTTCATATACAAGAATTCCCAGATCTCTCTGCATTTTGTAATCTCGCCCCATTTAAATAGTAATTTTCTTTTTTTATTTTTCCTACAAAAGTGGATAACCTCACATTTTCCCACATTATATTCCAGCTGCAAATTTTTTGCCCACTCACTGTGCCTATCTATATAGCTTTGTAGATTTTTTGCGTCCTCCTCACAACTTCCCACATATCTTTGTATCATCAGCAAATTTGGCTGTGTTACACTCAGTCCATTCATCCAAGTCATTAATATAAATCGTAAATAATTGAGGCCCCATCACTGACCCCTGCGGCACTCCACGAGTTACAGTTTGCCAACCTGAAAATGACCCATTTATCCTGACTCTCTGTTCCCTGTTAGTTAACCAATCCTCTATCCATGCTAATATATTACCCCCAACCCCATGAGCTCTTATCTTGTGCAGTAACCTTTTAGGTGGCACCTTATTAAATACCTTCTGGAAATCCAAATGCACAACATTTAATGGCTCTCCTTCATCCACCCTGCTCGTTACATCCTCAAAGAACTCCAGCAAATTTGTCAAACATGATTTCCCTTTCATAAAACCATGTTGACTCTGCTTGGTTGCATTATGATTTTCTAAATGTCCTGCTATTACTTCCTTATTGATGGACTCCAGCATTTTCCTCATGACAGAAGGTAAGCTAACTGCTCTATATATTCCTGCTTTCTGTCTTCCTCCTTTCTTAAATAGAGGCGTTACATTTATGGTTTTCTAGTCCGCTGGGACCTCTCCAGAATCCAGGGAATTTTGGTGGATTACAACCAATGCATCCACTATCTTTGTAGATACTTCTTTTAAGACCCTAGGATGCAGGCCATCAAGTCCAGGGACTTGTCCACCTTTGGTCCCATTAATTTGCTTAGTACTTTATCTCTCGTGATAGTAATTGTTTTAAGTTCCCTCCCCCTCTGTAGCTCCTTGATTATCAATTATTGGGATGCTTTTAGTGTTTTCTATCGTGAAGACCGATATAAAACATTTGTTCAAAGTCTCTGCCATTTCTCTGGTACCCATTATTAATTCCCCAGTCTCATCCTCTAAGGGACCAACATTTACTTTAGCTACTTGCTTCTTTTTTATATACCCATAGAAGCTCTTGCTGTCTGTTTTTATATTTCATGCTGCTTTATTCTCATAAGCTATCTTCTCTCTCTTTATCATTTTTTTAGTCGTCCTTTGCTTGTTTCTAAAAATTTCCCAATCCTCTGGCCTTCCATTGTTCTTTGCAACATTATGTGCCTTTGTTTTCAATTTGATACCATCCTTTACTTCCTTAGTTAGCCTGGGATGATTCTTCCTTCTCTTAGAATCTTTGGGCCCTAAATTTGGGCCCACTGCTGCCAACATTCCTCTTTAAGTTGCGCCCAGTGCTACTTTCCATTTGGTGTGGAGTAGGCGGGAGGGGAGAACCGCCGGGAACTGCCCGCTGATATCAGCGGACGGCCGAGTGGCGCAACTGACCTCCCACCCGCCGAGTTACCATATTGATGCGGGCGGGAATCAGCGCCAGAATGGGGCAGGACCGCTGGCTGGAGGTTGTTCTATCCCCAACGGTGAATATGAAGAGCTGAAAATAAAGGTTAGTAAAAAATGTTTTAATTATTTCTTTATAGCGACTTACCTGGATGTGGTCCCCTGAAGGTGTTCCGATGTTTTTTTTTTAATGATTTTCCTTTTCAGGTCTTTGACCCTCCCTGGGCCCGACTCCATCCTCAGTGGCACTTGGGCGGCAAAGGCAAGTGCCTTTGCCGCCGAGATTGGGAGCTTCCGTCGGCTGCTGCCCAGATTGGCGGCATAAGTCCGTCTTTTGCCACCTGCCGCCCTTTGAAGGACCTTGTTGATGAAAACCCCGCCCAAAGTACCGTCAGGTACCTCGGCAGCCATCGGCAGTCCTTTGGGCAGCACTTGGGCGGGCAGGGGCCTTCACCAATTTTGGCCCTTTTGTTTCTCACTGGAATATATCTTTGTTGAGAGTTATGAAATAGATCCTTACATGTTTGCCACTGCTTTTCTACAGTCTTACTCTTTAATATATTTTGCCAGTCCACATTAACCAACTCTGCCTTCATACCTTTTTAATTACCTTTATTTAAGTTCAGGACACCAGTTTGAGACCTAGCTTTCTCACCCTCAAACTGAATTTGAAATTCTACCCTGCTATGATCACTCTTCCCAAGAGGTTACTTCACTATGAGATCCTTAATTAATCCAGACTCTTTACACATTACCAGATCTAAAATAGTCTGCTCCCTGGTTGGTTCCACAATGTATTGTTCCAAGAAACCATCCCGCATACACTCTATGAACTCTTCCTCAAGTCTTTCTTTCTTTTCCCTTGTTATGTGCCCCTCTCAGGCTGAAGGATGATAACACTTAGGGCCATCCAGACACATGGCACAATTCCATCTTCTTTGGATGTCCCTCTGTATGCCCTGCTGGCCAGCTTTGAGAAATGAGGTTGGAGGGCCAGAAATGCTCCCTCTACGTCATCTACTGCAGGCATATTCTCTCTGCTTTCTTAGGGTAATCCCTGGAAATCTCATGGCAAAAAAAGGGGGCAGGGACCCGGAGTCACAGGTCTTCACACTTTTTTCCTGTGCTTTCTTCCCAGATGATGTGGTCCTCAGATCACTAATTTCGGAGAAATTGGCAAATGTCTATATAAGTGTAGCAGTACCTTGAGATACAGTTCCAGTATTATTTTGGGTGAATAAATATATGGGACAGTAATAGCTCCTAGAATAACAGTAATAGCTACAAAAAGGAAAATAGAAAGACTTGGATTTATATAGTGCCTTTCCTGACCACTGGACATCTCAAAGTGCTTTACAGCCAATGAAGTACTTTTGGAGTGTAGTCACTGTTGTAATGTAGAAAATGCAGCAGCCAATTTGCGCAAAAGCAAGCTCCCATAAGCAGTAATGTGATAATGACCAGATAATCTTTTTTTTGTTACGCTGGTTGAGGGATAAATATTGTCCAGGACACCGGGATAACTCCCCTGCTCTTCTTCAAAATAGTGCCATGGGATCTTTTACGTCCACTTGGGAGAGCAAACATACATCAAACAATTATCACTTGGCACAAAAAGAATATCAACAAACTAAAACAAAAGCAAAATACTACGGATGCTGGAAATCTAAAATAAAAACAATTCAGGTCGATGACATTTCCAGTGCTGACTAAAGGTCATCATCCGGAAACGTTAACTGTGTTTCCCTCTCCACAGTTGCTGCCTGACCTGCTGAGTATTTGCAGCATTTTCTGTTTTTATATCACCAAACTAATCCTGTTCACAAAAACATAAGGGACACTTAAACGTAAAAGCTTCAGACTGTTGCAGTCATGGTGGTCCAGTTAGTGCGTGTTTCCTACACTGTAATTGCTTTGACAAGAAGTAGGTCCACACATTTGAATTAGTGTCTGCAGTGCAAGTCTTTTCAGCTGGTGTTTTTTGTGTGTCTTGCAGGGTCTGCGACACAGCAGCAGGAGGAAGAGAACATGGATGACTGGGTCTGGGTGGTATCCGTTCCTCCAGTGAGTCACTCAGAAATGCTCGAACTTCCCAATCACACACATAGAGTGCGCCCACCACTAAACAACCTGTCACAGTTTAATTGAATACTTTACACACTAACATGTAGTTATCTGGTGTTGTTGCATAGTGTTAGTCTCAGTGAATGACTGAGAAGATTAGACATTTTTAGTGCACACAATTTTACGGCCATACCTGTTGATGTACAGCATAACAATGATGGCTTCCACAGTGGGGCCAAAGTAGTAAGCCTGTGACAAATGATTCCGTTTTTGCGATTCGCATTTCTTGCACTGAAAAATATCCACCCAAACCCCAGCAGGTTCAATTCTTGTAGTTTTTGACTTTGAATTAATTTTGTAAGGATAATAGCATTGGGATTTCCATATCCGACTCTCTTATTTTCCCCCATATATTTATTTTTCCACCCATATATTTAAAATTACGCACATGGAGAATAATTTCAAAAGTTTCTTTTGGTTAGTTTAAATTAAGGGACCAACAATGAAAGCTAATAATATTCACATTGAGGGTATGGCAGCATAATGGTTATGTTACTGGACTAGTAATCCAAAGATCTGGACCAATAAGTCAGAGATGTGAGTTCAAATCTAACCACAGCAAGAGGAAATTAAATTCAGTTAATTAAATAAATCTGGAATTAAAAAGCTAGTGTCAGTAATGATAACCATGAAACTACTGGATTGTCGCAAAAACTCATCTGGTTCTTGTTTGTCCTTCAGGGAAGGAAATCTGCTGTCCTTACCTGTTCTGGCCTATATGTGACTCCAGGCCCACAGCAATGTGGTTGACTCTTAACTGCCCTCTGAAATGGCCGAGCAAAATACTCAGTTGAACCAAACTGCTACGACAAAACCAGCACTGTGGGAGTACCTTCATCACAAGGACTGCAGTAGTTCAAGAAGGTGGCTCACCACCACTTTCTCAAGGGCAAATAGGGATGGGCAATAAATGCCAGCCTTGCCAGTGATGCCCACATCCTCTGAAGGAATAAATAAATAAAAAATATTGCCCTGCGTGACGCTATTGAATCTTAATGTACATTGAAGTTGGGAGTTTGTTTGACCATTAATGTAACTTCTCTCAGAAAACTTAAGTACAAACATTTATCACATTACATTCCCATGTGCACAATATTTACGCAGATTCTAACTAGTTTACTTCAAATGGATAACAGCTGTGCACAAATAATTCACAAAGGAATGTTGTGCGATTGCCTCGTGGATTCGTAAGTTGAAATTTCTACCCTGACTGTCAGTTTCTGGGCTGGTTTCATACATTGAAGTCCCTGTAACAATGTAACACAATCTGTATGCTGGTCACTGGCATCAAGCATTGAAGATTCCTGCAGCACATAGCAAACCAGACGTTCTCAGTCATGTATGTAAAAAACAGCTGGATGTGTAAATGTTATGAGAAGAAGTTGCACATTGCCCTTAATGAGGTAATTATGTTTGAAAATTGAGAAACCTAGATGAAGAACCCAGATGTACAATGCAGGTCGAAAATAAGTGGGTGAGATAAAATCAAGAATTAGTGGTTGGATGGGCCTGAAATTGATGACCTTACCGCCGGCTGCCACCCAGTTTTCTCGGCGGTCTCCTCGTTTTTTTCGGCACTCTCCCCTCTGTGCGAGATTGGTGAGGCCCTCACGCCGGCAGTTTGGAAGGACTGCTTGGGAGCATCCGCTGGCGTGTGCCGGCATGCAATGCCAAAAAAAATCCTCCCGCCCGCTCCCGCCTGAGATTCATCCAAACGGCCCTCCGTTCCTGCAGGAGAAAAGACCGCCACGTGGAAGCAGGTCTTACCTGGACTGTCGGTATGAAGACCTGCAAGAAAAGATGAGTGAGTTTTTACTTTAATTCTTTTGCAGCAATTTTGTTTGAAAGGGTCCTCTGAAGGTTGTGTGATGTTTTGTTTCTTATTTATTGAGCATTTTTTTTTTAATGAGTTCTCCCCTTCCTGGGCCCGACTCCAGCCTTAGTGCAACTTTCTTCAGGATTGCATTTGCCGCCCAGAATCCTACCTATCGCCACCTACCAGCCAGAATTGGCATGTAATGCCCATTTTTTATGGTGGGCGCTTATTTCCTTTTTTCACCAAACTTCCACCCAAAGTACTGTCAGGATCTTAGCGGTCTTTTCGACAGTAAATGGGCAGAACTTGGCTTTGATCAAATTCGGTCCCTTGGTGTTAAAAGCCTGTAGATTGGAAGGGGAAAGAAATCTGAATAGAGGTAGGCTGTTCCACAGGTGTGAAGTTTTGGGAAAGAATGAAATGGCACAGTGAATCTTGATATTCGCACCATGGGAATGCAGCGAAGAGGAACAGCGAGCAAACCTGTGAGAAAAGCCATAGAGGCATTATGTTATTTTAAATTTTTTTTGCCACTTTCATTTGTTATCAGTAAAAATATTGGAGATGGGAGCAAAAAAGGCTGTTTGACACAGTCAACATTCAACCAGTGGGTACTGAAGTCTGTTAATTTGTCAATGAACATGGGCAGGGGGTGCCCACACCCCCACCTGATCCTGGAGCAGACCCCCAGCCCGGCTCGTGACCCAGATTCCCACTCCAGACCCTATCGAACCAGGGCCGCATCCAAATCCTCGGCAACACTTACCTGAGGGTCACAGTGACGTTAGCAGCAGCCCAAACGTGGAATCCTCTTGACCGGCGCATTCTTCAAGCTTCACTGGGAACACTGAGATGAGGCTCGAAGCCCAATATCTGGTCTCACCAATCAGGCACAGATGTGGCGACGACACGGCGCGAACTACACCCAAAAATGGTCGCTGCCCAATTTCTAAACCATTCTCTTTACATAGCTCTGCACAGCTCTACTTCAGTTCTACCAATCCTTCCCATACCTCTTCCTACAGCTCTCCTCAATGCAGCAAGCAACACTTCACTGCACTTCCTTTCTTTTTCTACTCACACCCTACAAACCTGCTATCACCCTTACAATTACATCTTGGCCCCAATTGCTGCTTCTTCCTGTCATTATGCACACTGCTAACTTGCCACATACAGCTTGAAAGCCCTTAAACATGACACATACTAACCCAATTCAACTCTTTTTGCAGGAGAAGCGGCAGGAGGGAGACTATCAGACGAGGAGGAGGTCCTCCACTTTGCAGACACTGACACCAATGTAGACGCTAACATCAATATTATTGGCAGAGGAAGGGCACAGAGCATCAGAAATGTCCAGGCTGGAGGTCACTCACAACAGGGTGTTTGTGAGTCTACTCTTCCTATTCTCTTTCTACTTCACTTTCTCACTCATGCACTCACATTCAACTATTGCACCTGGTGAAGCATGGTGCTGTCACTCATTTGTTCCTGCTTACCTTCACCACCACTTGCCAAACCTTGTGCCTCTCCTCTTTTTCTCAGATTATCAGATGTATTATGTGTTGCAGTCACACGGAGAGGGAGAGAACCCTCTAGAAGATGCACCATCACTCGCTCTGACCCTTCCAAGCACCATCGCAGCAACCAGCACCCTAGTGAGTTAGAGGGGTCTGTCCTGGGTGATTCGCCAAGCACCAGTGAGCAGGAGCAGGTACAGGTGGGCTTTAGCAGCATAGCCTTTAAAAGAAAGATGCTTTCTGTGAATCATCAATTGTTCAGTGCATTGGACTGCCTACCAGCGAGCTACCGTAACATGTCAGACAGTACAGAAGAGTCCTCTACCAGTTTGAGTGGGTATCTGGCACATGGCATCGACACTCTGCAGCCAACCATGGAACAAGTGGTCATCTCAATGGACACTGTAGCTGAGCCCTCCCTGTGGGAGTCTGTGACACCACTAGCACCAGCTCTCAAAAGTGCTTCTTTGGCTATAAAGCACTTTGGGACACCCTGAGGTCATGAAAGGCACAATATAAATGCCAATTCTTTCTTTCTTTCTAACTCTACGAGGGTCTAGGCTATTTACTTGGCCTGGACCCCAAAAATGTGCCTCAAATGCAGCTTTGAGTAGGCTCCTCCATTCACTGGGTGTATCAGCAGCCACTGACACTATACTGGGTCCCTTTGCAACTGGAGGAGCAAGAACTCCAGTTTAAGGCCTCTCTACTCCCATCCATGATTTCCTTTGTACGGGGTAGATGGAGTCAGAAGAAACTCTTAGAAACAGTGATTAGCCAGTGTAACCTGGTCTCTGCTGTTTTACTGAGGGCTCAGCTGGTGTCCCATGAGAGTCACAGCGGTAGACTGAGGGAACCCCGTAGAGGGTCAGCCCTAATATTTGTGCCATAAGAAAGGCGTTTAATTACAATGGTGGACTTAGCCCTCCATTGAGGACTTAATTTTCTTCCTCTACTGGTAGAAATTATTTGGTGCTTTTCCAGGAATTCCTGTCAGTATGAAATTAGTTGACTGCTATGTATAATTACCTTATGGAAGCATTTCACTCATTGTCGAAGTGTTTAAAATGCTGAAAGGTGTGGATAATATAGAGGTAAGCAGGTAGGTTAACTTACATTGTGATCAGAGGACTGGAGAACATCAGTACAAAACTTGTAAGACTCAAGCAAGACTAGAGATAAGAATTTGTTTCACTAACAAGCAGTCAATATGAAATAATATTCTATCAAAAGTAATTAATTCCATGTTGATTAACTTCCTTTAGAAGATGCTCTGGGAATGTCTGGTTTTGAAAGGGACTGACGGTTATAAGAATAAGCATTAAGCGGAGGGATGATCCATTGGGGAATACACCATCATGTGCACACACAGATGCATGTGTACATGCATTTTTTTTAATAGATAGAAGTATTTGTTCGTGTAGAGGGTAAACGCCGAGACAAACCGGTTGGTACGAATGGCCTGTTTCCGTGTTGTAAATTCTATGTATTTCTATATTTATGTCTTATGGTGTTGTGCACAGGGGAGAGAAATTCAATCACGCTGGAATATGGGCGTGCAGAGGGCAGGGCGCATACATCATGCAACTGTTAGTTGTCATGTATCCTACATGTTTGCTGCTTGTACTATTACATATGATGTGCCACCAGTGGGCACTACTATGGGAAACTTGCACAACAGTTCTATGGTCATTAAGGTGTGCCACCAGAGGGCACTGCAGTAGGAGACTTGTAGGTTACCTGTATAGGTGTGCCAGGCCTAGTATAAAAGGCAGGCCACCATGTGTGATCCTCACTCTCTGAGTGAAGAAATTTCTCCTCATCTCAGTCCGAAATGGCTTACCCCTTATCCTGAGACTGTGTCCTCTGGTTCTGGACTTCCCCAACATCAGGAACATTCTTCTTGCATCTAACCAGTCCAGTCCTGTCAGAATTTTATATGTTTCTAAGAGATCCCCTCTCATCCTTCTAAACTCCAGTGAATACAAGCCCAGTCGATCCAGTCTCTCCTCATATGTCAGTCCTGCCATCCCGGGCATCAGTCTGGTGAACCTTCGCTGCACTCTCTCAATAGCAAGAATGTCCTTCCACAGATTAGGAGACCAAAACTGAACACAATATTCCAGGTGAGGCCTCACCAAGGCCCGGTACAACCGCAGTAAGACCTCCCTGCTCCTATACTCAAATCCCCTAGCTATGAAGGCCAACATACCATTTGCCTTTTTCACCGCCTGCTGTACCTGCATGCCAACTTTCAATGACTGATATACCATGACACCCAGGTCACGTTGCACCTCCCCTTTTCCTAATCTGCCACCATTCAAATAATATTCTGCCTTTGTGTTTTTGCCCCCAAAGTGGATAACCTCACATTTATCCACATTATACTGCATCTGCTATGCATTTGCCCACTCACCTAACCTGTCCAAGTCAACCTACAGCCTCTTAGCGTCCTCCTCACAGCTCACACCGCCACCCAGCTTAGTGTCATCTGCAAACTTGGAGATATTACACTCAATTCCTTCAACTAAATCATTAATGTATATTGTAAATAGCTGGGGTCCCAGCACTGAGCCCAGCGGCACTCCACTAGTCACTGCTTGCCATTCTGAAAAGGACCCGTTTATCCCAACTCTCTGCTTCCTGTCTTTCAACCAGTTCTCTAACCACATCAGTACATTACCCCCAATACCACGTGTTTTAATTTTGCACACCAATCTCTTGTGTGGGATCTTGTCAAAAGCCTTTTGAAATCCAAATACACCACATCCACTGGTTCTCCCTTGTCCACTCTATTAGTTACATCCTCACAAAATTCTAGAAGATTTGTCAAGCAGGATTTCCCTTTCATAAATCCATGCTGACTTGGACCGATCCTGTCACTGCTTTCCAAATGCGCTGCTATTTCACCTTTAATAATTGATTCCAACATTTTCCCTACTACTGATGTTAGGCAACCAGTCTATAATTACCCATTTTCTCGCTTCCTCCTTTTTAAAAAAAGTAGTATTAGATTAGCTACTTTCCAGTCCATAGGAACTGATCCAGAGTTGATAGACTGTTGGAAAATGATTGCCAATGTATCCACTATTTTTAGGGCCACTTCCTTAAGTACTCTGGGATGCAGACTATCAGGCTCCACGGATTTATCAGCCTTCAATCACATCAATTTCCCTAACACAATTTCCCGCCTAATTAGGATATCCTTCAGTTCCTCCTTCTCACTAAACCCTCGGTTCCCTCGTACATCCGGAAGGTTATTTGTGTCTTCCTTCATGAAGGCAGAACTAAAGTATTTGTTCAACTGGTCTGCCATTTCTTTGCTCCCCATTATAAATTCACCTGAATCTGACTGCAGGGGACCTACATTTGTCTTCACTAATCTTTTTCTCTTTACATATCTAGAGAAGCTTTTGCAGTCAGTTTTTATGTTCCCAGCAAGCTTCCTCTCATACTCTATTTTCCTCCTACTAATGAAACCCTTTGTCCTTCTCTGCTGTATTATAAAATTCTCCCAGTCCTCAGGTTTGCTGCTTTTTCTGGCCAATTTATATGCCTCTTGCTTGGATTTAACACTATCCTTAATTTCCCTTGTTAGCCACTGTTGAGCCAACTTCCCCGTTTTATTTTTACTCCAGACAGGGATGTACAATTGTTGAAGTTCATCCATGTGATCTTTAAATGTTTGCAATTTCATATCCGCCGTCAACCCTTTAAATATCATTTGTCAGTCTATTCTAGCCAATTCATGTCTCATACCATCAAAGTTACCTTTCCTTAAGTTCAGGACCCTGGTCTTTGAAATAGCTGTGTCACTCTCCATCTTAATAAAGAATTCTACCATGTTATGTTCACTCTTCCCCAAGAGGCCTCGCACAACAAGATGGCTAATTAGTCCTTTCTCACTGCACATCACCCAGTCCAGGATGGCCAGCCCTCGAGTTGGTTCCTCGACATATTGGTCCAGAAAACCATCCCTTAAACACTCCAGGAAATCCTCCTCCACCGTATTACTACCAGTTTGGTTAGCCCAATCAATATGTAGATTAAAGTCACCCATGATAACTGCTGTAACTTTATTGCACGCATCCCTAATTTCTTGTTTGATGCTGTCCCCAACCTCACTACTACTGTTTGGTGGTCTGTACACAACTCCCACTAGCGTTTTCTGCCCTTTGCTATTCTGCAGCTTCACCCATACAGATTCCATATCATCCAAGCTAATGTCCTTCCTTACAATTGCATTAATTTCCTCTTTAACCTGCAATGCTACTCCACCTCATTTTCCTTTCTGTCTATCCTTCCTGAATGTTGAATACCCCTGGATGTTGAGTTCCCAACCTTGGTCACCGTGGAGCCATGTCTCTGTGATGCCAATTGTATCATATTCATTAATTGCTGCCTGCGCAGTTAATTCGTCCACCTTATTACGAATACTCCTCGTATTCAGGCACAGAGCCTTTGCCCCTTTAGAATTGTTCTGCAATGTGCCTTTTTGCTTTTTTCCTTGGATTTCTCTGTCTTGCACTTTTCTATCTTTTGCTTCTGCCCCCATTCTACTTCCCTCTGTCTCCTTGCATAGGTTCCCATTCCCCTGCCATATTAGTTTAACCCTTCCCCAACAGCACTAGCAAACACTCCCCCTAGGATATTGGTTCTGGTCCTGCCTAGGTGCAGACTGTCCGCTTGGTACTGGTCCCACCTCCTGCAGAACTGGTTCCAATGTCCCAGGAATTTGAATCCCTCCCTTCTGCACCATTCCTCAAGCCACGTATTGATCTGAGCTATCCTGCGATTCCTACTTTGACTAGCACGTGGCACTGGTAGCAATCCTGAGATTACTACTTTTGAGGTCCTACTTTTTAATTTAACTCTTAGCTCCCTAAATTCACCTTGTAGGACCTCATCCCATTTTTTGTTGGTACCTATATGCACCACGACAACTGGTTGTTCACCCTCCCCCTCCAAAATGTCCTGCAACTGCTCCGAGACATCCTTGACTCTTGCACCAGGGAGGCAACATACCATCCTGGAGTCTCGATTGCAGCCGCAAAAACTTCTATCTATTCACCTTACAATAGAATCCCCTACCACTATAGCTCTCCCACTCTTTTTCCTGCCCTACGGTGCCATTGCCTTGGCTGCTGCTGCCCTCCCCTGGTAAGTCATCCCCCCCAGCAGTACCTTGGGGCTTGTTTCGGGAGTCTAGTATCGGGCATGCGGACAATGTGGCCCATCCATCGGAGCTGATCGAGCATGGTCAATGCCTCGATGCTGGGGATGTTGGCTTGAGAAAGTATGCTGACGTTGGAGCGCCTATCCTGCCAATGAATTTGCAGGATTTTGCAGAGGCAGCATTCGTGGTACTTCTCCAGTGCTTTGAGATGCCTACTATGCATAGTCCATGTCTCTGAAGCACATAGGATAGGTGGGCGATATCACTTGTGCTCTATAGACCATGAGTTTGGTGCCAGGTTTGAGGTCCCCGTCTGCAAACCCTTTCTTCCTCAGGTGACTGAAGGCTGCATTGGCACACTGAAGGCGGTGTTGGAGTTTGTCATTGGTGTCTGTCCTTACTGATAGTATATTCCCAAGGTATGGAAAGTGGTCCACATTGTCCAAGGTCTCATCATTAATCTTGATATTTGGGGAACAGTACTGTGAGGTGGGGGCAGGTTGGTAGAAAACCTTTGATTACTGATGTTTAATGTAAGGCCCAGACTCTCGTATGCTTCAGTGAAGGTGTCAACAATGGTTTGGAGTTCAGACTCCGAGTGTGCACAAATGCATCATCTGTATATTGTAATTCAATGACAAATTGAACAACAACCTTGGATCTGGACTGTAGATTAGCTCCACTCCAGAAGGGAGCTTGTTAAAGGTGAGTTGAAGCATTGCGGCGTTAAAGATTGAGAAGAGCATTGGTGCAATGACACAGCCTTGCTTGTCCCCGGTCTGCAATTGTATTGGGTCTGTGGTAAAAATCACAGCTTGCATGTAGTCGTGAAGCAGGTGGAGAATGGTGACAACTTTTTGAAGACAGCCGAATTTGAGAAGGACACTCCATAAGCCATCACGGTTGACATTCGAAGGCCTTTATGAGGTCAAAGAAGACCATATACGGAGGTTGATGCTGCTTCCTACATTTTTCTTGGATTTGTCGTGCAGTGAACATCATGTCCGTTGTGCCCCTTAGTGGGTGGAATCCCCGTTGTGACTCTGGGAGGAGTTCTTCAGCCACTGGGGGAGAAGATTCTTGCGATGATTTTTTCTGCGGCAGACAGCAGGGAAACTCCTCTGTAATTGCTGCAGTCGGACTTGTCACCTTTCTTGAAGATGGTCACGATTACAGCATCTCTGAGATCCCCTGGCATGCTCTCCTCCTTCCGGATAAGAGAGATGAGGTCATGGATTTGCGCCAAAAATACTTCTCCACCATGCTTTAGTACTTTGGCGGGGATTGCATCTGCTCCTGAGGCCTTGTTGTTTTTTAGTTGTTGGGTGGCCTTTTCAACCTCAAACCGGACTGGGATTGTGCCGAGGTGATGATGGGTAGCATGCTGTGGGATGGAGTCAAGGACACTCACGTCAAAGACAGAGCCTTGGTTGAGGAGATCCTCGAAGTGCTCCTTCCAGTGGGCACTGACTGCCTCTCTGTTCTTGATGAGCACCTCTCTGCTCTTGGCTCTCAGTGGAATATGACCTTGAGTGCTTGGGCCTTCGGTGGTCTTGACTGCGCTAAAAAATCTACACACATTGTAGTTGGCCCTTAAGGTTCCGGCCGAGACCGGGCATTTCCAATCCACGACATCGGGCGGCGAGGGACGAGGAAACCGGTAAAAAACAGTAAAAACCATGGCACCGGGGGCCCTGACAACCCACAGCCGTGACAACACATTGCAGGAATAATACATAGCGGGAATAACACACATATCTAATAACATAAATACTAAAGCAAAATACTGCAGATGCTGGAATCTGAAACAAAAACTAGAAAATGCTGGAAACCTCAGCAGGTCAGGCAGCACCCGTGGAGAGTTAACGTTTCAGGTCTGTGACCCTGTGTCAGAACTGGAAAAGTTCGAGATATAACAGATTCTTAAGGACGTGCAGGGACAGTGAAAGGATAACATAAAGACCTGATAAACACATGGCCCTGACAACGCGCAGTCCTGACAACACGCAGCCCTGACAACGCGCAGCCCTGACAACACGCAGCCCTGACAACGCGCAGCCCACACAACGCGCAGCCCTGACAACACGCAGCAGAGCCAACGCGCAGCCCTGACAACACGCAGCCCTGACAACACGCAGCCCTGACAACGCGCAGCCCTGACAACACGCAGCCCACACAACGCGCAGCCCTGACAACACGCAGCAGAGCCAACGCACAGCCTTGACAACGCGCAGCCCTGACAACACGCAGCCCTGACAACACGCAGCAGAGCCAACACATAGCCCTGACAACGTGCAGCCCTGACAACGTGCAGCCCTGACAACACGCAGCCCTGACAACACGCAGCCCTGACAACACGCAGCAGAGCCAACACATAGCCCTGACAACGCGCAGCCCTGACAACACGCAGCCCTGACAACACGCAGCCCTGACAACACGCAGCAGAGCCAACACATAGCCCTGACAACGCGCAGCCCTGACAACACGCAGCCCTGACAACGAACAGCCGAGCCAACACATAGCCCTGACAACGCGCAGCCCTGACAACGCGCAGCCCTGACAACACGCAGCCCTGACAACACGCAGCAGAGCCAACACATAGCCCTGACAACGCGCAGCCCTGACAACACGCAGCCCTGACAACACGCAGCAGAGCCAACACATAGCCCTGACAACGCGCAGCCCTGACAACGCGCAGCCCTGACAACGCGCAACCCTGACAACGCGCAGCCCTGACAACGCGCAGCCCTGACAACACGCAGCCCTGACAACATGCAACCGGGACAACACATAGCCCTGACAACGCGCAGCCCTGACAACGCGCAGCCCTGACAACACGCAGCCCTGACAACGAACAGCCGAGCCAACACATAGCCCTGAAAACGCTAAGGGCTGATTTTGCACTAATTTGCACCCTGTTTTGTGCCTCAATGGGGTGGTAAATTGTGTCTCTGGGCATCAAACGGGGCTTCCAGGATTTAGCTCCCGGCCGGAAGTTTCGCCAATGGTTTTGCTGCGGTGCAAAAACTTACCATCCCGCCCTCCGTTTTGACCGTCAGGCTGACGTCAATCATCGTGCAAGGCTGCGTGACGATTGACGTCATCTAATTTTTGAGCATAAGGCCTGATTTTGTTGCCGCCCCAGGACCCGACCAAAAAAACCAAGTGGTCCCAGGGTGCAGCAGGTGCAATTGGTGGCATATTTAAGGGGAGGCTGGAGGATCTTATATCGCAGTTGTCAGTGACTGCCACGGTTACGCGTAGAATGCTGTGTGAGTCTACAGTTTAAAGCGGCACTTTTATGTGACTTAACCCTTTGTTTTCAAGGTCAGTAAGAGAGTTCAATGGAGGCAATACTAGCTCGGCAGCAAATCATGCTGATTGCTATAGGCAAGTGGCTTCAAGCTGGAAGCATGGCTCTTGGCCATTTTGGGCCACGGAATCGAAGAGGTCACAGATGTTTGGGGAGGAGGCCTTACCCCACCATGGGTTTACAGGGAACCTGGTTCATTTTTGATGTGCAGTGCGTTCGAAGGCTCGCTTCGGAAAAGAAGTGCTGACAGAGATATGCCAGCTCCCACAGACAGACCTAAGGTCTACCAACACCAACAGGACTGCGCTGCCCGTCAAGGTGAAGATAACCGTAGCGATGGCCTCCTATGCCTCCGGCTCCTTCCAGGCAGCAGCAGGGGACATATGCTGCATCTCTCAGCACGCTACACATTGCTGCATTCACCAGGTGACAAGGGCACTGGACGCACGCAGAATGGACTTCATAAAGTTCCCAATGTGCAAGGATAGCCAGAATGAAAGGGTTTGGATCATTTGCAGGCTTCCCCAAGGATCAGGGTTCCATTGAGTGTAGCATGTCACCCTGCGAGCAACATCACAGAATGCAGAGGTTTTCCGAAACCTAAAGGGATATCACTCCCTAAACGTTCAGCTGGTCTGCGACCACACTCAGTGCATCCTCACAATCAATGCCCGCTATCCAGAGAGCACACATGATACTTTCATCTTGCGCGAGAGCAGTGTCTCACGTATGTTTCAGTGACAAAGTCAAGGGCAGGGCTGGCTGATCAGGGACAAAGGATACGGCCTGGCCACCTAACTCATGACTCCCCTCCGGAACCCGATAAAATGACAGCCATGCAGCCACCCGCAACATCACTGAACAGACAATTGGCGTGCTGAAGCAGCGCTTCCAATGCCTGGACGGCTGTGGAGGCGGCCTTCAATACTCCCCTCAGCAGGTCTCCGAGTTCATTGTCGTATGCTGCCTGCTGCACAACACAGTCATCATGAGGGGACAGGCATTGCCAATTGGGATTTCAGGACCACCTCAGAAGGAGTAGGACAAGGAAGAGGAGGAAGAGAAGGCTGCTGAGGAATCCATACCGCAACCACCACAACCACAGGGGCGACAGGATGGAGATGTGATGGCTACGAGAGCCTTACATCGACAGCTCATCATTGACCGGTTAGCTTGAATGGGGATTGGGAGGTTTGTGCGTTGCATCATCACTCTAGCTACCATGTTGGCTATTCTACAATGGATTGTGCAAATGAGACACATGACAGCAATAGGAAAAGAAACTGCTTCCTGCAGTGCACAACATATAAAGGTAAAGAAACTGCTTCCTGCAGTGAGCAACAGCTAAAAGGACAAAAAATGCTTCCTGCAGTGACCAACATCCAAAGGGACAATAAATTGTTGCCAGCCCTTAGTGGGTCTTGGACAGACTTTCCCCACCCCACCACCCCCCCCCCCCCGCCCACTTCCCTTCAACCTCCTGCCATTCCTGCTGCTCCTCCTCAATGAGGCCTCAGGGCGTACAGCAAGGCTGCTAGAGGGCTGTGTTGGGTGCCAAACAAGGGAGAGGGCATCTGAAGATGCACTGGACCAGCTCCTTGCCTGGAAGGCCTGGCTTTCGACTGGGGCCCCTCTCCCTCGGCGTTACCAGTCACACATGGCTGGGGTGTCAACCGTGCATGGTGCATGGTTGGTGAGTGAGTGGTGGGAGCCGGAATGCTGTCATCCTGAGGAATGACACCATCTGCCATTTCCCTGGAGCCATTCACTCTCCAATGGAGCTGGGCCTCAGCAATCAGAACACGATGTGTATGAACAACTTGCTGGCCTGCTTTGGCGCCGTCACTTCCCCATTTGACAGTGGAGAACGCAGAGAGTATGGAATCAGACATGGACTACATCACCTGCCCAAGCTAAAGCAAAGCTTGAGCCTGTGATGCGCCCGAGTCTGCCGCGTGATCTGGATTTCCACTGTCGCTGCTCGTGGCCACCTGCCTCTGTGTGTGGGCAATGATGGCCTCGCTGGACTCATTTATTGCAACGACAATCTGCGACGCTACCTCCTCAACAGTCGCAATGAGCTTGTCAATGCTCACTGGGATCTGTCCCAATGCATCCATAAGGTCACGGTGCATCACTATGGTTTCCATGGACATTTTCACCAGGTCCACTTCAATGTCTGCCTGTCTGTGAGCAGACGGACTCTGCTGACTCACCCTCCGGAGAGCTGGCCTGCGAGATTCTACTCCGACACTGTGTTGCTGTACGCCACTGGAGCCGGGAGCGTCTGAATCCCCAAAGACCGAGAAGTCAGCGGCGTTGCCAAAACTTAATCCCGAGGGTGAAACCGGTGGGCTCGGATGCTCCACAAGAGCAGTGTCCTCCAGTGGCTCATTGTCGACCTCATGACCTGAAGTGGAGACCTCACTCGAGGGATGCTGCACCTTTGGTTGATCATCTGGAAATAGAAAACAGCAGATGAGTGGTTAGCAGCAGGGGAGGGGGAAAGATGACATGAAGAAGGTGGCAAGCACAGATTCATTTGAGGACTGCCGCAACTCCATAATCTCTTCCAATGCAGTGTATTCAGTCGCGTGTTCCAGTTACATACCCTCACTCCCCGAAGGGGGCCAGCATTGCCCCCAGCAAATGTCCGAGCTGGGACTCTCATGAGGGCAGAGACCCTGTCCTCCACATCCGTCAGTGGGATTGTTTGAGGCGGACTGCAGCCTGTCTGCAGCTGCTCACTCCTGTTGTAGGAGTGCTTTGACTACAAAGAGAAAAATAGGAAGAGTTCAAAAAGGGTATCTCTGCTGTTGTGCCACATATTCCTACTACAGTAGAATAAGTGATACTGTGTAAATGTTCTAGAGGCCTCCGTTCAATTTGTTTGGATCTTGCACGTGCTTCATCAGTATGTATTCGCAGGTTAGAGGCATCTAACATGGGGCTGTAAGTGATCTTTCAGAAAGTGATAGGAGCAGTTGGGGTGCATTGCAAGGGATGATCTTAATGATATAAATTATGTGCATAGATCATTAAAAGTGAATAGGTGCCGATGTAAGCCTTCATCCTTGTAATGCATTGTGAAAGGCACCCCAGAGTGTTGAGCGGGACCAGATACATGAAAAACTTCACATAATGTGTGAGATTAATATTACAAGTCATGGAGGCATACATAGATGCAAATAGTACTCATCCTGACAGTCTTGTGAGGTCATTGAGTTTTTTCGGCACTGTGTGCCAGTCCTGGGTAAAGTGTAAGCAGCAGACACCTTCTGTGCAATGTCCCTCCATATTCGCTTAAAGACAGGAGGGAGTGGTCTGGCTCCCCCTGTAAGTTGGAGTGAGGCCCACCTCCTCTCCACCATGCTCACCAATGTCCCACTAGCCTCCTGGCTGAAATACCTGGCACGCTGCCTTCCTTCCTGTTCCTCCATCTCAGCAGAAGTGGCTGAAGGGGGGCGGTTTAAATGCGCATGTGCGCAGGAAGCTGGCATGCCCTGCATTTACGTTTGCGACCGAAAAAGAAACCGAGAGGGAAAAAAACAATCATTGCACAGCCGCAAAATGGCCGCCTCCTTCAACGCCGAACGCTTTGGTCTGGCGCACAAAGTCAGGCGTGCAGCACCTGACTTAATGCCAATGCTCCTCCACATCACTTTTTTGCCAAAAATTCATGATGAGAACGCAAACTATTTCCCGGAGCAAACTTTTGCGCACCGCCACACCCCGAAATCCTAAAGGCGGAAAATCCAGCCCACAGTCTTGTCAACTCATAACTCTGATAGACTGATCACACACTGTCCTGACAACACACTGTCCTGACAACACACAGCCTTGATAACACACAGCCCTGATAAAACAGAGCGCTGACAATACAGACGCTGACAATACAGAGCCCTGACAATACAGAGCCCTGACAACACAGAGCCCTGACAATACATAGCCCTGATATCACATTGCAGAAATAACTCATAGCCCTGATAACTATGCCTTCCTAATGTGCTAGCCTATTAAATTAGGGTGCATAGCGGCCAGAACACGGAAAATATAAATCTAATGCTTCCAATGTGTTGGTCTGTCTGGCACTCGGGCAAAAGGGGAAGAATTTTTCATGGGGTGCTGTTGACGAGGGTTGCCAACTCTCCAGGCTTGCCCTGTAGTCTCTTGGAATTGAAGATCAATTTTCCGGAAACTTTAGCGAGCAAACCTGGAGAAAATTCATGGGAGCATTAAATTAAAACTACATGTTTATTTTTTAATTTTCTTTGAACACTTCTGAGTATTAGTTATAAAAATATTTAAGTTGGGAAAATGTCTGTTTGCCTGACAGTCAAGAATCATCCTTTCAGATAAGGAAAAGTTTTTGCTTTACAATTGGCGTGGGAAGACAGTGCACCGTGAGGATGGACGTTGGCCGACCAATGGCGAGAGTGTGGGGCCATGCCGTTTGGAGGCAGGAGATCACGGATGAAACCTCCAGGAATACATTCAACCGGAGTTGCCAACCCTACTATTGAGCAAGACTGAGTCATTGCAATATTGCAACATTGAGTCATGCATGGTGCTGGATTGTACCCTGAGCTTTGTGCTGCATTATAGAGAGAAGTAAATATAGTGTCTAAATGGGTATTCGCATAAGGAAATAAACTGCTGCAGCTGGGCTCTGACCTTTAAAAAATGTCTCCCATTTTCTTATACTTGTGTTAGTGGCAAGACTTTGTCCCACCTCCAAGATTCATGACTGAACATGTTCTGTTGTAGGCTAGGATAGATACACTGTGACTTTAAAAAAAATCCTGCTCAGGATGTTTAAAAGATGTAGCCTGTTTGGGTAGGGGAAATGTAGTTCTGCTTACGATCTTACTTCATGATCAAAGAATTTAAAGTAAGCTGAATGTTATGAATGCCGTTCAACACCCGAGTAGAATGAAATATTAAAGCTTCTTTTCCTTACCTTCATGAAAATTGATCAATGTGTTGTCTTTGTGAGTAGGACAATCAAACATATTGGGATGGGCATATATGGCATCAGAGGGAACATGTGGGAACATAATTAACATTTTTAGGAAAGCCTGGGATAAGCAGACTCACACCTGTCAGAAAGATAGTGAATGTCTTGAGTGTGTTGGGATAGTTTTCTACAATAGAAATTCCGACGTCCCGGGCCCATATGAAGTTTCTACAGACCCGGGAAGGCATTGGAAAAAACGGTTTTCAGCGCTGAAAACCAGCTTTTCCGCTCTGTCCAGTTGGAGCTTGATCGTAGACATATCGGGCGCGAGGACATTTCTTGGGCAAGATTGCGGGATTTATGCATATCTTGCCCAGCAAATGTTCTCAAAAATCTTGCGCCTGAAAAAGCAGGCGCATAGCCTACTTTTACAGGTGCAAGTGTTTTAAAATATACAAAAACACGATAAAATTAAATTATAAACACATAGTTTATTGTTAAAAAACCCTCTCCACTACAGTAAGTGTATTTTTAACCATAATTTTAAAAAATATTTTAAAAATCGAGAAAATATTTGATTTTTATAAGACATAATAACTTTAATTTCAATTAATTTTAAATACGTGTGATCTGATTTTTATTTTTTATTATTTTGTGTTTGGTTTTGTTCCCATTACTAACACTGAGAACTCGTAGATACGCATGTCTCAGTGCTATTAATGGGAACCTGTGAAATACTTACCTGATTGGCTGAGCAGTCACACGTGACTGCATCTTCTGCGTAGGACGGGAGTGCCTCCCTACCGGAATCCAGGGCGTCTCCTAGACCACCAGGTATTTTCGTAAAAAATCTCCAGCGAGGAGGCAATTGCCCATGGGAAGACCCCCAGAGGAATTTCTGGGCCATTATGTCTGAGAAGCAACAAGGGGGCATATTATATTTAGTAATGAGTAATGAGCCAGATATAGTTAACAGCCTAACGGTGCTTCAACATTTATCCAATAGTGATCATAACATGATCAAGTTCAACTTAGTGTTTGAAAGAGAGAAACGTGAAATAGCTACTAAGATTCTAGATTTAGGTAAGGCTGACTTCAACGGGATAAGACAGAGACTGTTCACAAATCTATTAATGGGTAAAACAACAGAAGATCAGTGGAAGATGTTCAAAAAGGAACTTAATGTGATACCGAACCAGTTTATACCCCTGAGGACAAGAGTTCTACATGCCAAAAAAACAGCCATGGACGACTAAAGAGGTAAGGGACAGCACAAAACTAAAAGAAAAAGAAAAAATAGCACAGATCCTGGTGAATGGGAAAGAGACAAAGAACAGCAAAGAGTCACAAAACAGATAGTAAGAGCTACAAAAAGGGAGTATGAAAAGAAACTTGCAAGGGATATCAAAATCAACACAAAGATTCTTTTTAACTATATTTGGAAAAAGAGGGTTGTCAGGAGCAATGTGACCCTTTCAAAGCTGAGATCGGTGATATTGTCAATGATAATAAGGAAATGGTGGACATGTTGAATAATTATTTTGCATCAGTATTTACAGTAGATGGAAATCCCAAGGAAACTAATATTGAATCAGGGACAGGGACTCAATAAAATTAACCTAAGTAAAATAACCGTAATGAAGAAAATAATGGCACTAAAGAGTGACAAGTCCACAGGACCAGATGGATTCCACCCCAGGGTTTTAAAGGAAGTAGGTGAGCACATTGCAGATGCCCTAACTATAATCTTCCAAAGTTCTCTTGATTTTAGATGGGAAAATTGCGCATGTCACTTTCTATTTAAGAATGGTGAGAGAGGGAAACCAGGGAATTATAAACCAGTTAGTCTAACATCTGTTGTTGGGAAATTACTACAGTCTATAATCAAGGATAGGGTGACTAAACACCTGGAAAATTTTCAGTTGATCAGAGAGCAAGCATGGAATTGTGAAAGGTAGGTCATGCTTGACAAACCTGATTGAATTTTTTGAAGAGCTGATTAAAGTAGTGCACAGGGGAATGTCTTATGGATGTTATTTATAAACATGTCCATAAAGCATTTGATAAAGTCCCACATAAGAGATATTATCTAAGGTAGAAGCCCACAGAATTAAAGGCAAATTATTGACTTGGTTAGGAAATTATCTGAGTGGTAGGAAACAGAGAGTGGGGATAATGGGCAGGTGCTCAAATTGGCAGGAGGTGACTGGTGGTGCACCGCAGGGATCTGTGTTGGAGCCTCAATTGTTCACAGTATTTATTAACACCTTAAGATAATGGCGTAGAAAACCATATGCCAATGACACAAAGATAGATGACAGTGTAGATAAAAGCATAAAATTACAAAGGGCTATTGATAGATTAAGTGAATGGGACAAATTGTGGCAAATGGATTTCAATGTAGGCAAATGTGAGGTCATCCACTTTGGACCTAAAAAAGATAGAGCACTTTCTAAATAGTGTAAACCTAAAAACAGTGGCGGTCTAAAGAGACTTGGGGGTCCAGGTACATAGATAACTAAAATAGAATTAACAAGAGCAGAAAATAATCAAAAAGGCGAATGGGATGTTGGCCTTAATATCTAGAGGACTAGAATACAAGGGGGTAGATATTATGCTGCAGCTATACAAAGCCCTGGTTAGACCACACCTGGGGTACTGTGAGTCAATTCCGGGCACCACTCCTTAGGAAGGATATATTGGCCTTGGAGGGAGTGCAGTGTAGGTTTACCAGAATGATAACCGGACTCCAAAGGTTAAATTACGAGGAGAGATTACACAAATTAAGGTTGTATTCCTTAGGATTTAGAAGGTTAAGGGTTGATCTGATCGAAGTTTTCAAGATATTAAGGGGAACAGATAGGGTAGATAGAGAGAAACTATTTCCACTGGTTGCAGAGTCTAGGACTGGGGGGGAATAGTCTAAAAATTAGAGCAAGACCTTTCAGGAGTGAAATTAGGAAGCAATTCTACACACACAGGGTTATACAAGTTTGGAACTCTCTGAAAACAGCAATTGGTACTAGATCAATTGTTAATTTTAAATCTGAGAAGGGATATGGGCCAAAGTTGGGTATATGGAGTTAGGTCACAGATCAGGCATGATCTCATTGAATGGCGGAACAGGCTCGAGGGGCTGATGGCCTACCCCTGTTCCTATGTTCCAGAGTAATGAGTTCTTGATTTAGGATAATTTCCTCTCCTGTTGTGTAATACCAGTTGATATACTGTTTCTTACAATACGATTTTATTTTATGTCTTTGAATCTAGCTGAAGTCAGAGATTTACACTGCTCGAATTCTCCCTCCCATACTTTCTGCTGAAGAGCTGGAGGAAGTACAGAAGAAGAAGGAGGAAATCGAGTATGAGATGAACACTGTGGTAAGGGCTCCTAATCCTCCTAATCAACGGAGTGGATTATTCTCTCTCATTTTACCTGATTTTGGGTGGACTGGAGAGCCTCCCTGCCACCTAACCCCAGTTTTGTGGTTTCCCATGGTTACAGGTGTACAGTATCTCCAACTATATTGTAAAGACACAAACAGCGTGACGACGTCATACAACAACATTTAACGGGTTGCCTTGCTAAGTGCAGTTTTCACACAAAGGTTGGTGGAAATCAGGAACTCGCTCTGCTCAAAGGCTGTTGAGGCTGGGGGTCAGTTGAAATCTTCGATTGAGATGGATAGATTTTTGCTACGCAAGGGTATTAAGGGATATGGATTAAAGGCCAGTAAATGGAATTACAATACAGATCAGCCATGATCTAATTGAATGACGGAACAGGCTCAAGGGGCTGAATGGCCTACTCCTGTCTCCGTGTTACGAATTCATCAGAGTGATTGACTGCAGCAGATAATGCAAGCGATTAAAAAACAAAATTACATTAAAAAAAATGTAAGATAACTTCTGCTGGCTACACTAGTTTGTAACAGATGACTTAGCCAGTTCTCTCTCCCCCAAGAACTCTACAGAATGCATCCTCCATTTGATCCCTGTTATTGGTTGAAAGTTTGCCATGTAAGAAACATAAGAACACAGGAAATAGAAGCAGGAATAGGGCATTCGGCCCCTCAAGCCTGCCCCGCCATTCGATATCATGGCTGATCTTCTACCTCAACTCCACCTAACTGCACTATCCCCATATCCCTTGATTCCCTTAAAATCGAAAAATCTATCGATCTCTATCTTGAAGATACTCAATAACTGAGCATCCACAACCCTCTGGGTAGAGAATTCCAAAGATTCACACCCACAGAATGAAGAAGTTTCTCCTAAGCTCAGTCCTAAATGGTTGACCCATTATTCTGAGACTGTGACTCATAGTTCTAGTCTCCCCATCCAGAGGAAACAATCTCCCTGCATCTACCCTGTCAAGCCCTGTAAGAATTTTGTATGTTTCAATGAGATCACCTCTCATTCTTCTAAACGCTAGAGAATATAGGCCTAGTCTACTCAATAGGACAATCCTCCCTTCCCAGGAATCAGTCCGGTAAACCTTTGTTGCACTCCCTAAATGGCAAATATAGCCTTCCTTAGGTAAGGAGACCAAAACTGTACTCAGTACTCCAGGTGTGGTCTCATCAGGGCCCTAAATAATTGCAGGAAAACATCTTTACTCTTGTATTCAAAACTTCTTGTAATAAAGACCAATATACCATTTGCTTTCTTAATTGCTTGCTGTACCTGCATGTTAACTTTCAGTGATTTGTGTACAAGGACACCAAGTCCCTCTGAACACCAACATTTCCCAATCTCTCACCATTTAAAAATTACTCTGTTTTTCTATTTTTCCTACCAAAGTGGATAACTTCACATTTCTCCACATTATATACCATTTGTCATGTTCTTGCCCACTCACTTAGCCTGTCTATATCCCCTTAAAGTCTCTTTGCATCCTCCAAATAACTTATATTCCCACCTAGCTTTGTATCATCAGCAAACTTGGACATATGCAAACATGGTCCTCTCATCCAAATCATTGATATAGATTGTGAATGGCTGAGGCCTAAGCACTGATCCTTGCGGTACCCCACTAGTTACAGACTGCCTACCCGAAAAAACCCGTTTATTCCTACTCTCTGTTTTCTGTCCATTAACCAATTCTCAATCCATGCTAGTATATTACCCTCAATCCCATGAGCCCTAATTTTGTTTAATAACCTCTTATGTGGCACCTTATCGAAAGAAGGGAGACTGTTAGTGGTAGCCTAATGAGATGCTTTGAGGATATGCATGTCAATGTAGTATAGTGATGCTGGTGAAAAGGGTGTGAGGAGCCGAAGAAAGTAATAGTGAGGAGAGAAGAAGCTGCTGTGTGGCACTAGGAGCAGAAGGAGGTTGAGGGAAGTGTGCTAAAGTGATTGAAAGAGAGTGCTTGTAATCAGGGGAGGGAAGGGTTGTGAGTGCTGGGGAAACAGGTTGTAATGTATGTACATAAGTTCTGCCCACCAACAGGGAGCACGACTGTCGGAGGTCCTAGGGTCATAGGTACAATCGTGCTGGGCCCGGTATATAACCTGAACATCACCTTTGTATCTTCACTTCTGGAAGCCATTAAAGACTGACCAGGTTACACCTAGTCACCGGCTCACAGTACAGAGTGCATTGTATCATTTCATACACCACACAGGTAGTGCAGGGTTAAGCAGAGAGTAATGCCACATAGGAGTTCGGAGACTTACCTTAGCAATCATTAAACGTCTTCTGGCATTACAGCCTGGTCCATGGTGTAATGTTTCTAGCATCTGTCAACAGCTTGTGTGGAGAACTTCCTGCTACCTGGTGGGAAGAGGATGTCCCTCCTCCAGCTAACCTCCTCCATCAATACCTCCAATAAAGCATCCAAGAACCAGGGGGCTGGTTGTGGAGGAGACCTTTCAACTTCTTTTTTGCCTGCCAGTGCGGGAAACCTTCAGTGACAGTTGCCTTCAGGTAAAGTGCACCTCACCTTTAAGAGGTGCAGCCTGACTTTAAATAGTATCAGGGGCACCCGATATCCATGCTTCCTCATTCGACGATCAATAACACTAAAAGAGCGAGTAGCCCACACATTTCATTATAATGAGAGCCCTGACCCATTTCACTTCCTGGATGTGCTCATGTGATTCGCACGTGTACTGATTTTGGGCCAGAAAAATAGGCCCAGACAAATTTCTGCCCCAGGTTCTCAGTTTAACACCATCAGTAGAACCCACAACACCACCAACATCCACAACACCAGCAGCAGTAGCAACCACAACAGCAGCCTTCTCCTCAATGACCTGTTGCTGTACAGGAGAGAGAGGATCAGCACAGGGCTGCAAGGTGCCAGAAGCAATACCCCCAACACAGGGTATACAGGCAGAAGATGAGCTTCCTGAACATGACTGAGCAGCAGTGCCAAAGGAGGCTCAGGCCATCACGTCAGATCATCACAGACATTTATAGCTTGCTTGAACAAAACCTGCTGCCCAGAGGACCTGGGGGACACACCTTACCAGTGGCTGTCAAAGTCACCACCGTCCTCCACTTCTTCACCTCAGGCTCCTTCCAGGGATCTGCAGCAGGCATTTGCAGGATCTCGCAGTTGGCCTCTCACAGATGCATCACCCAGGTAACCAATGCTACGTTTGACAAGTCAGCTAATTATGTAAACTTTGCCACTGATGAAGCCAGTGTTACTGAGCAGGTGCTCGGTTTTGCGGCTCTGGTTGGATTCCCACAGGTGCAGGACGTCATCGACTGCATACATGTGACCATCAGAGCACCCCACATCACCCAGGAGTGTTTGTGAATCACCAGGACTTCCATTCCCTCAATGTGCAGCTCATCTGCAACCATAGGAAGATCATCATGCATGTGTTTTTCATGTTTCCAAACAGACTTACCCGCTGGCCGCTTGGAGACAAGGGCTATCCACTAAAGACGTGGCTGATGACACCCTTGAGGAGGCCAAGTCCTAAGGCCCAGGAGCATTATAATGACAACCACATGCCCATCAGATGTGTCATTGAGCAAGCAATCAGCATGCTGAAAATGCGGTCCGGATACCTTGACAAATCTGGAGGAGCCCTTCAGTACTCACCAGGTAGGGACTACAGAATCATCGTTGTTTGCTACACGGTGCATAGCATTATGCAGCACTGAGGATTGGAGCTGCAGAAGAAGCAAGGTGCAGAGTGCACAGCCTCTTCAGAGGCGGAGGAGGAACAGATGGAATATGAGGAGGCGAAGGAGGAGGATGAATCTGAGGTGGAACGGGCACCTGCAGTGGCAGATATTGCTGCCTTGGAGGCCCAGGATGGCCTCATACTGACCAGATTGACTTAACTTGCTGCAAGGAACCCATATGACTGCCACATGCTGTATTAAGTTCCACCCCGGCCACCCCCACAACACCAAAAAGCAGCCCTACAATGACCAAGCCATTCCTCTCACCCAAACCTCCATAGCTCGAGGTTAAGTAAGGTCTCGCCATTCACTTAAAGTGACGTCACTTCCCAGGTAACCGGCCAAAATGGACAAGACCGGAAAGTGGTGCAAAGAAATAAATTTATGTGCATCATAATTGAACTAAACTTAACACTAACATTTGTTGATACACTCATGTGCATATAATTGTGCATCTAGGATTGTGTCATTTTTCTTTTCTGCCTGCTTCCACCAGATGCAACCCCTGTTGCTGGAGCAGAGGTAGAGGCAGGCTGCTTACTTTCCTGCTGCGACTGCTATGACGCTTTTGGCGGACATCTTCTGGGTTTTGAAGACTGCTCCTCTTGCAACTGTGCAGAGGCAGACTTGGCCATTGGGATCCGAGGTGGCATGTCCCCTCTCAGTATCTTCCGTCTCATGGGCCACCCGCACTTTCCTGGTAGCAAAGAGGTGAAGAGCACCTTGCTGCACATCAGTGGGGGGATGAAGGCCTAGGTCTATATTTATATCTCTCCTTGAGATGAGTTAAGTGAGCATCTGCCATCTGTTGTCCATAACAAGCAAGTTCTCATTGGACTGGCGCATTTGCTGCTCCATGCAGGTGGCCATCCTTTCCATGGAACAGCACATCATTGCCATCACCTGTGAGATGATAGTGCTCATGTTGGAAATGGACTCCTCCATTCTCTGTACAGTTGCACATAGCGTGGCTGCAAAGGATGCTAGAGCCTCACACAGTTGTTCCTCCAAGATCACCCTCTTTCTCAATGGTCCCCAAGGTTCAGCATCCGCATGCAGCTCAGCAGAGCTTGGTGCGTCCTGCGCCCTCCTTCGAAGAGTCTCCACTGTTGTCCCTGTCAACACCATCTGCTGTTGCTCACTTGTGATGTGAGAGACACCAGGTGACATCACTACTGTATCTCGCACAGGACCCACTGAGGTGTGCGTGTCTGTGCTGGTGCTGGTGTTGGCTGTACAATTGTAGCAAGACTTTCTTACTCTTATACTCAGCACCCTTGCAATAAAAGCCAACATGCCATTTGCTTTCCTTATTGCTTGCTGTACCTGCATGCTAGCTTTCTGTGTTTCTTGCACAAGGACACCCAAATCTCTCTGAACACCAACATTTAAAAGTTTCACTCTATTTAAAAAAGATTATGTTTTTCTATTCTTCCTACCAAAGTGAATAACCTCACATTTCCCTCCATTATACTCCACCTGCCACCTTACTGCCCACTCACTTAGTCTACCTATAGCCCATTGCAGATGCTTTGTGTTGTCCGCACAGCTTACTGTCCCACCTAGCTTTGCATCATCAGAAAGCTTGGGTATATTACACTCGGTCCCTTCATCTAGGTCATTAATATAGATTTAAATAGCTGAGGCCCCAGTACTGATCCTTGCGGCACCTCACTAGTTACAGCCTGCCAACCTGAAAAATACCCGTTTATCACTATTCTCTGTTTTCTGTCCGTTAACTAATTTTCTATCCATGCTAATACATTACCTCCAATCCTGTGGTCCCTTATCTTCTGTAATAAACTTTTATGTGGCACCTTATCGAACGCCTTTTAAAAATCCAAATATACTACACCCATTGGTTCCCCTTTATCTACCCTGTTAGTTTCATCCTCCAAAAACTCCAATAATTTTGTCAAACATGGTTTCCCTTTCATAAAACCATGTTGACTGCCTAATCATGTTATGATTTTCTAAGTGTCCTGATACCACTTCGTTAACACTGGATTCCAGCATTTTTCCGACAACCGATGTCAGGTTAACTGTTCCTTGTTTTCTCTCTCCTTCATTTCCTGAATATTCCCCCTACGAGTGACTGCTGTATGCCATGTAGCTGTATGATATGTAATTCTGTCACGAGTTTGCTGAGATGACCCCTTCTCTCCATGTCGCACTACCAGCTGCTCGGCAACTCCAGAGACTTCCCAGGCAGCCTCCTCTGCTAATGTTAGGGTGGACAATGATGGAGTGCTACCTCCTGTTCTCTCCCACTTATTGTGGACTCTCTTTTCCTTCAAGGAGGGAAAGAAATGATTGTGTTAGACTGATGGAATGAGTGTAAGGAATGAATGGGTTACATCTGTAGAGGGTGACAATAATGGAGTGGGGTGCCAAGTGTCCTCCTTGTGCGTTGTTAGTTGGTATGATTGCATTAGGATCAGGGTGAGGGTGAGGGGTGGCTAGTGAGATGGGGATGTGATAATGTAGAGAGAGAGAGAGTGATGGGTTGGCGTGCAAGGTATGTTGGTGTGAGTAAGGATGAGCAGAAGCAGGGTTGGGAAGGCAGAGTGATGGGGATGTGATGAGAGGCACAGCCGGATGAGGTTGAATATGGCTTTACACTCATTTTTCCTGATCTAATGAGATAATTGAAATGTTGCGGCACTTATCCCAGGTCCCCCGACCACATCCCTGCTATTGACCTCCTCTGCTGTTTGGAGCCAGACACTTTTTATCTCCTGTGGAGGTTTTTTCCGCCCATTAGAAGGGAAGACGACCTCCCTGTGTGCTCCTCTCCCTCCACAAGCGTATGGAGAGAGTCATTGAAAAACCTGGGTGTAGCTCTGTCTCAGTGCAGTCACGTTTGGCACCCTTTCTAGCTGTCCAAGTGTACAGTGTACTGCCTGCACACTCCTAGATTAACCTTCAAATGCAATGTGGCCATGGCTCCTTTAAATAACCCGGCTGAAAACGCGGCATTGCTGACGTCATCAGACCTGCACCATTTAATAGGACTGGATAATGTGCAGGGCAGCCTTAATAGGCTCCATTAATGGAAAGTCGGTCTCAGGAGCGGCAAGGTATTAAGAACGGGGTCGTGAACCACCACGGCGACCGCCCACAACCGACCTGCCCAGGTAAACAAAATTCCAGCCATAATTGTCAAAGTAATAGTAATAGTTGATTGCAGTGAAGGAGCTCCCTGACCTGTTCCATGAGAACAATCTTCATGTGAGGAGCAAAATTAAATGAGAAATTTCAGTCTTGTAAATTCTAGCTCGTTCATAAAAAAAACCTCACTTACTCTAACTATGGAAAATGATCACTAGAGTACTACTTGTGACCCACATACATTGATTGTTGCTTATTAAATGGATAACCATCCATTCATTATTAGATCAGTATTTAATCCTAGATACGAGGAGACAACTGCATTACTTTTAATACCTCAGCAAATCATAAAATTATTGACATACAGCAGGCACTTAAACAGATGTTTAATAATTGTGGCTCATATTGGATTTTAATAAAAATCATTACTTTTCTCATCTATCTTCCAGGCACAGTTGATTTATCACTACAGGGTGCTAAGCATGTTTGGTTATGGGTTTATGGCCTCGGCATTTCAGCGCATATACCCTGCTCTTGAATGGTGAGGTCCAAGGCGCCTCTGATATTGGGTAAGACTCCTAACGCAGATCTTGAGTCTCGGGCGTCATTTTCATCGTGCCGGTGAGCTGCAGAGAGCACCAGGCAGCTTGTCGGTGTAGCGCGATGAAAGATCAGGCTGCTGCTGACATCGTAGTGGCCCATGGGTAACTGAGAAAGGTGGGTGGGGTGGGCTGGAATTGGCCCCAATTAGAGAGACTGTTGAGAGGGACCAGATGCATGAAAAACTTCACATCATGTGTGAAATTCAATTTAGAAATCATAGGGCTAGAAGCTCCACTTTTTGCCGGCTTAACGCCCACTTAACGCCCATTTTACCGCTGAAATGACATATAACGCCCATATATCGCCCATTTTGGCACAAAATGGAAACTGGCGGGCATTTTTCAGAAACTTATCGCCGAGCATTACTTTCCCCATGTGGTTAACGCCGAGAAAAAATATTACCGCCTGCCCACTTTTTTGGGGCGCAATCAGCAAGATGGGCGAATTCAACACCCATAATATCGCCCAGCGTTACTTTTCGCACGGAATTAACGCCGAGATTCAATATTATCGCTCGGTGACTGTTTTTTGTCGTAAAGAGCATATTTATCCAAACTAGCGGCCATGGAGATCACCCATCGTCAATTTCTCCACCTTGCACATATTTCGCCCACAATATCGCTCGCTCAAAAAAACGCCCACATAAAGTGGAACTAACCGGAGCGAATCACAGCATTATGGACACCATGTTGTAGATCACATGTCGCATCCTTTAAAAGGCTGCTGTGCTTCAACCTCGGGGGAGTTCGGATGTACTCTGCACGTCATTGGAGTTAATGTGAACATCTCTAAAAACATCTTGACCACACTGTGACCAATTGGAATTGAAGAGGTGTGTTCATAGGGGCATTCCTTGTTTGTGTGCAATTGGTGGAAAACAGAGAGCTACTGCAATGGGATCTGTCCTTTATCATCCTCTCTTGGTGACCAAATACATGCAGCAGACTCGACATCGCCAAAGGTACGCTGCACTGCATTATGTGTCCAATGTACGAAGTGACAGACAGATGAGGAGGACCAGACGTTACACCCGCTGCAAGTACAAGGAGAAGCATTCTTACCTCGACTTGCCCGACACCACCTGCTTCTGGAGACTGTGCTTCCACAAAGAGGTTATCAGTGAGGTATGCCAACTGATAAGGGCAGATCTGCAGCCTGCCAGGATCATCAGAACTGCACTGTCCGTCGAGGTCAAAGTCACCACAGCCTTGTCGTTCTATGCCTCGGGTTCTTTTCAGGTCACAGCAAGCGACATTTGCGGACTTTCTCAGTATACCACACATCGCTGCATTAGACAGGTCACTGAAGCCCTGTACGCGCATAGGAGGGACTTGATCAGCTTGTCTATGACCTAGGAGGCACAGAGTGAGAGGGCTCTAGGATTCTCCAGAATTGCAAACTTCCCCAAGGTGCAGGCTGCAATAGACTGTACGCACATCGCGATGTGGGCACCTTTTCAGGATGCTGAAGTTTTCAGGAACCGCAAGGGATTCCACTCCCTGAATGTCCAGCTGGTTGTCGACGACCAACAAATTATACGCAATGAATGCTCAATTTCTGGGCAGCATCCATGATGTGCACATCCTGCATGAGAGCACTGTATCTGACTTGTTTAACAATGAGCCACAAGGTCAATACTGGATGCTTGGGGACAAAGGATATGGCCTCGCCACCTGGCTGATGATAGCCCTGTGTGACACCCACACCGAGGCCGAGAGGCGATACAACGAGAGCCACAGAGCAACTCGCAATATCGTGGAGAAAACCATTGGCGTGCTGAAGCAGCACTTTAGATGCCTGGACCACTCAGGAGGTGAGCTCCAATACCACCTTGAGCAGGTAGCACAATTAGTGGTGATGTGCTCCATGCTACACAACTTGGCTATCAGAGGAGACAAGAATTGCCTGATGAGTCTGACAGTCCACCTCACCAGAGAGGAAGAGGAAGATGAGGAGGTGGACGCTGACATCGGGCCAGACAGTCAGGCTGATGCCGAAGCCATTCCCCCGCCCCCCTGTAGACCGCATTTCAGGGCCCATGGTGGCATGATAGCTGCAAGAGCCTTACATTAGGAGCTCATCAATGATCGCTTTGCCTGAAAGAAGATTGCCGTTATTTACAAGGCTGACACACTGCTGGGTGTGTGGGTGATACATCAAAGGTGGGCATCACCTTGGTGACAGTTAAAGTTTAAGTTGATTGAAGTTAAGTGTGATTATACCCTTTGATGTTAAGGAATCACCAGCATGTAATGGTGCAGCTATCTAAGCCAATGTGCTGCAAGGTTTTGTTAAATAAAAAACATTTAAACTGAACATTAGTCTGAAATCATCAGTATTTCTGTACAAGGCAACCCTTTCCCCCGCACCCCCCACCCCCCGCTTCTCCTCCCCACTTCTATCCCTTCCCCTTCCCCTACTGACTCCAAGCCGCCTGGCGATGCTTCATGGGGGGGGCGGGGTGGGTGACGGCCGAAGCGCTGCTTGGACGGATACAGGAGAGGACGGTCCCGAGGCGGGAACGTGCTCCGAGCCAGAAGCAAGATATTGCTGCTGGCTCTCATGTGTGGTTGGCAATGGGGGTGCTTCATCTTGGGGTGCAGTGCGGCGCTCCGGGACCACTGGGAGCCCTCTATTACCAGTGCTCCCAGCTACCAGCTCCAGGGCCTCCTCCAGCCCTTCCATGTTACATCTTATTTGTTGAACAAAAACTCGGTGCCAACTATGTTCTTGGTGCTTAGTAGGCTTTTTGCTGCTGGTGAATCTCCGTCGTTCCTCCCACAACAACCAAATAAGCACACACCACAGCCACACACGCCTTTAGTCCCTCTGAGCTCCCTCTCTCTCTGTCTCCTCTTCTGCGCATGTCATGATGACTCTTGACCTCCTGAATCGCGGGAATCGAGTGTTGCCATGCCATTGCTAAGGCCAGCCACACTTTATTGCAGAAGGTCAGAAAAATGTTACGCTACTGCCCATTTGATATCGCTCACAGTAACACCCATTTTCAAAAATGTAAAGTAGGTGTTTTGAGAATGGGCGAGAAGCCGGCGATCTGAAAACCCTTTTTTAACGCCCCCGCCGGAAATAATGCCCATTTTTGTGCGATAAGCTCAAAAGTGGAGGTTCTAATCCATGGAGGCATACATAAATGCAAATGGTACTCACCCTGACGAATATGGTAAGGTCATTGAACTTTTTTCGACTCTATTTTGCGATTAATGCCCCAAAATCCAAAGAGCCCCATGTTGTTGGTTGCAGCCTAACAGGCAGTCACTTTAAGGATCACCTATTTGGTTGCACGTAGACCAGTGCCGGCTGCACTCAGGAAAATCAATCTTACAGTGAGTGCCTCAAATAGGTGTGAGGCCCCTTATCTGCATTTGCCAAGGACCTAACACCTGTTTTAGGTATGGGCACTGCATGCCAATTTTTTTTGTCCTTTAACAATATGGTCAAAATGAGCATGCACATTCTGTCTGCCATACTGGAGCATTAGGATGCTCTTTAGCACCCGAAAACTGGGGCTGCATGGTCAAATTTCTAGGCCTATGTCTAATACTGTAATTATGCAATATTCTATGATGATTTTTGATGAATTTTGTACTCTTCAAGGTGAGGGATGTTAGTGCTAGGGAATGGAACACTTTGCACTTTAGGCACCCAAGCTCTGATCTCAACCTAACCCACCTTTGTAGGATTGGGTCTTACACCCCGCCCGATTTTACTCACTGTTGTCATCAATGGAGCATAAAATCGGCAGGGTATGAAACTAGTATTCGACCCAAATCGGCCCTGTTCCCGCTGGGAGAGTTAGGTTAAAATCAGGGCTCCATTTTTAGTGTTGATCACTCCCAGGTCAACTACAGCACAGTTAGATGCAAAGTAAAGCTCCCTTCACACTGCCTCAATAACATGTCTCAGCCCCAATCCTTACCAAACCATTTGAATTTTGAGAATGGTGTATTTTTATCTTGTCGTACATAGGATTATATATTGCATAGAATGTACCATACAGCAACAGGCCATCCTGCCCAACTTGTCTATGCCAGTGTTTATTCTCAACACGTGCCCCCTGACACTCTAATTATCTATTCTCACCCTGTCCCCATATCCCTCTTTTCCTTTCTCCCTCATGTATACAGCAAGCCTCTTCTTAAACTTATCAATACTCTCTGCTTCTTCCACTCCATTGGACACCGAGTTTCACATTCTCACCACAGTGTAAAAAAATCCTTCCTAAATTCTTTATTTGATCTATTAGTGGTGATCTTATAATTATGTTCCCTTGTCCTGGACTCACCCACAAGTCATAGAAACATAGAAACATAGAAAATAGGTGCAGGAGTAGGCCATTCGGCCCTTCTAGCCTGCACCGTCATTCAATGAGTTCATGGCTGAACATGCAACTTCAGTACCCCATTCCTGATTTCTCACCATACCCCTTGATTTCCCTAGTAGTAAGGACTTCATCTAACTCCTTTTTGAATATATTTAGTGAATTGGCCTCAACAACTTTCTGTGGTAGAGAATTCCACAGGTTCACCACTCTCTGGGTGAAGAAATTCCTCCTCATCTCGGTCCAAAATGGCTTCCCCCTTATCCTTAGACTGTGTCCCCTGGTTCTGGACTTCCCCAACATTGGGAACATTCTTCCTGCATCTAACCTGTCTAACCCCGTCAGAATTTTAAACGTTTCTATGAGGTCCCCTCTCATTCTTCTGAACTCCAGTGAATACAAGCCCAGTTGATCCAGTCTTTCTTGATAGGTCAGTCCCGCCATCCCGGGAATCAGTCTGGTGAACTTTCGCTGCACTCCCTCAATAGCAAGAATGTCCTTCCTCAGGTTAGGAGACCAAAACTGTACACAATACCAAGGTCCTGTACAATTGTAGCAACACCTCCCTGCCCCTGTACTCAATCCCCTCGCTATGAAGGCCAACATGCCATTTGCTTTCTTAACCGCCTGCTGTACCTGCATGCCAACCTTCAATGACTGATGTACCATGACACCCAGGTCACTTTGTACCTCCCCCTTTCCTAATCTGTCACCATTCAGATAATAGTCTGTCTCTCTGTTTTTACCACCAAAGTGGATAACCTCACATTTATCCACATTATACTTCATCTGCCATGCATTTGCCCACTCACCTAACCTATCCAAGTCGCTCTGCAGCCTCATAGCATCCTCCTCGCAGCTTACACTGCCACCCAACTTAGTGTCATCCGCAAATTTGGAGATACTACATTTATTCCCCTCATCTAAATCATTAATGTACAGTGTAAACAGCTGGGGCCCCAGCACAGAACCTTGCGGTACCCCACTAGTCACTGCCTGCCATTCTGAAAAGTGCCCATTTACTCCTACTCTTTGCTTCCTGTCTGACAACCAGTTCTCAATCCATGTCAGCACACTACCCCCAATCCCATGTGCTTTAACTTTGCACATTAATCTCTTGTGTGGGACCTTGTCGAAAGCCTTCTGAAAGTCTAAATATACCACATCAACTGGTTCTCCCTTGTCCACTCTACTGGAAACATCCTCAAAAAATTCCAGAAGATTTGTCAAGCATGATTTCCCTTTCACAAATCCATGCTGACTTGGACCTATCATATTACCTCTTTCCAAATGCACTGCTATGACATCCTTAATAATTGATTCCATCATTTTACCCACTACCGATGTCAGGCTGACCGGTCTATAATTCCCTGTTTTCTCTCTCCCTCCTTTTTTAAAAAGTGGGGTTACATTGGCTACCCTCCACTCCATAGGAACTGATCCAGAGTCAATGGAATGTTGGAAAATGACTGTCAATGCATCCACTATTTCCAAGGTCACCTCCTTAAGTACTCTGGGATGCAGTCCATCAGGTCCTGGGGATTTATCGGCCTTCAATCCCATCAATTTCCCCAACACAATTTCACGACTAATAAGGATTTCCCTCAGTTCCTTCTCCTTACTAGTCCCTCCGACCCCTTTTATATCCGGAAGGTTGTTTGTGTCCTCCTCAGTGAATACCGAACCAAAGTACTTGTTCAATTTGTCCGCCATTTCTTTGTTCCCCGTTATGACTTCCCCTGATTCTGACTGCAGGGGACCTACATTTGTCTTTACTAACCTTTTTCTCTTTACATATCTATAGAAACTTTTGCAATCCGTCTTAATGTTCCCTGCAAGCTTCTTCTCGTACTCCATTTTCCCTGCCCTAATCAAACCCTTTGTCCTCCTCTGCTGAGTTCTAAATTTCTCCCAGTCCCCGGGTTCGCTGCTATTTCTGGCCAATTTGTATGCCACTTCCTTGGCTTTAATGCTATCCCTGATTTCCCTTGATAGCCACGGTTGAGCCACCTTCCCTTTTTTATTTTTACGCCAGACAGGAATGTACAATTGTTGTAGTTCATCCATGCGGTCTCTAAATGTCTGCCATTGCCCATCCACAGTCAACCCCTACAGTATCATTCGCCAATCTATCCTAGCCAATTCACGCCTCATACCTTCAAAGTTACCCTTCTTTAAGTTCTGGACCATGGTCTCTGAATTAACTGTTTCATTTTCCATCCTAATGCAGAATTCCACCATATTATGGTCACTCTTCCCCAAGGGGCCTCGCACAACGAGATTGCTAATTAATCCTCTCTCATTACACAACATCCAGTCTAAGATGGCCTCTCCCCTAGTTGGTTCCTCGACATATTGGTCTAAAAAACCATCCCTTGTGCACTCCAGGAAATCCTCCTCCACCGTATTGCTTCCAGTTTGGTTAACCCAATCTATGTGCATATTAAAGTCACCCATTATAACTGCTGCACCTTTATTGCACGCACCCCTAATTCCATGTTTGATGCCCTCCCCAACATCACTACTACTGTTTGGAGGTCTGTACACAACTCCCACTAACGTTTTTTGCCCTTTGGTATTCTGCAGCTCTACCCATATAGATTCCACATCATCCAAGCTAATGTCCTTCCGAACTATTGCCTTAATTTGTTCCTTAACCAGCAATGCTACCCCACCTCCTTTTCCTTTTATTCTATCTTTCCTGAATGTTGAATACCCCTGGATGTTGAGTTCCCAGCCCTGATCATCCTGGAGCCACGTCTCCGTAATCCCAATCACATCATATTTGTTAACATCTATTTGCACAGTTAATTCATCCACCTTATTGCGGATACTCCTTGCATTAAGACACAAAGCCTTCAGGCTTGTTTTTTTAACACCCTTTGTCCTTTTAGAATTTTGCTGTACAGCGGCCCTTTTTGTTCTTTGCCTTGGGTTTCTCTGCCCTCCACTTTTCCTCATCTCCTTTCTGTCTTTTGCTTTTGCCTCCTTTTTGTTTCCCTCTGTCTCCCTGCATTGGTTCCCTGCCATATTAGTTTAAATCCTCCCCAACAGCACTAGCAAACACTCCCCCTAGGACATTGGTTCCGGTCCTGCCCAGGTGCAGACCGTCCGGTTTGTACTGGTCCCACCTCCCCCAGAACCGGTTCCAATGCCCCAGGAATTTGAATCCCTCCCTGCTGCACCACTGCTCAAGCCACGTATTCATCTGCGCTATCCTGCGATTCCTACTTTGACTATCACGTGGCACTGGTAGCAATCCCGAGATTACTACTTTTGAGGTCCTACTTTTTAATTTAGCTCCTAGCTCCTTAAATTCGTTTCGTAGGACCTCATCCCTTTTTTTACCTATGTCGTTGGTACCAATGTGCACCACGACAACTGGCTGTTCTTCCTCCCTTTTTAGAATGTCCTGTACCCGCTCCGAGACATCCTTGACCCTTGCACCAGGGAGGCAACATACCATCCTGGAGTCTCGGTTGCGGCTGCAGAAACTCCTATCTATTACCCACACCATTGAATCCCCAATCACTATTGCTCTCCCACTCTTTTTCCTGCCCTCCTGTGCAGCAGAGCCAGCCATGGTGCCATGAACTTGGCTGCCGCTGCCCTCCCCTGATGAGTCATCCCCCTCAACAGTACCCAAAGCAGTGTATCTGTTTTGCAGGGGGATGACCACATGGGACTCCTGCACTACCTTCCTTGCACTGCTCTTCCTGTTGGTCTTCCATTCCCTAGCTGGCTGTGGACCCTTTCCCTGCGGTACGACCAACTCGCTACACGTGATACTCACGTCATTCTCAGCATCGTGGATGCTCCAGAGTGAATCCACCCTCAGCTCCAACTCCGCAACGCGGACCGTCAGGAGCTTGAGGTGGATACACTTCCTGCAGATATAGTCGTCAGGGACACTGGTGTCGTCCCTGAGTTCCCACATGGTACAGGAGGTGCATAACACCCGACCGAGCTCTCCTGCCATGACTTAACCCTTAGATACACTTAAATTGGCAACAACAATGTTAAAAGTTACTCACTGATAAAGAAGAGAAAAAAGAAAAATTACTCACCAATCACCAGCCAATCACTTACCCTCTTGGCTGTGACGTCACCTTTTGATTTCTTTCTACTTCTTTTTTGCCTTCTCCCTGTAGCTGCACAAGTACCTTCTCGACGCTGGGCCCCTGACTCCCTGCTGTGCCTTTTATAGGCCTCTCCACGCACCTCCTCGACGCTGCTCCCGACTGCCGCCGACGCTGGGCCCCGGACTCCCTGCTGTGCCTTTTATCGGCCTCTCCACGCACCTCCTCGACGCTGCTCCCGACTGCCGCCGACGCTGGGCCCCTGACTCCCTGCTGTGCCTTTTATAGGCCTCTCCACGCACCTCCTCGACGCTGCTCGTAACAGTTTTTCCACATCCGTCCTATCAAACCACTTCATGACCTCTGAAAGTCCATGTGTACCACATCCACTGCATTGTCTTTGTCTACTCTTTCTGTTAGTTCTTCTAAGAATTCAGAGGTTGGTGAAATGTGACTTTCCTTTACCAAAATGATGCTGACTAATTTATTTTATTCTTTATCTCTAGAGCTTTGGTTATATCTGATCTTATCTCAAAGACTCTAATATCTTTCCGACCACTGACGCGAAGCTAACTGTACCACAGTTTCATGAGTTAGTTCTATCGCTCTTTTTGAAGATAGGAGTTACATTTACTGTTCCCAATCCTCTGGCACTATCCTTTTTCTAGTCAACTTGTGTACATGCTATCTCCTCCCTAGTTTCTTTGAATGTTCATGGGTACAATCCATCTAGACCAAAGGACTTGTCCTCCTTAGGTTTGGGTAGTTTATCTAGGCTCAGTAGAGATTCCTTTCGCTCATTCACAAGACATAAGTGGGCAGATTTTCCTCTCCAGCACCTGGCACATAGAAACATAGCAAATAGGTGCAGGAGTAGGCCATTTGGCCCTTCGAGCCTCCATTCGATAAGATCATGGTTGATCATGAACTTCAGTACCCCATTCCTTCTTTCTCTTCATACCCCTTGATCCCTTTAGCCGGAAAGGGCCACATCTAACTTCCTTTTGAATATATCTAACGAACTCGCCTCAACGACTTTCTGTGGTAAGAATTCCACATGCTCACAACTCTCTGAGTGAAGATATTTCTCCTCATCTCGGTCCTAAATGGCTTACTCCTTATCCTTAGAATGTGACCCCTGGTTCAGGACCTTCCCAACATCGGGAACATTCTTCCTGCATCTAACCTGTCCAATCCTGTCAGAATTTTATATGTTTCTATGAGATCCCCTCTCATTCTTCTAAATTCCACTGAACATAAGCCTAGTCAATCCAATCTTTCTTCATATGTCAGTCCTGTCATCCCGGGCATCAGTCTGGTGAACCTTCGCTGCATTCCCTCAATAGCAAAAACGTCCTTCCTCAGATTAGGAGACCAAAACTGTACACAATATTCAAGGTGTGGCCTCACCAAGGCCCTGTACAACTGTAGTAAGTCCTCCCTGCTCCTATACTCAAATGCTCTCACTATGAAGGCCAACATGCCATTTGCCTTCTTCATCGAATGCCAACTTTCAATGACTGATGTACCATGACACCCAGGTCTCATTGCACCTCCCCTTTTACTAATCTGTCACCATTCAGATAATAATCTGCCTTCCTGTTTTTACCACCAAAGTGGATAATCTCACATTTATCTACATTATACCGCATCCGCCATGTATTTGCCTATGCACCTAACCTGTCCAAATCAACCTGCAGCCTCTTAGTATCCTCCTCACAGCTCACACTGCCACCCAGCTTAGTGTCATCTGCAAACTTGGAGATATTACATTCAATTCCTTCGTCTAAATCATTAATGTATATTGTAAATAGCTGGGGTCCCAGCACTGAACTTTACGGTACTCCACTGGTCACTGCCTGCCATTCTGAAAAGGACCCGTTTATTCCTACTCTTTGCTTCCTGACTGCCAACCAGTTCTCTATCCACGTCAATACATTACCCCCAATACCATGTGCTTTAATTTTACACACTAATCTCTTGTGTGGAACCTTGTCAGAAGCCTTTTGAAAGATGATATACACCACATCCACTTGCTCCCACTTGTCCACTCTACTAGTTACATCCTCAAAAAATTCTAGATTTGTCAAGCACAATCGTCGATGGTAAGACCAAGCTCTTATCTGCTAAAGAATAAAATATGTTCCAAGAGATTTAACAACTGTTATGTATTAAACCACTTGCAACCTGTATCACACTACCACCAGAGGGCCTACCTGTTGGAGTCCCAAGAGATCCCAACATTCCTTGGGAGCACTGTATATAAGCAGGCCACCCACGAGGTACCTGCACTCTGGCATTTTATTAAAGGAGCTAAGGTCACACTGACTCATTGTTCATAGTACTCAGTTTCATCCTTTATTATGAGTGTTTCAATTGGCAACAAGGTAACGAACAACCACGTGAAAATGCAAAGAACAGTTGGTATCCTGGAGAAATTCTCAGAAGGGGATGTTTGGGAGACTTTCGTGGAGAGACTCGACCAATACATGATGACCAATGACTGGAAGGGGACGAGAACACTGCCAAACGAAGAGCGATCCTCCTTACTGTCTGTGGGACAACAACCTATGGCCTCATGAAGAATCTTCTAGCTCCGGTAAAACCAACAACTAAATCCTATGAAGAATTGTGTACACTGATCGGGAGCACTAAATCCTAAGGAGAGCGTTTTGATGGCGAGATAGCGGTTCTGCACATGTCAACGGTCGGAGGCCCAGAAAGTGGCGAGCTATGTCGCTGAACTAAGGTGCCTCGCAAGTCATTGTGAATTTGAGGGATTCCTAGAACAAATGCTTAGAGACTTTTTTGTACTGGGCATTGGCCATGAGGTAATCCTTCGCAAACTGTTGACTGTTGAAACTCCGAATCTAAGCAAATCCATAATGATAGCCCAGGAATTTATGTCCACCAGTGACAACACCAAACAGATTTCGCAGAGTAAAGAGGTTTCTGCCAGTTCTCTGTGCACAAAGTAACATCATTTGCGAGCAGGAATATACATGGCAGAACGTACACGCCGGCTGCTGTTACACGACCTCAGATAACCCAGAGTCAGCCATCAATCGTTAATGCGAGGCAGTTAACAACTTGTTGGCGATGCGGAGGTGATCATCGGGCTCATCAATGCGCAAGGGAGACGACTGGGTATGGGGGAACTCACAAGAGACTGCCTTTCAGAAAGCCATAAATCTGTTGTGTTCCAACAAACTGCTTGTCCTGAAGAACCCTTGTAAACGATTAGTGCTAGCTTGCGATGCATCGTCATACGGGAACGGGTGTGTGTTACAACAGGCTAACGAATCGGGGATTTTGCAACCGGTCGCTTAACCGTCCAGGATCCCAGTGGAGATGCAGGAGGCGATTAAGCCGTTCCATGCGCAAAGACGAAAAGTCCCTGTAGGCGGACTGTCTGATGTGGGGTAAACGCGTGGCCCTGCCCAAGAAAGGCAGAGATACGTTCATTTGTGAACTGCACAGCATACACCCAGGCATTGTAATGATGAAAGCCATAGCCAGATCCCATATGTGGTGGCCCGGCATCGACTCAGAGTTAGATTCATGCATGCGCCAGTGCAACACTTGCTCTCAGCTGAGCAATACACCTAGAGAGGTACCGCTAAGTTTGTGGTCGTGGCCCTCCAAACCGCGGTCGAGTATCAACGTGGACTATGCGGGCCCATTTCTAGGCAAAATGTTCTTGGTTGTCGTGGATGCTTACTCAAAATGGAGTGAATGTGCAATAATGTCTGTAAGCATGTCCACGGCCACCATTGAAAGCCTACGAGCCATGTTTGCCATGCACAGCTTGCCTGATGTCCTAGTCAGTGACAATGGGTCGTGTTTCACCAGTGCTGAATTCAAGGAATTCATGACCCACAATGGGATCAAGCACGTCACATCTGCCGCGCTCAAGCCCGCATTCAACGGCCAGGCAGAACGGACAGTTCAGACCATCAAGCAAAGCTTGAAACGTGTGATGGAAGGCTTCCTGCAGACCCGACTATCCCGAGTACTGCTCAGCTACCGCACCAGACCCCAGTCTGGGATTCCCCCAGCCGATTCCCCCAAAGAGCGCTCAAATCAAGGCTCTCGCTTGTCCACCCTGATCTCCATGATCACGTGGAGGGCAGGCAGCATCAACAAAGTGCGTACCATGACCACACAAATTTGTCAGGCAATATTGAGGCCAAGGACCCTGTGTTTGTACTCAATTATGGACATGGTCCCAAATGGCTCGCTGGCACAGTCATAGCCAAAGATGGGAGTAGGGTGTTTCAGGTCAATTGACTAATGTGCAGAAAACATTTGGACCAAATCAAATTGCAGTTCCCCAAAGCTACGAACAACCCGAAGAAGACACCACCATCTTTGACCCTCCAACGCACACACAAGTGGCAACTGACATCATGGTTGACCACGTAGCCGAACTCACCATCCCCAGCAGTGCGGCAAGGCCAGCTGCCCAGCAGTCCAATGACGAACGAACCAACTCACCCACACCCGCATTTGTACCAAGACGATCGACAAGGGAGCGAAAAGCCCGAGATCCTCTCACCTTGTAAATAAGTGTACTATTAACTTTACGGGGGAGTGATGTTATGTATTTAACCCCTTGCAACCTGTATCACACCACCACCGGAGGACCTACCTGTTGGAGTCCCAAGGGATCCCAGCATCCCTTGGGAGCACTGTATATAAGCAGGTCACCCACGAGGTACCTGCACTCTGGAGTCTTATTAAAGGAGCTAAGGTCACACTTGCTCATTTTTCACAGTACTCAATTTCATCCTTTATTATGAGAGCATCAACAACAGACTTAATCACAGTATCAGTCATTGCTCCATGGTAACACTCTTCCGTCTGAGTCACAAGGTTGTGGGTTCAAGTCCTACTCCAGAGCGTTGAGCACATACAATCTAAACTGACACTCCAGTGCAGTACTGAGGGAGTGCTGTACTGTCGAAGCTGCTGTCGATTCATTCATTCTCATCCTTGTTTTCAAATCCCTCCATGGCCTCGCCCCTCCCTATCTGTAATCTCCTCCAGCCCCACAACCCTCTGAGATATCTGCGCTCCTCTAATTTTGGGCTTTTGAGCATCCCTGATTTTATTGCTCAATCAATTGTGGTCGTGCCTTCAGCTGCCAACACCCTAAGCTCTGGAATTCCCAACCTAAACCTCTCCACCTCGCTACATCGCTTTCCTCCTTTAAGACACTCCTTAAAACCCACCTATAATCATAGAATCGTAGAAATATTACGACACAGAAGGAGGCCATTCAGCCCCTTGTGTCCGTACCTCTTTGGTCAAGCTTTTGGTCATCTTCCCTAATATCTCCTTATGTGGCTCGGTGTCAAATTTTATTTTAAAGCACTCCTGTGAAGCGCCTTGGAAAATTTTACTATGCTAAAGGCGTTATATAAATTCAAGTTGTTCTTGTTGTTGTCTTTTTAATGAGACATTAAACCGAGGCCTCGTCTGCCCTCTCAGGTGGATGTAAAAGATACTATGGCACTATTTTGAAGAACAGTAGGGGGGTTTCATTCTGGGATGTGGGCTTTGCTAGCAAGGCCAGCATTTATTACCCATCCCTAATTGCCCTTGAGAAGATGGTGGTGAGCCGCCTTCTTGAACAGCTGCATTCCTTGTGGTGAAGGTACTCACACAATGCTGTTCGGGAGGGAGTTCCAGTATTTTGACCAGCGACGATGAAGGAATGGCGATATATTTCCAAGTCAGGATGGTGTGTAACTTGGAGGGGAACTTGCCAGTGATGGTGCTCCCATTCATCTGCTGCACTTGTTCTTCTAGATGGTAGAGATCACGGGTTTGGTAGGTGCTGTCGAAGAAGTCTTGGCGAATTGCTGCAGTGCATCTTATCGATGGTACACATTGCAGTCATGGTATGCTGCTGGTGGAGAGAGTAAATGTTGAAGGTGGTGGATGGTGTGTCAATCAAGCGGGCTGCTTTTTACCTGGATTGTGTTGAGCTTCTTGAGTGTTGTTGGAGCTGCATTCATCCAAGCAAGTGGAGAGTGTTCCATCACACTCCTAACTTGTGCCTTGTTGATGGTGGAAAGGTTTTGAGGAGTCAGGAGGTGAGACACTCATTGCAGAATATCCAGCCTCTGACCTGCTCTTGTTGCCACAGTATTTATGTGGCTGTTCCAGTTAAGTTTCTGGTCAATGGTGACTCTCAGGATGTTGATGATGGGGGATTCAGTGATACTAATGCTGTTGAATATCAAGGGAGGTGGTTAGTCTCTAGCTTGTTGGAGATGGTCATTGCCTAGGACTTGTGTGGGGCAAATGTTTCTTGCCACTTATCAACGCAAGCTTGAATGTCGTCCAGGCCTTGTTACAGGCAGCCATGGACTGGTTCATTATCTGAGAAATTGCGAATGGAACTGAACACTATGCAATCATCAGCGAACATCCCCACTTCTGATCTTATAATGGAGGGAAGGTCATTGATGATGCAGCTGAAGATGGTTTCGGCCTAGGACACTGCCCTGAAGAACTCCATCAGCGATATCCTGGGGCTGTGATGATTGTCCTCCAACCACCACAACCATCTTCCTTTGTGCTAGGTATGACTCCAGCCAGTGGAGAATTTTCTTCCTGATTTCCATTGACTGCAATTTTATTGGGCTCCTTGATGCCACACTCGGTCAAAAGCTGCCTTAATGTCAAGGGTAGTCACTCTCACCTCACCTCTGGAATTGAGCTGTTTTGTCCATGTTTGGACCAAGGTTGTAATGAGGTCTGGAGCCGAATGGTCCTGGCAGAATCCAAAATGAGCATCGATGATTTTTTAAAAATTTGTCCGGGGATGTGGCCATCGCTGGCAAGGCCAGCATTTATTGCCCATCCCTAATTGCTCTTGAGAAGATGGTGGCGAGCCGGGTATTGGTGAATAAGTGTCGTTTGATAGCACTGTCGATGACACTTTCCATCACTTTGCTGATGATTGAGAGTAGACTGATGGGACGGTAATTAGCCAGATTACATTTGTTCTGCTTTTTGTGGACAGGACATACCTGGGCAGTTTTCCACATTATCAGATAGATGCCGGTATTATAGCTGTCCTGGAACAGCTTAACTAGAGGTGTGGCTAGTTCTGGAGCACGTCTTCAGCACGACAGCCGAGATATTGTCAGGGCATTTGCTGTATCCAGTGTGATCAGCCGCTTCTTGATATCACGTGGAGTGAATCGAATTGGCTGAAGACTGACTTCTGTGATGGTAGGGACCTCAGGAGGATGTCAATATGGATCATCCACTCGGCACTTCTGGCTGAAAATTATTGCAAATGCTTCAGCTTGTCTTTTGCATGCGTGCTGGGCTCCGCCATCATTGAGGATGGGGATATTCATGGAGCTTCCTCTTCCCGTTAGTTGTTTAATTGTCCACCACCATTCATGACTGGATGTGGCAAGACTGCAGGGCTTTGATCTGATCCGTTGATTGTGGGAGCACTTAGCTCTGTTTATAGCATGCTACTTCTGCTGTTTAGCATGCATGTAGTCCTGTGTTGCAGCTTCCTCAGGTTGGTACCTCATTTTTAGGTACGCCTGTGCTGCTCCTGACATGCTCTCCTGCACTCTTCATTAAATCAGGGTTGGTCCTCTCGCTTGACGGTAATGTTAGAGTGAGGGATATGCCAGGCCATGAGGTTGCAAATTGTGGTGGAATACAATTCTGCTGATGCTGATGGCCCACTGTGCCTCATGGATGCCCAGTTTTGAGCTGTTAGATCTGTTTTGAAACTAGCCCATTTAGCACGGTGTTACTTCCACACCACACAATGGAGGGTGTCTTCAGTGTGAAGGTGGGACTTCATCTGCATAAAGACAGTGCAGTGATCACTGCTACCAATGCTGTCATGGACAGATGTATCTACGACAGGTAGATTGGTGAGGACAAGGAGAAGTAGGTTTTCCCTCGTGTCAGTTCTCTCAGCACCTGCCGCAGGCCCAGTCTAGTAGCTATGTCCTTCAGGACTTGGCCAGCTCAGTCCGTAGTGGTGCGACCGAGCCACTCTTGATGATGGACATTGAAGTCCCCCACCCAGAGTACACTCTGTGCCCTTGCTACCCTCAGTGCTTCTTCCAAGTGATGTTCAACATGGAGGAGTACTGATTCATCAGCCGAAGGAGGGCGGTAAGAACATAAGAAATAAGAGCAGGAGTAGGCCACCTGGCCCTTCGAGCCTGCTCCACCATTTAATAATATCATGGCTGATCTGATCATGGACTCAGTTCCACTTCCCTGCCTGCTCCCCATAACCCTTTATTCTCTTATCACTAAAAAATCTGTCTATCTTCGCCTTAAATATATATTTAGGTGGTAATCAGCAGGAGGTTTCCTTGCCCATGCTTGACCTGAAGACATGATTCTTCATGGGATCCAGAGTCAATGTTGAAGACTCCCAGGGTCACTCCTCCTGACTGTATACTATTGTGCCACTTCACCGGTGTCCTTGCCAATATTTATCCCTCAATCAACATCATTGAAACAGATTACCTGTCCATTATCACATTGCTGTTGGTGGAACTTTGCTGTGTGCAAATGGGTTGTCATGTTTCCTAAATTGTGATAGTGACTACACTTCAAAAGTAAAAAATTGGTTGTAAAGTGCTTTGCGATGTCCTAAGGACTTGAGAGGCACTATATAAATGCAAGTCTTTTAAATGTTCACTAAAAATGTTGCGAGGCCAATCCAATTTAGATTTCAAACAGAAAGGGAGGAGCCAAGCCACATTTAAACAAATATATACAATATAATTAGCTCCCTTATGTGTATGACTACCAATTACATTTGAATGTATCTGATAGATATTCCAATTCAGGGAGCTACGGCAACTGTCTTGAGGGGTATTTAAGCTGTTCAACCAGCCATGTTCAACTCAGTGGAATGGAGTTGAATCTAGTCAATTGGCACCTTCAGCTGGAAATTTACAGGCAGCCTACAAGATATCCATGCTGTTACACCAGAAGCTTTGGCCTGGATATCCAACTTAGATATTGACATTTGATTTGCTTTGCTACTACCATACGAAAGAAGAAGAGGAGAAAATAGGTTAGATTAATTAGTTCCCCCAGTTGGAAACAATGTAGATATATAAAATTTAGCTGCAAATAAATGTTGGCTTATATATATTATATCCCTGTTCAAAAAAGGGGAGAGGGATAAACATGCTCAATAGACAAGGCCAGTCAGTCTAACTTCAGTGGTGGAAAAAATAGTAAACACCATTGTCAAAGACAAAATTAATTCTCACTTGGAGAAACATGGGTTAATAAGGACAGTCAGCATGGATTTGTTAAAGGTAAATCATGTCTGACTAACCTGATAGTTAGTTGATAAAGTAACAGAGAGGGGTGATGAAGGTAGTGGGATAGATGATGTCTTATATGGACTTTCAAACTGTATTTGATAAAGTGCCACATAATAAATAGACTTAATCAGAAAATAGAAGCACATGGTATTAAAGGGACAGTGGTAACTTGGGTACATAATTTTCTAAGGGATAGGGGACAAAGAGTAGTGGTGAACCGGATGCTTTTATGACTGGAGAGAAGTATGCAGTGGGGTCCCTCGAGGTCGGAATTTAAGGAGGACATAGGCGGACACATGGCAGATGCAATTTAATGCGGATAAATGTGAAGTGATGCACTTTGGAAGGAACTACATGGAGAGGCAGTATAATCGAAAAGCATACTATTTTGAGGGGGATGCAAGTGCAGAGGGACTGGGGGTATATATTCACAAATCTTTGAAGGTGACTGGGCAAGTTGATAAGGCAGTTAAGAAAGCATATGGGATACTTGGCTTTGTAAATAGGGGCAAATACAAAAACATGGAATTCATGCTAAATCTTTACAAATCACTAATCTTCACAAGTCGCCAGGACCAGATGGTTTTCCATCCCAGGGTTTTAAAGGAAGTAGGTGAGTACATTGCAGATGCTCTAACTATAATCTTAGTTTTCTTGATTCAGGAAAAGTTCTTTTAGATTGGAAAATTGCACATGTCACTCTGCTATTTAAAAATGTTGAGCGAGGGAAACCAGGGAATTATAGACCAGTTAGCCTAACATCTGTTGTCGGGAATTTGCTGAAGTCTATAATTAAGGAGGGGTGACTGAACACCCTGAAAATATTCAGTTGATCAGAGTGAGCCAGCATGGATTTTTGAAAGGTAGGTCATTCCTGACAAACCTAGTTGATTTGAGGAGGTGACTAAAGCAGTGGACAGGGGAATGTCTGTGGATGGTTTTTATATGGACTTCCAGAAGGCATTTGATAAAGTCCCACATAAGAGACTATTAACTAAGATAGAAACCCACGGAATTGAGGGCAAATTATTGACCCGGATAGGAAATTGGCTGAGTAGCAGGAGACAGACAGTAGGGATAATAGGTAGGTGCTCAAATTGTCAGGAGGTGACTAGTGGTGTCCCACAGGGATCTGTGTTTGGGCCTCAACTATTCACAGTATTTATTAACAATTTAGATAATGGTATAGAAAGTCATACATCCAAATTTGCCGATGACACAATATGTGTGGAATTGTAGGCTGTGTAGATGGAAGAATAAAATTAGACAAAACTGTGGCAAATGGATTTCAATGTAGGCAAATGTGAGGTCATCCACTTTGGACCAAAAAAAGATGGAACAGGGTTATTTCTAAATAGTGAAAGGGGAGATCCAAAGAGACTTGTGGGTCCAGGTACATAGATCATTAAAATGTCATGAACAGGTACAGAAAATAATCAAAGAGACTAATGGAATGCTGACCTTTATATTTAGAGGACTAGAATAGAAGGGAGTAGAAGTTATGCTGCAGCTATACAAATCCTTGGTTTGACCACACCTGGAGCATTGTAAACTGTTCTGGGCACCACATCTCAGGAAGGATATATTGGCCTTGGTGGGAGTGCAGTGTAGATTTACCAGAATGATACCCGGGCTTCAAGGATTAAGTTACGAGGAGAGATTGCGTAAATTAGGGTTGTATTCCCTTGAATTTAGAAGGTTAAGGGGTGATCTGATCAAAGTTTTCAAGATATTAAGGGGAACAGATAGGGTCAGCTAGAAACTGTTACATATGTTAACCTGTAAATATCTTGTTTAACCACCAGAGAGCTCATCCCCTGGAGTCCCAAAGGATCCCACAATCCCTTGGGAGCACCTGTACATAAGGAGGCCACACAAGCTGGAGAGGCACTCTGGAGACCTGTAATACAGGACTATGGTCACACATTACCTTAAGCTTACAGTATCTGGTCAGATTCTTTATTCAAGACATAACAGAAACTATTTCCACTGGTTGAGGATTCAAGGACTAGGGGGCATAGTCTAAAAATTGGAGTCAGACCTTTCAGGAGTGAAATTAGGTAACACTTCTACACCCAAAGAGTGGTAGATGTTTGGAACTCTCTTCTGCAAATCGTAATCGGTGCAAGATCAATTAATTTTAAATTGTAGAGTGATAGCTTTCTGTTAACCAAAGCTATTATTGGATATGGGCCAAAGGTGGATAGCTGGAGTTAGATCAAGGATTAGCCATTGAATGGCGGAACAGGTTTGAGGGGCTGAATGGCCTACTCCTGTTCCTATATTCCACTGGTTAGGCCTCAGCTGGAATATTGTGTACAATTCTGGGCATCACACTTTAGGAAGGAAGTCAAGGCTTGGAGAGGGTGCAGAGGAGATTTACCAGGAAGGTACCAGGGATGAGGGATGTTTGTTATGTGGGGAGATTGGAGAAGCCGGAATTGACTCCTGCAGCAGAGAAAGTTAAGGAGAGATCTAATAGAGGTATTCAAAATTATATGGGGTTTTGATAGAGCAAGTAGGAATAAACTGTTTCATCTGGCAAGTGGGTCGGTAACCAGAGGTCAAATATTTAAAATAATTGATTTAAGAACTAGAGCGGAAATTAGGAGAATTTATTTCACACAAAGGGTTGTTAAGATCTGGAACACACTACCTGAAAGAGTGGTGGAAGCAGATTCAATCTAAACTTTCAAATGGCAATTAGGCATGTACTTGAAGAGGACTAATTTGCATGGGAAAAAGCTGGGATGTGGGACTAATTGGAGAGCTCTTCCAAAGAGCCAGCATAGGCATGACAGGGTGAATGGTCTCCTTCTGTGCTGTAAGATTCTATGATTCGAAAGATTGCAACCATTTCTTGTTTTTCATTTGGGGAGCTGGTTAGCATATCTACTGTAAAAATATACATATGAGGTGTCTGTTTTGGTCAATGTAGCTCCCTCACATCTGAGTCAGAGGTTTACAAATTACAGGCTGGATTTCTTCCTGGAGCAGCGGCAATGGCAGTGGTGTGGGCTTCTGGGCGCCCGGTCAGCCTCCAACGTCCCGCAGTGAACCTCGGGTCCGCTTTTGTGGTGACGCGGAACGGCACCGCCCAGAAGAGTTGCGCCCGGTTTGCAACAGCCCTGATTACTACACTGGCGTGAGTTTGAGCTCCTGCCCGACCCGTTGCTCCGGAAGTGCGCCCACAATGATCGCCTGGGAAATCAGAGTGGTGCAACCATCCTGTCAGTGGAGAGGTAGTTAATGGACTCCTAAGATAAGTGTGATTGTTGTTTTAATTTTTTTTTTGCGATTTGTGCTGTGGTGGCATGGGTAATGGTTTCACTAGTTCTCAGTAAAATTGTTTGAGGCATTACAATTAATGCAGCTAAGTACCAATCAGAATTGGACCTCAGATAATTGATAATCTTATCAGATATCTAAAATAATCACTTCAAGACATAGCATTTAGTGTATCTTTTACCACATAGGTAGAATATTCCATCTTAAAAATATTCTTAATTTCTTATGGGAATTTCATAAAATGTTAACTGATAGTCCATATAAACTATGTCTACTGCAGCTCCCCATCTAAACTTTCCAGTATAATCTAAAAAAAATCAATCATATTATTCAAACCAGACCTACCCTTCAGAAGTTAATGTTGACCAGCTCCAATAAATACATACTCCAATTACTTTATTAAAAGCCTTGCATTTTTATATTGTCTTTTATAACCTTCGAACGTCCCAAAGTGCTTCACAGCCAATGAAGTACTATTGAAGGGAAGGCAGAGCAGGTCTCCAGTCGTCCTGGTTAACCCTTGCCACTGGATAAAGGCCTAGCTTTGTCAAGCGCATGTGGTGGCTGATGTGCAACAGTCACTACACGTTAAATAAATCCATGTACAGGCATCTTCCACCCCTGGAGTTCAGGATTGAAATATCGGGTCCTCCATTGAAACACCTATGAACTCATCCCTTTTGGTGTGGACGCAAGTCATCCTTGTTTGAGGGACCGCCTATGAATGTTTTGGGAATGTTTTTGTGTTTTTTATATTTCCCGCCCCCCACCGCTCCCCCCGCCCCACCCCACCCCAGACATCTCTCAGAACGCTCCTGGCCCGGCTCTTTAGCTCGGGAGTTTCCCATCCTTGCGCCTAAAGAGGTGTACAATGCCTCCCTGACGCAGGACCCAGATGCCCAAATTTAACTGCTAAAATGCAAACTATTCCTGGCTGCTAACTTTCCCGCCCCGCCGCCATTATAGCCCCAAATACATAACAGCCGAAAAGGTTCATTTCGAGACATGAGTGTTTAATCTATGTTGACACTTCAGTGCAATACACAAGGAGGGCTTCTTTGTTGGAGGTAGTGTCTTTCAGGTGAGATATCCCATCTGTCCACTCAGGTATATACAATCCTATGACACTAACATTTATCCCTCAAACAATGCCCCGCAGATTAACTATTCATTTATCCTACTTGCTGTTTGTGGAACCTTGTTGAGCACAACATTAGATGCCTGTTTATCTACATACCTACAGTAATGACACTTTAAAAAGTAACTCATTAGCTATGAAGCACGTTAACAATGTTTATAATTCATATTTTCTTATTATATTGCTGTTATCTAGTCATCTTTTGTTCAATAAATTCAATTGATAGTTAAAAAACTAAAATGAGGTTGGTGTTGTGATGCTCGACCTGTTTTTGGAGATGGAAGAAGGCATAGAATTGACCCAATAACTAAAGTAATTGACAGAAACATACCTAGATTGGGGCCAATGAAGATACCCTTGAGAGCTTAGGGAGCTAAGACTCAATCTATGAGACCAATCTAACAATACATAAGTTGAGGTATCTAGAATAAGAGAGGCAAAAAAGACATAAGAATAATGACATCTTTTAACGTTCTTTAGTTTTACTTCTGTCCTTTTATTTGAAAGAAAGATTTATAAAACTGCTTCAATTTATCAGCTCTGTGACTGATTGGCACATAAATAACGCGGTAGGCATTTGAACTTGTTTTGTATCCCAATGGAAGGTGTTGGCTCTCCCTGTCTGCCACCTCAGTTGGATGTAAAAGATCCCATGGCACTATTTTGAAGAAGAGCAGGGGAGTCCTGGCCAATATTCATGCCTAAACCAGCACCTAAAACAGATTATCTGCTCATTATCTTGTTGCTGTTTGTAGGAGCTTGCTGTGCGCAAATTGGCTGCCACGTTTCCTACATTACAACGGTGACAACCCTTCAAAAATACTTCATCGGCTGCGAAGCACTTGAGGACATCCTGTGATTGCGAAAGGCGGTTTATAAGTAAAAGTCCTTCTTTCTTCCTTGTATAGTTCTACAGGGATTTGCAGCCTCCCAATACCTCACCCAAAAGGCCATTCTTCATACATGAGCTGAAAAGCACGTGCCAGCAAGCTATTTGATTGAGGACATTGAGGACATTTGATTGAAGAGATCAGAGGCTGGTGAGGACATCAGGAAGGCATTCTGCTCCTCCTGGCCCACAAGCAGCACTGGAAAAGCACTTGCCTTTTCCATCTAGCAATCCTCGCCTCCCTTGTTAAAGTTGGAACAGAGAAAAAATCTTAGGCACGGAACCTCATTAAAATAATTAAATGAAGGACCCACCTCTTGGGAGCGGGTTAGTCGCCCGCCCCCATCCCGGCTCTGTTAAAATAGCAAGTCTGCCGTTGCATTTGTGTTTGAAATATTTTTAATTTTAACTTCCCACCCCACTCAAACCCACTAGTTTTTGGAGGTTAAAAAATTACCCCCAAAAAACTTGCATTCTATCACGCCTTTCATGACCTCAGGATGTCCCAAAGTGTTTCACAGCCAATTAATTGTTTTATGAAGTGCAGTTACTATTGTTATGTAGGAATTGTGACAACATTGCAGGATCCCACAAACAGTAATTTGATAAATTACCAGATCATCTGTTTCAGTGATGTTGGTTGAAGGAAAAATGCTGGTCAGGACACCAGGAAAACTCATTTTCTCTTCTTCAAATCTATGGAATATTTTACAAGCACCTGACAGAGTAGACAGAACCTCGGTTTAATGTTTTATCCAACGGATAGTACCTTCTGACATTGCAGAGTTCACTCAGTAATACACTGTGATGTCAGTTTAGATTAAATGCTCAAGTATCTGGAATGGAGCTTGATACCATCGACCTTCTGACTCAGAGGCGAGAGAGCTACCACTGAGTCAAGGATAACACCTGCTCCCAGCTGCTGTCCATTTTCTAGCAGGGATTGTTGGATAGCAAACTGCAAGTTCACCTGAGACTAGCTCCAGCACAGATCAGGGATTGAACCTGATAGCCTTTGAGCTGGAGGTTTAGTACCTTTTATTGGTGGAGCTATTCACTGTTGAATTGATCACTGAAACTCAGAATGCTTTCCTGTTACAGGATAAATTGTATTTGGAAGGTATAAATATATTTATATTGCCAATACATTACAGAGCTAGAAATTTCAACTAACTGCACCAAATTATATAAAACTCCCGATTTTGCAGCTATGACTGGGCTGGTTGTGGGACTCAGGGGAGTATGGAAGTATCGCCAGAGTCCCTGCAGCTGAATAAATTATGCAAATCAAAGACAATAAATGAAAGTGTAATCCAATATTTGTACACTCAGATTCACTGTACAAAGTATACAGTGCATAAAACCTATCAACATTGTAATCCAGTGTCTGCATTTCCAAGCTCACTGCATACACTTATACAAAACCCATCAACTAAAACCTTGGCATTTTCATATGGGATCCAATTTCATTCTTGGAATAAATATCCAAAAAGATTTGGAATTTGTGAAGCAGGATTCTGTATGACTATTTTTTGAAGTCTGTTGTAACTCTATAGGGGAAATATTCGTTACCTTAGCACCTCCCATTAGCGTCAGCAGATGGCGGTAATGGGGCACTTGAGCATTATCACTGAGGCAAAGCGAATCCAGCGGTGCACGTCAAATCACGCCCCCCTCCCCCCCCCCCGCAGCGCCGCTGTGACAGTTATCGCCGGGAGCCTCAATGCTAGATGGATTGAGTGCTCACTGATCGCCCGATCTGCAAAATTGATTGTCACCACCTAGCTTAGCACCTGGAGTAAACAGCAAAAGGGAGAGCTGGCGTGAAGCAACAGGAAGCTGGCTCCAGGGACGTTATATAAAGGGAGCATCAGTAATAAGTCGCAGCTGTAGGAGTTTCAGTGCTTTCATGTCAGTTTCACATTGTGCAATGGTCTCATTCCATGATTTCAACGTTATTTAGTATCAGTGGTGTTGTGGCAACTAAAAATTAGCTACAGTCTTAAAAAAAAATCAAACTGCTACACTTGGTTATATTAATGGCCGTTGTACTGGCAGTCGATCTTGCCCTCCAGGATCTACTGTGGTGGGAGCAGAGGCAGCGAGAAAGACTAGAACATGTGGCCAGAGGGAGGAGGGCCATCAGGGCTCTCAATAGGAGGCCTCATCCTCCGAGGGGATTCCGAGAGCACTTCTACCTCCAATTAAGCAAGGAGCAGTACATTTGAAGGCTCCACTTCAGCAAGGAGATGGTTACAGAACTCTGCCACCTCCTCCAACCAGACCTGCAACCTCAATCAGGATGACCGCAGCTTTCTCAGTGGCAGTCAAGGTCATTGTCGCCTTCAATTTCTTCACCAGTGGATCTTTCCAGTCAGCAACAGGAGGTATAGCTAACATCTCGCAGTTCGCCATCCATCACTGCATTCAGGAGGACACAGAGGATCTCTACAGTAGTAGAAGGGACTACATTTCCGTTCCCATCACAGAGAACAGCAGCACAAGCATGCATGTGTCTTTGCCAGTATAGCGGGATACCCCATGGTGCAGTGCACCATTGAATGTGCACCCATGACTTTGTGGGCACTGCATAACAATCCTGAGATCTTCCGTAACCACAAAGACTTCCATTCACTTAATGTGCAGTTGGTGTGCGACCACAGACAGTGAATCCTCAATGTCAATGCACGCTATCCTGGTAGCAGCCACAATGCCTTCATTCTGTGCCAGACCGGTGCGCCAGCATTCTTCCAGCCACCATGTCAAGCTCGCGGCTGGCTGATCGGAGACAAAGGCTATCCGCTCACTACCTGGCTCATGACTCCCTTCCATAATTCCAATACCCCTGCCCAGCAATCATATAATGAGAGCCATGCTGCCATCAGGGACATCATTGAGCAGACCATCGGCCTGCTGAAGCAATGGTTCCGCTGCCTTGACCGTTCGAGAGGAGCCCTCCAGCATTCAGCTGAGCGGGTGTCCCATTTTGTGGTGGTCTGCTGCATGTTGCACAACTTGGCCATCATGAGGGCCCAGCCTTTGTCACCAGGGATTGTGGGATAGACAGAAAGAAAAAGGAGGTGGGGTGGCATTGCTGGTTAAAGAAGAAATTAATGCAATAGTAAGGAAGGACATTAGCTTGGATGATGTGGAATCAGTATGGGTGGAGCTACGGAATACCAAAGGGCAGAAAATTCTAGTGGAAGTTGTGTATAGATCACCAAACAGTAGTAGTGAGGTTGGGGACAGCATCAAACAAGAAATTAGGAATGCGTGCAATAAAGGTACAGCAGTTATCATGGGCGACTTTAATCTACATATTGATTGGGCTAACTAAACTGGCAGCAATGTGGTGGAGGAGGATTTCCTGGAGTGTATTAGGGATGGTTTTCTAGACCAATATGTCGAGGAACCAACTAGAGAGCTGGCCATTCTAGACTGGGTGATGTGTAATGAGAAAGGGCTAATTAGCAATCTTGTTGTTCGAGGCCCCTTGGGGAAGAGTGACCATAATATGGAGAGTGACACAGTTAATTCAGAGACTAGGGTCCTCAACTTAAGGAAAGGTAATTTTGATGGTATGAGACGTGAATTGGTTAGAATAGACTGGCGAGTGATACTTAAAAGGTTGACGTTGGATAGGCAATGGTAAACATTTAAAGATCACATGGATGAACTTCAACAATTGTACATCCCTGTCTGGGGTAAAAATAAAACAGGGAAGGTGGCTCAACCGTGGCTAACAAGGGAAATTAAGGATAGTGTTAAATCCAAGCAAGAGGCATATAAATTGGCCAGAAAAAGCAGCAAACTTGAGGACTGGGAAAATTTTATAATATAGCAGAGGAGGACAAAGAGTTTAATTAGGAGGAGGAAAATAGAGTATGAGAGGAAGCTTGCTGGGAACATAAAAACTGACTGCAAAAGCTTCTATAGATATGTGAAGAAAAACAGATTAGTGAAGACAAACGTAGGTCCCTTGCAGTCAGATTCAGATGAATTTATAATGTGGAAAAAAAAAATGGCAGAAGAGTTAAACAAATACTTTGGTTCTGTCTTCCGGAAATACTAAGGGACCGAGGGTCTAGTGAGAAGGAGGAACTGAAGGAAATCCTTAATAGGTGGGAAATTGTGTTCGGGAAATTGATGGGATTTGAAGGCTGATAAATCCCTGGGAACTGATGGTCTGCATCCAAAAGTACTTAAGAAAGTAGCCCTAGAAATAGTGGATGCATTGGTGATCATTTTCCAACAGTCTATCGCCTCTGGATCAGTTCCTATGGGCTGGAGGGTAGCTAATGTAACACCACTTTTTAAGAAAGGAGGGAGAGAGAAAACGGGTAGTTATAGACCTGTTAGCCTGACATCGGTAGTGGGGAAAATGTTGGAATCAATTATTAAAGATGAAATAGCAGCACATTTGGAAAGCAGTGACGGGATCGGTCCAAGTCAGCATGGATTTATGAAAGGGAAATCCTGCTAAACAAATCTTCTAGAATTTTTTGAGGATGTAACTGGTAGAGTGGACAAGGGAGAACCAGTGTATTTGGACATTCAAAAGGCTTTTGACAAGGTCCCACACAAGAGATTGTTGTCCAAAATTAAAGCATATGGTATTAGGGGTAGTAGACTGACGTGGATAGAGAACTGGTTGGCAGGCAGGAAGCAGAGAGTCGGGATAAACGGGTCCTTTTCAGAATGGCAGGCAGTGACTAGTGAGGTGCTGCAGGGCTCAGTGCTGGGACTCTACCTATTTACAATATACATAAAAGTTTGCAGATGACACTAAGCTGGGTGGCAGTGTGAGCTGTGAGGAGGATACTAAAAGGCTGCAGGGTGACTTGGACAGGTTAGATGAGTGGGCAAACGCATGGCAGATGCAGTAAAATGTGGATAAATGTGAGGTTATCCACTTTGGTGGCAAAAACATGAAACCAGAATATTATCTGAATGGCGGCAGTTTAGAAAAAGGGGAGGTGCAACGAGACCTGGGTATCATGGTACATCAGTCATTGAAAGTTGGCATGCAGGTACAGCAGGCGGTGAATAAGGCAAATGGTATGTTGGCCTTCATAGCTAGGGGATTTGAGTATAGGAGCAGGGAGGTCTTACTGCAGTTGTACAGGGCCTTAGTGAGGCCTCATCTGGAATATTGTGTTCAGTTTTGGTCTCCTAAACTGAGGAACGACATTCTTGCTATTGAGAGAGTGCAGCGAAGGTTCACCAGACTGATTCCCGGGATGACAGGACTGACATATGAGGAGTGACTGGATCGACTGGGTCTGTATTCACTGGAGTTTAGAAGGATGAGAGGGGGATCTCATAGAAACGTATAAAATTCTGACAGGACTGGACAGGTTAGATGCAGGAAGAATGTTCCCGATGTTGGGGAAGTCCAGAACCAGGGGACATGGTCTTAGGATAAGGGGGAGGCCATTTAGGACTGAGATGGAGAGAAACTTCTTCACTCAGAGAGTTGTTAACCTGTGGAATTCCCTACCGCAGAGAGTTGTTGATGCCAGTTTATTGGATATATTCAAGAGGGAGTTAGATGTGGCCCTTATGGCTAAAGGGATCAAGGGGTATGGAGAGAAAGCGGGAAAGGGGTACTGAGGTGAATGATCAGCCATGATCTTATTGAATGGTGGTGCAGACTCGAAGGGCCGAATGGCCTACTCTTGCACTTATTTTTCTATGTTTCTATGTTTCACCTCAAGAGGAGGAAGACGGAGAGGAGGAGGAGGTGGATGAGGAAGACAAGGAGGAGGAGGAACAGGAGTGAGGGAGGAGGCAGCCATTCAATCGGCCTTCTAGAAGGGCGGTCCAAGATTGCCTCATCAGACTGCGGTTCAAATGAATTAAACCCTAGATCCGCCTTGCTCACCACATACCCATCATTCCTTCCATGCCTCAGGCCATATCACAGTGCAAAGCTGAAATGAGACATGCCACAAAAGAATCCAAACTGAATTAATACATTTATCAAAAATCAGTGAACACATATTTACAACAAAAAATATTAACTATTCACCCTTGTACAATCCATTAGTGCCTATCGTTATTGTGCCTTTGCCTGCTCTAGTGCTCATACAAAGTGTTGGCCCAGTGGCTGCAGCAGGGCTGGTGGAAGGCTGCTGAGTGTCCGTGCGGGAGACTTCAGATAACCTTGCAGAATGCCATCGACTAGCTCAAGGATTGGAAGGCCCGGCTGTCAACTGCACCACCTCACCATGGATGGCAACCGTCTGGGTTGGCTGGATGACAGGCAGCAACAAGGGCAATGGCAGAGTTGCAGTGGTGAGAGCAGGAATGCTGACTTCCTGAGAGAGTACAGCAAGTTCCTGCTCCACTGACCCACTGCCATTCCCCCGGGACAGCACCTCAGCATCCCTAGCAATCAGTTGCAGCACAGATTGCTAGCCTGCTGTGACACTGTCAAAGCCCTGGTCGACGGTGGTTGACCCAACCACGATGACAGCAGTCAGAGCTTGTGTGGCATCAAGCTGAGACTTCATGAGAGCAGTCTGAGATTGGATGCTACCAAGCATAGACTGCATTACAGTACCAAGATGTTGTTTCTGGTGTGCTGCAATGGAAGCTGCCAGATTACCCATCACATGCGGCATCAGGTCTGCATCGCCATGGCCTCTCTGGAAGTCTACCATTCTTTGTAGACTGGAAATGATAAAGAAAATAAAGAAATAAATACTTGCATTTATATCACGCCATTCACGACCACCGGGCGTCTCAAAGTGCTTTACAGCCAATGAAATACAGGGAGCCCAGTTTGTGCAATGTTGGAGGCGGACGACTCCACTCTTCTTATCATTGCTGAGAGGCTCTCGGGCACCCTTGCCATTGCACCTGTCATCCCCGTGGGCATGTCCTGTCAGTCTTCTTCTAAATGCCTTCCCATTGAGGTCCTCATCTGATCATGTGCAGCAGCACTCACACACGCTGACCCCCAAGCTACCCTTTCCCCCTGGAGTTTCTGTAGCCCACTCGTCCCCGATGCCTCACCCGTTACTATACAAGCCCCTATTGAACGCATAGTGCCAGTATCTGAGCTGGTGCCTGCGGGTGAGACATGCAGTGACATGGTGTGTTCTTTCTCCTTCTCCTGCCTCGCTCTCTATGGTGCTCTCAGGGGCAGGCTGCTCAGGTGCTTGCTCATTATCTGAAAGTATAAAGACACAGGTGTCAGGTTAATGTGAGGGGAGGGGGGCAGGAAGGAAGAAATGCATGCATACTGCATGATTAGCCGGAAAGTGTGAAATACTTGTGGGGTCAGGAGGAAGTGGGATGTGAGACGAAGGAGTAGGGATGAACATGCCATTGTCCCCAAGGAGGTCAATGTCGCCGATGGCCACGGCGCCTACCACTTGGCAGCCAATATCTGCAACGCTCTATTCTCCAGCACAGACAGTGGTTGGGTGTTGACTTGTGCCCCGCCTGTGCACTCCTGCTCCCTTCTGTTGTGAGCCACCTTGCTTAAAATGTGGAGCAATGTGTTTGGGTGACTTGCCTGCCATAGTTGAATAGCTGTCATTGTGTGAGATGTAGGTGTGAGTGTTGGTAGCTAGAAATTGTTGGTGGGTAGAAATTGTTGGTGGCTGAGTGCTGAGAGTGTGGTGCTTTGGGCAGTGTGTGAAGAATGTGGTTCAGATGGTGGTATGTAGCAATTGTTGAAGCATTCACTCACCCTGACCACCCGAGTGAGGTCATTAATTTTCTTCCTACACTGTGTGGGGGTCCTGGGGAGAACAGTGCTGCCCGAGACATGCTGCGCTCCCTCCCTCCACATGGTGCAGAAGACTTGCGGCGAGGGCCTCCTGCCACTTTCCAGGTAGAGCACCGCCCTCCGTCTCTCCACAGCAAACACTAACACCTCCAGTGGTAGATCGCAGAATCTGCGGACTCTCTCCCTGGTATGTGGATCTGCCATAAGTACAACTGCTTCAGTCCTCTGGCTCCTTCTCCTTGTCCTGCTGCTGCTTGCTGAGGCTGCTGCACAGCCAGCAATGCTGAGAATGAGGTTCTGCAGCATCAATGAACTCCTTTACGTAGTGAAAAAAGCTTCTGGCAATCTTGACTTTGCCTGATGTTGGTCCACCCTTTGAGTGTAACACCAATGAGCTTGAGCTTTAAGACTTGAATTAGGACTCCAATCATTTCTTTGAACATTGATTATGAATTTTGCATGCAGTCTAAAGCATTGGCACCTGGCGCTAATTCTCCAACTTTTCTAATGACACCACTCATTCCTGGGCTATAATGAATTTCTAGCCCATATGTTTTATTTGTGTTTTCTATGTAGGCTAGTCTTATTTTGGATAATGTTGTAACATGTACCAATCTGTAGAACAATCGATAGATAACTGTCGAACAGGACGTTGAATGCAGAGACTTCAAGGACTTCACAACTAAATATTAGCGAATGCATTTATTCTCACAAATGATATTACACTTTAACTGTAGAGAAAAGAGTCAAACCATCAACGACATTTTGGTTAACATTCTAATCCAATAGAGCACTGAGCCAGGGAAAAGGTATGGCCCCCTCTGGCTATACTTATAAAAGTTGTTCCAAAGCTGCCCAATTGGCCAGTGGGGAAAGAGACTGCCGAGTGTAATACTAAAGCCATACAGACCAGAAGGTCCCAGGTTGAATTTCCAGACTGTGAAAGAAATAAAAAATGAAAGACTTGCATTTATACAGCACCTTCCACAATCTCAGGATAGCCTAAAGCACTTAGCAATCAATTAATATTTTTGAAGTGTAGTCACTAGGAAATGTGGCAGCCAATTTGAACGCAGCAAGGTCTCACAAACAGCAATGAGATAATGACCATACAATCTGTTTTTAGTGATGTTGGTTGAGGGATAAATATTGGCACAGGACACTGGGCAGAACTTCCCTGCTGTTTTTCAAAATAATGTCATAGGATCTTTTACAGACACCTGAAAGGGCAGATGGAGCATCAGTTTAACAGCTCAACTAAAAGACAGCACCTCCAACAGTGCAGCATTCCCTTAGTATTGCACTGGAGCACCGGCCTAGATTTTGCATTCAAGTCTCTGGAGTGGGACTTCAACCCTCAACTTTGTGACTCAGAGGCATGAGTGAAACTGACAGCCATACCTGCAGTCAGTCATCTTACCTCCACCGGGACAGCAATTGAGGTGCTACAATTGTTGTTAGCACTCCGGGACTTGAGAAGGGAAACATCATCCAGAACTTGTGCTCTTGATTGCTGTCTCAATGAGACCAACAAGGGTGGTGATACTCTGTAGGGTTTAATATTCTGATTGGGCACGTACAAAGATTGACTATTTGGAGAGGGACCAGATGAGCTGGTGGCACAGACAGAACCAAACCCTAGCATGAGTTTGCACCTTCAAAAGAGGAGGAGACACAAAGAATAGCACCATGGACACAACTAAACATAGAATCCTTTTGACACTGAAACCAGTTTCTCCCTATTTACTCTCTCAAAAACCATTCATGATTTTGAATACCTCTATTAAATTGCCGCTGCTTTAAGGCGAACAACCCTAGCTTCTCCAGTCTTTTCACACAACTAAAGTCCTGCATCCCTGGTACCATTGTAGTAAATCTCCTCTGCACTCTAACTAAGTCCTTGACATCCTTCCTAAACTGTGATGGCCAGAATTGAACACAATACTCCAGCTGATGCCTAACCAGTGTTTTACAAAGGTTTAGCATAACTTCCTTGCTTTTGGACTCTATGAGGAACAATCTGGTCTCCACCTGCCACCATTACATGACTGAAATCGGGAATTCAGCACATGGAGGAAAGCAGGCATGGACCTGCATCTGACGTCAATGCATCAAGCACATTGGAGTACCAACCTACTGTCCCATCTATTTGTCCATATCACAATTCCTAGCTGCAGAGAACTTTGCTATTCTGCAGTAACCTTAAATATTGTAAATAATTGGTTTGGTTTGACCGGAAAATCTAGGCTTTAGCATGTTTATAAAATCGCATTAATTGCACTTCATTGGCTGCTTTGTACAGAAGGAGCGTGCAGTACGGGAACTGAACTGGAAGATGGATTATCACCTACCTGGTTACAGAGAGCTGTCAGCCTCCAGACAAAATGCAGGTGGGTTCTTTACTTCTTAGCTATCACGTGTTATCAGCCGCTCAATGAATAGCTCATCTCCCAGCGGAAGCCCATATTCTTTTCTCAAAAAAAACCATCCCGAAATTAATTAGGCAATGTCACGCTTGATTTTATCTGATTTGGAAATAATTTATTACCCTTTCTGCTGGATCTATTAGTGCACAGATCAGTGTAATTATTCATTTGTAAAAAGCTCAAGGGTAATTAGATGGAGGTAGCTTAACACCCAATTGTGTTAGTGTCCGCATTCGGGAGTACTTTTACATAAAGGAATAATTGTCCACTGATTTGGATACAAGGACCATTTTATCAGCAGAAAAACAGTTGATTTTTATGCAAAAAATATTGTTACATTCCATAATTGTTTGGCTTAACACAAATATTTCAATTTATGAATTGTTTAAATTCAGTTAGTTCTCTGGTTCAGGGTTTACTCTTTCGAAGAACTTCCATACGAATAATAACTATGTCCCTCTGTATTTCTTCCCATCTATTTTATACTTTACTTTTATTGCCATTTTGTCCTTTTCATTCTCTACAGGACACCCTCAGTCCTATAAAGCCTTCCTTGTTTAGGAGAATGGGGCAGTGTTACATTTCTGCATTTTATGATGATTTTCCAACAGAAAGGATTTGGGGGAAAAAGGTCACTTCTATATACTGGCCCAATGGGAATTTACTCAATTATGGGGGGTAGGGGAAGGCGGATGGGAGCCTATCCCAGTCAGCGACCGGAAGATTGGCAGAATCCCTGTTTACATGGGTAACTGGAGATTCAGCCGAAGTTTCAATGACCAATTGAAAGAACCACAAAAAGAATTATCAGCGTGACTTTTGAAAAACAATGGCCTAGATTTTGCTGGAGTGGGGCATTTCGCAGCATGCCCTGTTGGTTAGACATGTTCGAGCACATTTAGGTTTTAAAATTTTATGCCCACAAAGTTGCTGATAGTGCGAGCTGATACGGCGCGGCAAGGGCAACAGTGCATCTGGGATCTTGGTGAACGATGGAACCAATCGTCTATCTCCATAACCAATGAGATTAATGGATTGAGAAATAAACAGTAGAAGGACCGAGAATGTGGGTGAATTATAGTGTGAGAATTCAATGTCAAATCAAGTATAGAAAGAGACATAAAGGCTGGAATTTTCCAGTTGCCATGAGTGCGAGTTTGAAGGTAGGTCGGCTGTAAAAATAGCGGAAATAGGCAGCGCATCGGGACCCTAGCATCATCCCACTCAGACGCATTTCCCAGCGCGCCACGGACCCGATCGGCAGAGGCAGGCGACCAAATTCCACACATTAACTACTTGTTATAAGACTGTTAAGACGGTTTTTAACAGCAGCTTTTGAATTTAACAGTATGAGCACCGGAAACACACAGCTCGGGAACCTCGCTTGTGAAGGGGAGGCGGAAGCTCTGTGGCCATTGTGTGAATGTATTAATTGAGAGCTGGGAAATCCACAGAAATACACACACCTTACACCTCATTAGTTTCCTAAGGGAAATGTTCTTGCTGACTCTATTTTGTGCACAGATTTCAGTTTCTGGAATTTGCAGGTAATTTCTGCAACTTTGGAAGCCACTCTCAGCACATTGCTAGTCAGTATTAGAACATTGAGGGATTGGCTCTCTGATCGCTACTTGACTGCCATCTATGGTATCAGCATGGGTGCCCGCTTATGCGATCTCACCTTGTTCCTCAGAATTGGACTAAGGTGAGCCCCACCACCAGCAACAGCAGCCACACCAGCAGCTGCAGCAACCACACCAGCAGCCTTCTCCTCAACGATCTGATGCTCTACAGGAGAGAGTGAATCAGCACAGGGCTGCATCGTACCGGAGGCAATACACCCAACACAGGGTATACAGGCAGAAGATGTGCTTCCTGGACATGACTGAGCAACAGTGCCAAAGGAGGCTCAGGCTATCAGGCCAGGTTGTCGTAGAAATTTGAAGCTTACTGGAACCAGGCCTGCTGCCCAGAGGACCTGGTGGACATGCCTTACCAGTGGCTGCCAAGGTTACTACCATCCTCAACTTCTTTGTCTCAGGCTCCTTCCAGGGATCTGCAGCAGACATTTTCAGCATCTTGCAGTCGACCGCCCACAGATGCATCACCCAAGTTTGACAAGCCACCCAATTATGTGAACTTTGTCACTGAGGCCAGTGATTCTGAGTGGGCGCTCAATTTTGCGGCTCTGGTTGTCTTCCCACAGGTGCAGGGCATCATTGACTGCACACATGTTGCTATCAGGGCACCCCCACATCACCCAGAAGTCTTTGTCAACTGCAAGGGCTTCCACTCCCTCAATGTGCACATAGGAAGATGATCCTGCATGTGTGCGCCAGATTCCCTTCCAGCTGTCATGACTCTTTTGTGCTGTGCCAGTCCACCTGCCCCCAGCTCCTCACACCTCCAAACACACTTACTAACTGGCTGCTTGGAGACAAGGGCTATCCATTAAAGACGTGGCTCATGACACACTTGAGATGGCCAAGTAATGAGGCCAAGGAGTGTCACAGGACAGAGAGTGGAGAGCACCAGTTCAAACTGTCACAGAAGCATCCAGTCATCCCCTGGTAACTGCCCCCAAAGGAAGTGGAGTGTGGGAAATTGCATTCCGCTTCCATTGAGGGGTGGTAAGGCCAATTCTGCGGCGGGAGCAGGACAGGGTGCTGGGGTGGGTGATCAGCCATGATCTTGTTGAATGGCGGTGCAGGCTCGAAGGGCCGAATGGACTACTCCTGCACCTATTTTCTATGTTTCTATGTTTCTACAATGAAAGCCACATGTCCACCAGATGTGTCATAGAGCAAACAATAGGCATGCTCAAGATGCGCTTCTGATGCCTTGATAGATCTGGAGGAGCCCTTCAGTGCACTCCAGCCAGGGTCTCCAGAATTGTCGTTGTTTGCTGCGCGCTGCACAACACAGCACAGCCGCAAGGATTGAAACTGCGTGAGAAACAAGGCAAACATCGTACAGCCTCTTCAGAGAACAGGAGGAGCAACAGCTAGAAGAAGAGAAACCTGAGGTGGAGATGTCACCAACATTGGTGCCCAAGAGACCAGAGATTGGCCTCATCATGCTCCCCCCCACAACAATACCATAAAGCATTCCTCCAATGACCAACTCATTCCTTTCACCCAAAGCCCCATTGCTCAAAGTCGTGCAATGTCATACCATTCACTCCAAGTGACAAAGCCACTATCAAGGTAGGAGGCAAAAATGGGCAAGACCATACTGAAAATAAAGACATATATATGTGTCATAACTATAATCAAACCTTTAAAAAAGCATTGTTTTATACAACCAAGGGCAGACGCTTGTGCACCTAGGATTTTGTCATTTATCTTTTTTGAGTGCTTCTATGAGGTGCAACCCCTGTGGCTTCACCAAAGGTAGAGGCCGGCTGTTCACTCCCTGCTGCAACTGCTTTGACACTTTTGCCGCAGGCCCTCGAGGTTGTGGAACCCATGAGGGCCCTGCTACAGTCTGCTCCTCCTGCGACTGTGCAGGGGAAGACTCGGCCATTGGAATCCGAGGAAGCATGTGGGACTCTGACTGAGGGGGAAGCAAAGGGGGAGAAATGTGAGCGCTTTGAGAGGAGCCCCCACTTCCATGTCCCCTCTCACCGTCATCCCTCTCATGGGGACCTATACTTCCTTACTAGCATGTAGCTGGAGAGAACCTTGCTGCACAGCAATGTGTCCATGAAGGCCCAAGTCTGTGTTTAGATCCCTCCTAGAGAGGGAGTCTATGAGCATCTGCCATCTGTTGTCCACAGCAAGCATGTGCTGCAAGAGTGGTGCATTAACTGCTCCATACAGGTAGCCATCCTTTCCATGGAACATCACATCATCGCCATCGCCTGTGACATGATACTCATGTTGGAGATGGATGCCTCCATTCTATGCACATTTGCAGCCGCATTTCTTGCTACCCAGGATCCAGGATCATTCTCTTTCTTGATGGCCCCCGAGGCTCAGTTTCTGCATGCTGCTGAGCAGAGCTTGATGCGCCCTGTGCCCTCCGATGAGATCACTGCTGTCACTGTCTCCACCATTTGCTCTGGCTCACTTGTGAAGTGTGAGACACCAGGTGACAACACTACTCTATCTCGCATAGGTGTGCGTTTGCGCACTGGTGCTGGGTGCGCTTGGCTCTGGTGATGGTGTACCCTGATAGGCTGGAGGCTCCTCTGAGGAGTCGTCTTCCTCCTCCAGCTGGACAGTGGGTGGGGAGGCTCTTGATGGACGCGTTGGAGAATAAAGTGAGGATTTAGAAATGTTATGTTAAGAATGGGTAACAATACCATTATGCACATGATGAACATTCACTAGCTGCTGACATCAGTTACCATATGAGTGACCGCAATATGCCATGTGGCTTTATGAGATGTAATTCTGTCACCTGGTTGCTGAGAGGTCCGCATTTCTCTGTCTCCCATCTTCAGCAGCTCTGCAACTCTCACACCTCCAGGGCTACCTCCTTTGTTGCTGTCAAATTACTGAAGACTGATGGACCACCTCCAGTTCTTTGTCTCTCCCTGTTGTTTGGGCTCTTTTCTCCTACAAGGAGGGAAAGAAGAGAAGCTTGAGTGAGAGTGATGGAATGAGTGTAAGGAATGTTTGCTTTATATCTGTAGAGAGTGACTATGATGCAGTGGGGTGACAATGCCAAATAGCTTCCTTCTGTGGTGTTACTTGCTATGATTGCTTTCGGATGAGGGTGACTTTGAGGGGTGGTAATTCAGATGGGGATGTGAGTATGTACATAGAGCGAGAGGGATGGGTGGACCTGCAAGGTAGGTTGATATGAGGAATGATGTGAAGGAGTAGGCTTGGGAAAGCAGAATGATAGGCATGTGGTGACATGAACATCAGGATGAAGGTGAGGGTGGTTTGGCACTCAGCTTTCCTGACATCAGAAGATCATTGAACCTCTTCCTGCACTGGATCCACGTCCTCCTCACAACCTCCCTGTTGCTGAACTCCAGCAAGGCCCTTTTTGTCTCCTGGGGAGGTCTCTTGCGCCCATCTGCTGGGAAGAGGAACCCTGTGTGCTTGTACTGCCTCTACCAGAGACACCTGTTAATTAGAATGCAGCCCTCTGCCTTTGGGTATTCATGGTTTTACGCTCACAAAATAAATTCTACCTTTAAAATGATGCTTACACACTCCTCTACGTTCAAATGACTTGTGTGCAAGGTTGCTTTAAATATGGGCGCTGGAACTGAGTTATTGATGATGTCATCAAACCCACACCCTTTAATAAGTCCGGAAAACACGCATGTCAGGTTTAAATTATACGTGGTCGGGAACAGGAGGGTGTGACTGCGAGTGAGGCAGGTACGGGGATCCAAGAGGTAGTATTGTAGGAGTCTCAGTCCCTGCACTTGTCCAGTCGAATTGAAGTTCTTACAACCCTTGTGGACAAGTGTGCAAACTGCGGGGTGGATGAGCAGATTGACTAAGGCACTGTGGTGCAGAAAGCCATGCAAGTGGGGGGAGTAAAGAGAAAGGTGGTTGGAATAGGGGACAGTATAGTTAGGGGGATAGATAGGGTTCTCTGCAGCTAAGAGCGTGCGTCCCGAAGGTTGTGTTGCCAGGGTAAAGGACATCTCGTCCGGGCTGGAGATGAACTTGGAGTCGGGGGGGAGGATCCAGTTGTCGTGGTACACGTAAGTACCAATGACATAGGAAGAACTAAGAAAGAGATCCTGCTGAGAGAGTTTGAACAGCTAGGGATTAAATTGAAAAGCAGAACCACAAAGGTAATAATCTCTGCATTAACACCTGAGCCACGAGCAAATTGGCATAGGGTCATTAGAATCAGGGAGATGAATGTGTGGCTCAGAAGTTGGCGTGGGAGAAGTGGGTTTCGATTCGTGGGACACTGGCACCAATACTCGGGAAAGCGAAAGCTGTTCCGTGGGGACGGACTACACCTGAACTATGTTGGGACCAGAGGTCCAGCAAACCGAATAACTAGGGAGGTAGACAGGGCTTTAAACTAAATGGGGCGGGGGGGGTGCGCGGGGGGGGGTGAAACGTCCCAGTGGAAATAAATCTAGAATGCTAAAGGGAAAAGAAAAGGAAGCAATGCAGGAAAGGGATTGTGGTAAGGATAATCCTTACTACTAGGGGGTTCAAGGGGTATGGAGAGAAAGCAGGAATGGGATACTGAAGTTTCATGTTCAGCCATGAACTCATTGAATGGCGGTGCAGGCTCGAAGGGCCGAATGGCCTACTCCTGCACCTAGTTTCTATGGGCCCAAGTTTCCACACGATAAAAAACGGGCGCCCCTCCGAGCTGGGCGCCCGTTTTTCGCGCCTAAAACAGCACCGGAAAAAAAACTCGTGATTCTGGAGAGCCCTGCAGCTCCTTGTCTGTTTGGCGTGGCGCCCAGGGGGGCGGAGCCTACACTTGCGCCGATTTTGTAAGTGGGAGGGGGCTTGTACTATTTAAATTAGTTTTTTTCCTGCCGGCAACCCTGCGCGTGCGCGTTGGAGCGTTCGCGCATGCGCAGTATGAAGGAAACATTGGCACTCGGCCATTTTTGTAGTTCTTTGTAGCTGTTTAATTTTTGAAAATTTTTTAATAAAAGCACATTGCCATCAGTACATCAGTACATCAGCACTGAGGCTTCCTGCAGCCTTCTCACTGTCTCCTTCCCGCCCGCCGTCTGGAACGGCTTCCTCCTCCCACCCCCCCGCTGTGTTCGGTCGATCAGGCCCGCACTCCCTCCCTCCCGCCGTCTGGAACATCTTCCTCCCCCCCCCCGCTGCGTTCGGGCGGGCGGGCGGTCGGTCGGTCGGGCCCGCACTCCCTCCCTCCCTCCCTCCCTCCCGCCATCTGGAACGTCTTCCTCCCCCCCCCGCTGCGTTCGGGCGGGCGGGCGGTCGGTCGGTCGGGCCCGCACTCCCTCCCTCCTGCCATCTAGAACGTCTTCCTCCTCCCCCGCTGCCGTCGGAAACGAACTTGTGAGGCTGGCTGAAGCACTTTCACACAGGTAGGAAGATGGTTTATTTAATCTTTTCTTTGCTTATAAATGTTTATTCAGGTTGGATTTATTTGTATAATATTTGTATAAGTATAAATAAGGATTTATTGTAGAATTTAATGACTTCCCTTCTCCACCCCCCTCCCCCCCCCCACCTCGTTCTGGACGCCTAATTTGTAACCTGCGCCTGATTTTTTAATGTGTAGACAAGGTTTTTTCAGTTCTACAAAAATCTTCACTTGCTCCATTCTAAGTTAGTTTGGAGTACGTTTTCACTGTGGAAACTTTGAAATCAGGCGTCAGTGGCCGGACACGCCCCCTTTTGAAGAAAAAATTCTGTTCCAAAGTAGAACTGTTCTACCTGACTAGAACCGCAGAAAAAAAAATGTGGAGAATTGCGATTTCTAAGATAGTCCGTTCTCCACCAGTTGCTCCTAAAAATTAGGCACAAATCATATGGAAACTTGGGCCCAATGTTTCTATGTTTCTATAACCAGATTATGTCAGAAAGGGACAGAGCAAAGAAACAAAAGAGTGCACTAATAAATAGGGTCCAGTTAAGAAAAAATAGTGATAAGACAAATAGGGCTACAGTATAAAATAATGTTAAGATGTCTAGTAATATTAAAAAGACAAATCTAAAAATACTGTATCCGAATGCACGAAGCATCCATAATAAGGTAGATGAATTAACAGCGCAAATAGATGTAAATGGATACGATATAGTTGCAATTACGGAATCAAGGTTGCTGGGTAACTAGGGTTGGGAACTGAATATCCAAGGATATTCGATATTTAGGAAGGACAGGCAAAAAGGAAGAGGGAATGGTGTGGCGTTGTTACTAAAGGATGAAATCAGAGCAATAGTGAAAAGGATATTGGCTCAGAAAATTAAGATGTAGAATCAGTCTGGGTGAAGCTAAGGAACACCAAAGGGCAGAAAACATTGGTGGGAGTTGTCTATAAGCCTCCAAACAGTAGTGGTAGAGTAAGGGATAGCATCAAACAGGAAATTAGTGATGTATGTAACAATGGTACTACAGTAATCGCAGGTGACTTTAATCTACATACAGACTGGCCAAACCAAATTAGTAATAATACTGTGGAAGATGAGTTCCTGGAGTGTGTACAAGATGGTTTTTTAGACCAGTATGTTGAGGAGCCTACTAGGGACAGGCTATCCTAGATTGGGTATTGTGCAACGAGAAGGGGTTAATTAACAGTCTTGTTGTGCGAGGTCCTTTAGGGAAGAGTGACAATAACATGATTGAATTCTTTATTAAGATAGAAAGTGAAGTAATCCAATCCAAAACTAGGGTCCTAAATCGAAACAAAGAAAACTATGAATGTATGAGGAATGAATTGGCTATGACAGATTAGGAAAATTAATTAAAAGGCATGACAGTGAATAGACAATGGCTAACATTTAACAAACAAATGCATGAATTGCAACAGTTATACATTCCTTTCTGGGAGAAAAACACAAAAGGAAAAGTGCCCCAACCATGGCTAACAAAAGAAATTAAGGATAGTATTAGATCCAAAGAGGAGTTATATAAAGTTGCCAGAATAAGTAGCAAGCCTGAGGATTGGGAGCAGTTTAAAATTCAGCAAAAAAGGACTAAGAGGTTGATTAAGAGGGGAAAAAAGAGAATATGAGAGTAAACGTGCAAGGAACATAAAAACCGACTGCAAAAGTTTCGACATGTACGTAAAAAGAAAAAGATTAGTGAAGACAAATATAGGTCCTTACAGTCAGAAATGAGAGAATTGATAATGGGGACCAAGGAAATGGCAGAACAATTAAATAAATACTTCAGTTCTGTCTTCACAGAAGAGGATACAAATAATGTCCGAGAAATGCTAGGGAACCAAGGGTCTAGTGAGCAAGAGGAATTAAAGGAAATGATTATTAGTGAGAAAATAGTGCTGGAGAAACTAATGGGACGGAAAGCCGATCAATCCCCAGGGCCTGATGATCTGAATCCCAGACTACTAAAAGAGTAGCCATGGAAATAGTAGATGCATTGGTTGTCATGCTCCAAAATTCTATCGATTGTGGAACAGTTCCTGCAGATTGGAGGGTGGCAAATGTAAACCCACTATTTAAAAAAGGAGGGAGAGAGAAAACAGGGAACTACAGACCGGTTAGCCTAACATCAGTAATAGGGAAAATGCTAGAGTCTATTATAAGGGATGTGATAACGGCACACTTAGATATTATCAACGGGATTAAACAAAGTCAACGTGGATTTATGAAAGTAAAATCGTGTTTGACAAACCTACTGGAATTTTTTAAGGATATAACTGATAGAATAGATAAGGGAGAACCAGTGGATGTAGTGTATTTGGATTTTCAGAAAGCCTTTGATAAAGTCCTACATAAGAGGTTAGTGTGCAAAATTAAAGCACATAGGATTAGGGGTAATGTATTGGCATGGATTGAAAATTGGTTAACTGACATGAAACAGAGAGTAGGAATAAACGGGTCTTTTTTGAGGTGGCGGGCAGTGACTAGTGGGGCACCACAGGGATCAGTGCTTGGGCTCCAGCTATTCACAATATATTTAAATGATTTGCATGAGGGAACCAAATGTAATATTTCCAAGTTTGCTGATGACACAAAGCTAGGTGGGATTGTGAGTTGTGAGGAGGATGCAAAGACACTGCAAGGTAATTTAGATAGGTTGAGTGATGCAGTATAATGTGGATAAATGTGAAGTTATCCACTTTGGTAGGAAAAATATAAAGATAAAGTATTATTTAAATAGTGATAGCTTGGGAAATGTCGATGTACAAAGGGACCTGGGTGTCCTTGTACACCAGTCATTAAAAGCAAACATGCAGGTGCAGCAAGCAGTTAGGAAAGCAAATGGTATGTTGGCCTTCATTGCAAGAGGATTTGAGTACAGGAGTAAGGATGTCAGAGGGAGTGCAGCGAAGGTTCATCAGACTGATTCCTGGGATGGCAGGATTGTCGTACAAGGAGAAATTGGGTCGACTAGGCCTATATTCACTGGTGTTTAGAAGAATGAGAGGGGATCTCATTGAAACGTATAAAATTCTGATTGGGTTAGACAGATTGGATGCGGGAAGGATGTTTCCCCTGGTTGGGAAGTCGAGAACAAGGGGTCACAGTCTCAGGATACGGGGTAGGAAATTTAGGACTGAGATGAGGAGACGTTTCTTCACTCAGAACCTGTGGTGAACATGTGGAATTCTCTATCACACAAAGCTGTGGATGCCAAGTCACTGAATATATTTAAGAAGGAGATAGATAGATTTCTAGACACAAAAGGCATCAAGGGTATGGGGAAAAAGGAAGAATATACTGTTGAGATAAAGGATCAGCCATGATCAAAGTGAATGGCGTTGCAGACTCGAAGGGCCAAATGGCCGACTACTGCTCCTATTTTCTATGTTTCTATGTTTAATTGGGGCCATTATATTAAAGTCGCACTGAGGAGTAGGCTGATCAACACATTGTGTTTCTGATTCGCTACCCGGCCTGCACTGATCCAGCCGGCACTGACCCGGCCCCCCGCACTGACCCACCCCCCCCCATTCGCACTCGCCTGACCCGCACTCGCACGGCTGCCCCGCACTGGCCCAGTCTCTCGCACTCACCCGGCCCCCCGCACTGACCCAGCCCGCACTCACCGGGCCCCCCCCACACTCGCCCGGCACCCCCCGCACTGACCCAGCCCCCTGCACTGACCCAGCCCCCTGCACTGACCCAGCCCACACTCGCCCGGCTCCCCTACACTCGCCCGGCCCCCCTGCACTTGCCCGGCCCCCCCCGCACTGATCCAGTCCCCCACACTGACCCAGCCCCCGCACTGACCCAGCCCACACTCGCCCGGCCCCCCCGCACTGACCCAGACCGCCACACTGACCCAGCCCCCGCACTGACCCAGCCCACACTCGCCCGGCCTCCCCACACTCACCCGGCCCCCCCGCACTGACCCAGCCCCCCACACTGACCCAGCCCCCCGCACTGACTCAGCCCCCCGCACTGACTCAGCCCCCCGCACTGACTCAGCCCCCCGCACTCGCCCAGCCCCCCCGCACTGGCCCAGTCCCCCCGCACTGACCCAGCCCACACTCGCCCGGCCCCCCCCGCACTCACCCGGCGCCCCCCCGCACTCGCCCAGCCCCCCCACACTCGCCCGCCCCCCCCATACTCGCCCGGCCACCCTGCACTCGCCCGGCCCCCCCCACACTCGCCCACCCACCCCGCACTCGCCCGGCCCCCCCCCCGCACTCGCCCGCCCCCCCCCCACACTCGCCCGGCCCCCCCGCACTCACCCGGCCCCCCCCACCACAGTCGCCCGCCCCCCCCCCCCCACATTCGCCCGGCCCGCCCCCACACTCGCCCGGCCCCCCCGCACTCGCCCGCCCCCCCCCACCCCGCACTCGCCCGGCCCCCCCCACACTCGCCCGGCCTCCCCGCGCTCACCAGGCCTGCACTCACCTGGCCCGCACTCACCCAGCCCTACTCGGAAAGAAAGATTGGTCACCTTACTTAAGGAAGGATATACTAGCTTTGGAGGGGGTACAGAGACAATTCACTAGGCTGATTCCGGAGATGAGGGGGTTACCTTATGGTGATAGATTGAGTAGACTGGGTCTTTACTCATTGGCGTTCAGAAGAATGAGGGGTGATCTTATAGAAACATTTAAAATCATGAAAGGGATAGATAAGATAGAGGCAAAGAGGTTGTTTCCACTGGTCAGGGAGACTAGAACTAGGGGGCACAGCCTCAAAATATGGGGAGCCAATGTAAAACCGAGTTGAGAAGGAATTTCTTCTCCCAGAGGGTTGTGAATCTGTGGAATTCTCTGTCCAAGGAAGCAGTTGAGGCTGGCTCATTGAATGTATTCAAATCACAGATAGATAGATTTTTAACCAATAAGCGAAGTAAGGGTTACGGGGAGCAGGCGGGTAAGTGGAGCTGAGTCCACGGCCAGATCAGCCATGATCTTGTTGAATGGCGGAGCAGGCTCGAGGGGCTAAATGGCCTCCTCCTGTTCCTAATTCTTATGTTTTTATGTTCTTATGTACAAGATAAAAGTTCACGGTGTTGGGGGTAATATATTAGCATGGCTAGAGGATTGGCTAACTAACAGAAAACAGAGAGTCGGGATAAATGGTTCATTCTCGAGTTGGCAATCAGTAACCAGTGGGGTGCTGCAGGGATCAGTGCTGGGACCCCAACTATTTACAATCTATATTAACGACATAGATAAAAAGATCAAGTTTGCTGACGATACAAAAATGGGAGGAAAAGCAATGTGTGACGAGGAGACAAAAAACCTTCAAAAGGACATAGACAGGCTAAGTGAGTGGGAAGAAATTTGGCAGATGGAGTACAATGTTGGAAAGTGTGAGGTTATGTACTTTGGCAGAAAAAAATTGAAGAGCAAATTATTATTTAAATGGAGAGAAATTGCAAAGTGCTGCAGTACAGTGCGACCTAAGAGTCCTAGTGCATGAAACACAAAAAGTTAGTTTGCAGGTACAGCAAGTGATCAGGAAGGCCAATGGAATCTTGGCCTTTATTGAAAAGGGGATGGAGTATAAAAGCAGAGAAGTCTTGCTACAGTTATACAGGGTATTAGTGAGGCCACACCTGGAATACTGCGTGCAGTTTTGGTTTCCATATTTAAGAAAGGATATACTTGCTTTGGAGGCAGTTCAGAGAAGGTTCACTTGGTTGATTCCGGAGATGAGGGGCTTGACTTATGAGGAAATGTTGAGTAGGTTGGGCCTCTACTCATTGGAATTCAGAAGAATGAGAGGTGATCTTTGAAATGTATAAGATTATGAGGGGGCTTGACAAGGTGGATGCAGAGGGGAGGTTTCCACTATAAGGGAGACTAGAACTAGGGGGCATAATCTTCGAATAAGGGGCCGCCCATTTAAAACTGAGATGAGGAGGAATTTCTTCTCTCAGAGGATTGTAAATGTATGGAATTCGCTGCCTCAGAGAGCTGTGGAAACTGGGTCGTGAATAAAATTAAGACAGAGATAGACAGTTTCTTAACCCGATAAGGGAATAAGGGGTTATGGCAGGGATGTGGACCTGAGTCCATGATCGGATCAGCCATGATCGTATTAAATGGTGGAGCAGGCTCGAGGGGCCGTATGCTCCTATTTCTTATGTTCTTATGTAAGATGGTGCAATAGCAAGCACCGTGGAGTCAAAGTTAAATTTTTGAGGAGGGTGATGATGACAATGGACCTGAAAGGGCCAGTGCCTGAGAAGAGGGAACCATTTAGAATGTCAGCTCGGAAGGAGGCCAGGAAGCAAAGTTGGTGGTCAGCAGTTTTTGGGAATGGGGTCAAGGGAGCAGGCTGTGGGTCTTGGATAGGACATGAGGGGGGACATGAGGGAGAAACTAAAGGGATCGAAAGAGAGGCAGACAGAGGATCAGGGCTAAGGTGGGAGAGATCCTGAGGAGGTTTAGCTTGGTGGGCAAGGGAAACTGGGTAAAAATAGCAGAGGTAGCTGAATGAATGGGCTCTATATTGGTGACAAAGAAATCTATTAGCTCTTTGCACTTGTTGTTGGAGGTGAGCATAGTGATTTCATGGAGGAGGGTTTTCAGGAAATAGTTGGTTGTAGAGAGAAGCTCATGGTTATATTTGTTCTCCATAATGATCCTGGATTAGTGAGTTGTTTTGGCCGAGGAGCGTGAAGCCCAGCAATTTTTGTCCCCTCATCCTTGATTTCCCCCATCAGAGGAAATAGTTTATCTGTATCTACCCTATAGAATCCGTTTTTACATTTTAAACACCTTTCAATCTTCTATACTCAAGTCAAATGTATGCAACCTGTCCTCATAATTTAACCCTCTAAGACCCAGTAACATTCTGAAAGCCCCGGTATCACCCAGAGAAAGCAAAAATTGAGGCTGTACCAGGAGAAGCAACCAGGATGGGAGACAGTGAAGATTTTGCTGGGTGTAAGGATGTTAAAGGTGGAGGTGAAGAAGTTGAGCTGAACAATCACTGCAGAGAGATCATGGCGAATGGCGAGACAAAAGCCAGGCAGTTGGGAGTTGGAGCGTCCGTTGTAAGTGACCTGGGGAGAGTTTTTTTGGAAAGTTGGACTCAGAAGCAAGTGGGTTTGGAATAGGGTAGCAGGATGTGTGTGGCGAAGGGTACACAAAGTGATCAGAAATGGCCTTGTCAGTGATGAAAACTGTAGAGAGACCACGAGAGCCGGGAGATCGAGGAGATGGCAATGAATGTGAGTAGGAGAGTTTATGTGGAGGGAGATATTTGGAGAGGACAGAAGGGAGGTGAATTCAAAGGAGCGAGGGCAAGGGAACTGAGATGGAGATTGAAATCACTGATCAATTGAAATAATTTGTGTGAAATTCCTCTCTGCATTAATTTATTTGGAACGCCTCCACGAAAATAACAGAGAAGAATTTCAGGCAAAGGTATTAAGTATCTATTTTTGCATTCCCCACTATTGACATCCCTCACCTTTATCAGTACAAAAAGTGACCTAAAGAATGTAAAAGACAACAAGAAATGTTGAAAATCTTTTTTCAACAGGCAACCTACTTGAGTGGGATATATTTCCAAGCATAGCTGAAGAATAATTATCAGGAGCCAGCCTAGTTGGGGGAGGGGGGAGTGATGCTCTGAAAGCAACTTAGGAGCTTGGCTGGGAACTGATAAAAACTCATCATCGCCTATGCTGGCTAGAGGATTGAACTGTCAGCCTTCACTAGACTTCAGCACTCCAGTTCTAGAGGTGTGAATTTCAAGCAAGTACCTCAGCTGTTCTATTACCAGGCTATTCCTAATTACTGCATTTAACAGTAATTAACACTCCGATATTAACAGTCTGCACACATTCTGAGACTGAACTCCAGGATATAGTCGATGTATTCACCGAGGCATATGAAAGCATGGGCCTTACGCTTAACAACCGTAAGGCAAAGGTCTTCCACCAGCCTGTCCTCGCCGCACAGCACTGTCCCCCAGTCATCAAGATTCGACAACGTGGACCACTTCCCATACCTCAGGAGACTTTTATCAACAAAGGCAGACATTGATGCAGAGATTCAACACCATCTCCAATGCGCCAGTGCAGCCTTCGGCCGCCTCAAATCTACCACCAATTTCATGGTCGTCAGGGCTGTAGTAATGCCCGCCCTCCTGTATGGATCAGAGGCATGGACGATGTACAGAAGACACCTCAAGTCGCTGGAGATATATCACCAACGATGTCTCCGCAAGATCCTGCAAATCCCCTGGGAGGACAGGCACACCAACATCATTGTCCTCGCCCAGGCTAACATCCTCAGCATTGAAGCACTGACCACATTCGATCAGCTTCGCTGGGCAGGCCACATAGTTCGCATGCCAGACACAAGGCTCCCGAAGCAAATGCTCTATTCGGAGCTCCTTCACGACAAATGAGCCAAAAGTGGGTAGCGGAAACGTTACAAGGACACCCTCAAAGGCGCCCTGGTAAAGTGCGACATTACCACTGACACCTGGGAGTCCCTGGCCGAAGACCGCCCTAGTTGGAGAAAGTTCATCCGGGAGGACGTTGAGCTCTTCGAATCTCAATGCCACGAGCGTGAAGAGGTCAAGCGCAGGCAGCGAAGGAGAGTATGACAAATCAGTCCCACCCCCCCTCCCCCCCGTTCTCCCGACAAATGTCTGTCCCACCTGTGACAGGGTTTGTGACTCTTGCATTGGACTGTTCAGCCACCAAAGGACTCACTTTAGGAGTGGAAGCAAGTCTTCCTCGATTCCGAGGGACTGCCTATGATAATGATGATTAACAGTCAGATTGACTATATAAAAGCTGTCATACAACATCAGTCACAGGAATTACCTTTGAAATCAGTGGTGCAACTATAACGAATGCACAACTTTCCCTGCACAGTGAAGTTCTATACCACAGCTGTATTAATCCAAGAGAAATCTTTTCACCAAGTAACATCTCAGTGATTATATTATAGAAAGGTAAGCTTGGTTCCAATTATTCGCTGTTGCACTCTCCAGTCTCCTTAAATTATAAAATCTTGCTTTGTAAAGAAGATTGTCCAATCAGAAGAGTAAATCAGTTATAGCGTGATCATTGTCAATGTATACATTCTAAAGGCTTGACTGCTATTTCCATGAATCCCAGCTGCAAGAGACTGAAGGAGCTAACATGGAGATAGTAGCATAGAAATTTGATCGCGCATGTAAAAGGGTGCACAGGCGGCGGGGTGCACAGTGCACGTGCCTGTTAGTGTTGACTCAGACAGCACATAATATTCATCGTGTATACTTGTTATTATCATTCAGACATGCAGACAGCACTAGTATTTGTTGTCTGACCTCTGTTTTGGGAGCTGGATATTGGGATCTGGATTTTAGCTCAGAGACGCGTTCTGTGCGGGGATTTGTTTTGAGGTCAGGAATTTCGCCGTAAGTATGGGTTTCGTAAAAGTCCTGCAGCACAAGGCCGCAGCCAAGCTGGCCTGAGAGCAGGTAGATCGAGTGAGGGGTGGGAGAGATCGTCTGATCACATGATTGAGGGGGGGTTCCAATCGGGGGAGATCCGACTGTTGGGGTGGTGGAATTCTGATCACAGAGAAGGGGGGCAAATGGTGGTAGCGGGGGCAGATAGTGGGCAAGAGGCAATGGTAGTCGGGGGTGTCCGATGGTGTGAAGGAGCGTGGGCAAAAGAATCGTGGGGTGGGGTCTGTTGGGTAGCTTGTTGGACCTGAAAGAAGCACTCCCGCTCCTTCTGGCCCACTAGCAGTGCTCTTGGATTCAGCCCTTCTCATCTCCTGTCGGATTTCCTGAGGCCTGGGAAACCCGGCTGACATGAGTTAAAAATAGAGGCCCCGAACTGGGTGCACTCACTGCCCGCTGCCATCTGCTGCCGCCGACTTCTGCCGAGTTTTCTGGGCAGTCTCCCGTCAGTACCAGTTTCCTCTAGGCCTCTCGCTGGCGGTGCAGGGGTGGGGGGGTAGGGGAAGCCCGTTGGGAACCGCCCGCTGACGTCTGCTAGCGTGCAAGGAATGTAAGTGTCCTCCCACCTGACGAACTGCCAGATTGCTCTGGGCGGGAGTCAGTGGCAGCAGGGAGAAGGGCCGTTGCATGGAGGCAGGTCTAACCTCAATGGTAAGTATAAAGACCTGCAAAAAAAGATTAGTAAACTTCTTTTATTTTTTTTACAGCAATTCAGATGGATGGAGTCCCCTGAAGGTTTTTCAGCGGGTTTTTTTGGAAATTTTTATTTTTATGTGCTCCCCCCTCCCTGGACCCGACTCAATCCTCAGCAGTTGCCGGCAAGATTGGGAGCTCCCGCCCACTACCGCCCAAGTTAATTTTTTTGCCGCCAGGCGGCCTTTGCAGGTCTTTTTGAGGAATCTCCCTGCCAAAGTACAATCAGGTATCTCAATGGTCCTTTGGGCGGCACTTGGGCAGGCCTTAACTTTGACCAAGTTCGGGCCCATGATGACTGTCAAAATGAAGGTAGGCAGCCTCATTATACTATTTAAATGACCAACCCGCCTCCTGTGAGCAGATTGGTTGCTTGTCCTGCCTCCATTAAAACCGGAAGTGGGTGGATTCGAGGCAGGTTGATTACCTGTTTTAGATTAATTGAATTTTAATCTTTGCTCCGACCCCAACCCACCCATTTTTGGGGGTTATGATTCAGCCCTAGGCCTCTGACACCAGTTAAATGCAGCCAGCAGCTCTTAAAGGTGTGGTGCACTCGAGCTGCATATTCCAGGAAAACAGTTGGAAAGAGAGAAATGGCTGCTAGACCTGCAGATAATTCTCCCAGGTTTTCCAGTGCTGCCTTTGGGGCCCTGGTGCTGACAGGAGGGAGGTCCTCATCTCCGCCAGGAAGCAGAAAGCCCTCCAGGTGCCGCCAGTGGAAAGAGGTGGCAGAGGAAGTGACTGCCAGGAGCTTAACTCCAAAGACATTGTTGCAATGCGGAAAAAGGTCAATGACCTCACCAGAGTTGTTAAGGTAAGAATACTGCTTTCTGTATCTCTGCTCACACGTTCACTACCACAATGTGGCAGAGCTTGGAGGATTATAGCTCCAATTTGTGTCAAGGCTTGTGCAGAATATGGAGTCCATTCTGCCCAACATGGACCAAGTGATCAACATGACAGTGACGCCACCATCATATAGCCTCTTCTGACAGCTCTCACAGCTGCCATGGAAGCTCAGATGACTGCCATCTTGGCGCTGGGATCACTGTTGAAAGGGGTTTCCAATCTGTCACAGAACTCTTGCGTATAGAAATACTGAGGTGCAGTCCCAGGAGAGGTGACTCAGTTTCATGGGAAAAGCACCTGCTGTCCTCTCTCAGGACAATAGCATGCCTGCTCCCCATTTGACCCACACTACCAATGCCCTTGTTAGTGCCACATAGCTAGCTGGCCTGAACGCCCTGGCCTAGCTGAAATGCTGCAGTCTGTAACCGGGCCCTCATGGCCCAGAGATGCTCGAGGTCGCCTACCAAGGTCATCTGAAGTGTTCCCAATGGAAGCTCAGCAGCTTTCCACCTCCCAAGCTGTAGCCACTTGGATATTTTGTTGGAGCATTAGGATAATGAAACGAGATTAGAAGACGGGTACTATGAGCTTGCACAAGGTAGATTCATAATTTTTTTTTTCACTGTTGTATATAGCTGGAATTGTTTGATAAATTGGTTTTTGTTCTGGATTTAGTGGTATTTATATTTGTTGCAAAATGAAGGCAAGACTCATAAGACTGGATTAAAGAAAGACAATTGGATGATGGTAGTACGGACAGTGGCAAGAATTGTGTGGCTGTTGCCGTGTTGGAGATGGAGTCATCGTTTAGGTGACAGGCTCTTGGATGAGCTGCTGTCAGAGCTCTGGTAGCTAGGGGCGCTAATGACCAATGCCTCACTTGTTCTCTCTCTTCTTCATAATCCTCCTTCTCCTCCTCCTTCTCTTCCTGCTCCTCCTCCTGCAGCACTTCTTGCTGCCCAGGTGGCGGTAGGGGCTGGCCCCTGCATGCTGGCCAGGCTATGCAGTGTTCAGCAGACAACCATAAATCTGAATACCCTCTCAGGGATGTACTGCAAAGCTCCTCCCAAATGGTCCAGGCAACAGAAGTGATTGTTTGTTCAATTCTGTTTCTTTTGGTGGCATGGCTCTCATTGTAGACCAGCTCTGCAGCTGTGCCTACGTTCCTGACAGCAGTCATGAAGAGATATCCCCAGTCGCTCAGGAGACAGACTGTAACTTGATGGCCTGAAGCAGGATGATTTATGATTACTGCCAGGAAACCGGGCACAGGCCAGCAGAAGAATATAAAAATATAGGAATTAGGAACAGGAATAGGCCATATGGCCCCTCAAGCCTGCTCCCACATTCAATAAGATCATGGATAATCTGATCATGGACTCAGCTCCACTTCCCCGCCCGCTCCCCATAACCCCTTATTCCCTTATCGTTGAAGAAACTGTCTATTTCTGTCTTAAATTTATTCAATGTCCCAGCTTCTCTGCTCTCTGAGGCAGCGAATTCCACAGATTTACAACCCTCTGAGAGAAGAAATTTCTCCTCATCTCTGTTTTATATGGGCGGCCCCTTATTCTAAGATCGTGCCCTCTAGTTCTTGTCTCCCCCATCAGTGGAAACATCCTCTCTGCATCCACCTTGTCAAGCCTCCTCATAATCTTATACGTTTCGATAAAATTACCTCTCATTCTTCTGAATTCCAATGAGTAGAGGCCCAACCTACTCAACCTTTCCTCATAAGTCAACCCCCTCATCCCCGGAATCAACCTTGTGAACCTTCTCTGAACTGCCTCCAAAGCAAGTATATCCTTTCGTAAATATGGAAACCAAAACTGCACGCAGTATTTCAGGTGCGGCCTCACCAATACCTTATATAGCTGTAGTAAGACTTCCCTGCTTTTATATTCCATCCCCTTTGCAATAAAGGCCAAGATACCATTGGCCTTCCTGATCACTTGCTGTACCTGCACAGTATCCTTTTGTGTTTCATGCACAAGTACCCCCAGGTCCCACTGTACTGAGGCACTTTGCAATCTTTCTTCATTTAAAAAAATAACTTGCTCTTTGATTTTTTTTTCTGCCAGAGTGCATGAACTCACACTTTCCAACATTGTACTCCATCTGCCAAATTTTTTCCCATTCAATTAGCTTGTCTATGTCCTTTTGCAGATTTTTTGTGTCCTCCTCACACATTGCTTTTTCTCCCATCTTTGTATCATCAGCAAACTTGGCTACGTTACACTCTGTCCCTTCTACCAAGTCGTTAATATAGATTGTAACTAGTTGGGGTCCCAGCACTGATCCCTGTGGCACCCCACCAGTTACTAGTTGCCAACCAGAGAATAAACCATTTATTCCAACTCTGTTCTCTGTTAGTTAGCCAATCCTCTATGCATGCTAATATATTACCCCCAACCCCATAATGCTCAGCCTGTGGTCGCAAACCAGCTATATGTTTATTATGATTAATAAAGATGCCAGGCTAATGATGGGGAGCATGCATGGCAATGTGGATGTATTCTGTGGCACCTTGCACCCTGGTAAAGCCTGCAAAGCGGGAAAAGACCAGTGCTCTCTCGTCCTGTTTTGCTTGTAGGGCGTGTTTGTTTCACACTCTCCCCTGATTCTTAGACCTTGGGACTTATAGGGGAAATTTAGGCATAACCCAATGTGTTTTATTACGCAAAAACTGAATAAAACTACGGAACTAGACTTCTGAGAGAAATCAACTGAAGACATACAATCACCCTTCCAGGTGGTAGCTATTGTAGATTCATGGTCGTTGATTCTGTGACTGGTTAGTTCTTCTTCTGGCCATTCTCTGCAGTGCTGTTCCTTCTGTGTATGTTCCGTACCTCGCTTCGCTTCGGTACCACTCTCCCATTTCCCCGCCAAATGATGATGGACGAGTGGTAGTGTGTACATACTCTGAGCTGCTTCTAATTCGCATATTTATATCCATGTTATGACTGATCTCCCACCACTGTGGTTTCTGATAATGTGTTTTTATCAATACATTGTTTTGTGGTGATCTTGGTTGATTGACTGCAATAATGGACTTGACTGTTCCCAGTTTGCACACGGGGTCTGCGAAGCTCAAAATGACTTCCCATCTTAACACCTCGTTTCCCAAAAATGTTACCTAGGGTGATTCCTTTGTTGTCCGGTATTCTTGAAGACTTGGAGTCTCCAGTGAGCTTTGTTCCCCCGCCCCGCCTCTCTGTTCAATTCATTTCAGGGCCTCATCAGTTAACTTATGAAAATGTAACAATTCAATTGTTGTTATGCATAAAGTCAGTCTGGTACCTGACCACAGAGTGTCCTTAATTGGGATGAGTCACCATCTGCCCTCAGGCTGGCGCCTCTTTGCTCCCATTGTCCAGTTAATTCCAAAAGCTTGTATCAAATCAAATTAATCAACTTTTAGTTCATGGTCTCCTTCTGTGCTTTTCTGAAGATTTGTAACCTTATACACTCAGTCCATGAAGAACGAGATATCGGTGTTCCTCCTGGTGTAGAGAGCCTCAGTGTCATTCCTGATACAGCTTTGGACTGCAAGCTGTGGTATGTCGCTGATGTTACCTGTTACAACTTGTGGCATAAAAGGGCCACAGGCAGTGCTGTCCATGTCCTGGTGAGGGGCTCGATTTGTGACCGCAGTCGATGACACAGCTCAGTGACAGCCTCTTTGGTTGACACCTTATACATTGCTTCTCAGTGAAGTTGAGGGCGGAGAAGTGCTCCCTGAATACCCGCTGTGGATATGGCCTTCTGCACACTGCCGTTCTCATCCCTCTTGTCACAGCTGCTCCTGCTCTCTGCTGTCTTCCTTGCTGTTCTCCTTCAACCTTCAGCTCAGAAGGCAGACTTAACAGACCACCCATGACTTCAGTCAAACTACTTATAAAGCAGCGAAAAACAGTGCAACACCAGCTGATGTGATGAGCCCTATTATATAGGTTGCCTGAGTATTTGATGTGGTGAACCACATCATACATTGGTGCTCACTGTGACAAATCTCAGTCTGCAGTATTAGAAGGTATCTCCCATCTTCACACTGCTGAGGGGCAGAGCATGCAGAATCTAGAATCCTTTCAATTTCTCTCCATTATTTCTTGACACGTGTTGAAAATAAGGTTATGACAAGAAGTTTAGAAAAACAAACATTGACTGCAGTATCCAGACTGTGTAAGATGGTGACAAAATGCAAGAAGATGTTAGTAAACTTGCAGAATGGGCGTGTAAATGGCATATGAATTTCAATTTAGATAGTTGCATTTTGCTAGGAGGAATAAGGGGACCACATACTCCTTGGAAAATAAGAGTCTTAATGCAAGACATCTTGGGGCCAAAGTTCAGGGTCTCAGAAAGATCCATTACTGCCCGTTTGCGGCAGCCAGGTGGTGGAATCCCGTGGCCACCGCTTTTGGTCAACTGGCCTCCCCGACCCAAATTCAGGTCGGGGATTTTTCGACCTGCACCCAGTTCAGCCCCGATGCTGATGATCACTGCAAGCTCTCCACCATGCACCACCACTCTCCCTCACCTGAAAAAGTTACTAACAGAAATTCACCTCACAAAATCAATGCTGCGTCGCGCGGTGCCCCCAACAGCTTTTTCTGTCGGTGCATCTTATCCGGAGTGTGTGCGGCCCAGCAAGGGCAAGGGGAAGGCCCACTGCTGCAGCTGCCATGTATTTATTTTTGCTGGCCGACTTCCCGATCGGCCGGCAAGATATTCGGCCGGGCCGCCAACAGGCCGAAACCCTCCCTGGTGGCCCAGTGGCCAAACAGTTAAAATGACTGATTCTCTCCCTTTTAACGGAGGGGAGAGGACGTGGTGACACACATGTGCTGTGACATCACCACCAGTCCACCGCTGAGTGCCGACCCAAATTCTTCCCCTCAACCTGCCTTTCTGTCGATCTCCCGCCCCCATTATGACCGACTACCGGTCGGACTTTGAAAAAAATGTCAAAGTCCTGAAAATCGAATGGAAGGCCGCCGCATGGAACCCAGTGGTAATACCAGGTAAAAAGTCATAGAAACATAGAAAATAGGAGCAGTAGTAGGCCATTTGGCCCTTTGTGTCTGCACCACCATTCAATATGATCATGGCTGATCCTCTATCTCTACAACATATTCCTGCTTTTCCCCCATACCCCTCGATGCTTTTTGTTTCTAAAAATCTATCTATCTCCCTCTTAGATTCAATGAATTGTCCTCCACAGCCTTGTGTGGGAGAGAATTCCACAGGTTCACCACCCCCATCTCGGTCCTAAATGCCCTACCCCGTATCCTGAGACCATCCCATGTTCTAGACTTCCCAGCCAGTGGAAACATCCTCCCTGCATCCAGTCTATCCAACCCAATCAGAATTTTATACGTTTCAATGAGATCTCCTCATTCTTCTAAACTCTAGTGAATACAAGCCTAATTGACCCAATCTTTCCTCATACAACAGTCCTGCCATCCCAGGAATCAGTCTGGTGAACCTTTGCTGCACTCCCTCTATGGCAAGTATATCCTTTCTTAGGTAAGGAGACCAAAACTGCACACGATACTCCAGGTGTGGTCTCACCAAGACCTTGTGTAACTGTAGTAAGACATCCTTGCTCCTGTACTCAAATCCTCTTGCAATGAAGGCCAACATAACATTTGCCTTCCTAACTGCTTGCTGCACCTGCATGTTTACTTTCAATGACTGGTGTACAAGGACACCCAGGTCCCTCTGTACATCGACACTTCCCAAGCCATCACCATTTAAATAAAACTTTGTCCTTATGTTTTTCCTGCCAAAGTGGATAACTTCACATTTATCCACATTAGACTGCATCTGCCATGTGTTTGCCCACTCACTCAACCTATCTAAATTGCCTTGCAGTGTCTTTGCATCCTCCTCACAACTTACAATCCCACCTAGTTTTGTGTCGTCAGCAAACTTGGAAATATTACATTTGGCTTCCTCATCCAAATCATTTATATATATTGTGAATAGCTGGGGCCCAAGTACTGATCCCTGTGGTACCCCACGAGTCCCTGCCCGCCACCCCGAAAAAGACCCGTTTATTCCTACTCTCTGTTTCATTTCAGTTAATTTTCAATCCATGCCAATACATTACCCCCATGTGCTTTAATTTTGCACAGTAACCTCTTATGTGGGACTTTATCAAAGGCCCTCTGAAAATCCAAATACACTAGATCCACTGGTTCTCCCTTATCTATTCTATCAGTTACATCCTCAACAAACTCCAGTAGATTTGTCAAACATGATTTTCCTTCCATAAATCCATGTTGACTATGTTTAATTCCATTGATATTATCCAAGAATGCCGTTATCACAGCCTTTATAATAGACTCCAGCATTTTCCCTACTACTGATGTCAGGCCAATTGGTCTGTACTTCCCTGTTTTCTCTGTCCCTCCTTTTTTAAATAGTGGGGTTACATTTGCCACCCTCCAATCTGCAGGAACTGTTCCATAATCTATAGAATTTTGGAAGATGACAACCAATGCATCTACTATTTCCATGGCTACCTCTTTTATTACTCTGGGATGCAGATCATCAGGCCCTGGGGATTTATCTGCCTTCAGTCCCATTTATTACTCCAGCACTATTTTCTTACTAATAATAATTTCCTTTAATTCCTCTTGCTTACTAGACCCTTGGTTCCCCAGCATTTCTGGGACGTTATTTGTGTCATTTTTCATGAAGACAGAATCGAAGTACTGATTTAATTGGTCTGCCATTTCCTTGTTCCACATTACAAATTCTCCAATTTCTGTCTGTAAAGGACTTACATTTGTCTTCACTAATCTTTTTCTTTTTACGTACTTGTAGAAACCTTTGCAGTCATTTTTTATGTTCCTTGCAAGTTTACTCTCATATTCTATCTCTCCCCTCTTAATCAATCTCTTGGTCCCTTTTTGCTGAATTCTTAACTGCTCCCAATCGTCAAGCTTGCTACTTTTTCTGGCAACTTTGTATAGCTCCTCTTTGGATCTAATACTATCCTTAATTTCTTTTGTTAGCCATGGTTGAACCACTTTTCCTTTTGTGTTTTTATGCGAGAAACAAATGTATAACTGTTGCAATTCATGCATTCGTTCCTTAAATATTAGCCATTGTCTCTCTACCTTCATGCCTTTTAATGAATTTTCCCAATCTATCATAGCCAATTCATTCCTCATACCTTAGTTTAGATTTAGGACCCCAGTTTCGGATTGGACTACTTCACTTTCCATCTTATTAAAAAATTAAATCATGTTATGGTCACTCTTCCTTAAAGGACCTAGCACAACAAGACTGTTAATTAACCCCTTCTCATTAGACAATACCCAATCTAGGATAGCCTGTTCCCTAGTAGGCTCCTCAACTTACTGGTCTAAAAAACCACCTCGTACACACTCCAGGAATTCATCTGCCACAGTATTATTACTAATTTGATTTGGCCAGTCCATATGTCGATTAAAGTCACCTACGATTACTGTAGTACCTTTGCTACATGCATCTCTAATTTCCTATTTGATGCTATCCCTTACACTACCACTACAGTTTGGAGGCCTATAAACAACTCTCCACCAATGTTTTCTGCCCCTTGGTGCTGCTTAGCTCCACCCAGACTGATTCTACATCTTGATTTTCTGAGCCAATATCCTTTCTCACTATTGCTCTGATTTCATCCTTTACTAACAACACCACACCACCCCCTCTTCCTTTTTGCCTATCCTTCCTAAATATCAAATATCCTTGGATATTCAGTTCCCAACCCTGGTCACCCTACAACCATGTATTTGTAATTGCTATATCATATCCGTTAACAGCTATTTGCGCTGTTAATTCATCTACCTTATTACAGATGCTTCGTGCAATCAGACACAATGCTTTTAAATTTGTCTTTTTAACATTATTAGATATCTTAACATTATTTTGCACTAAAGCCCTATTTATCGTATCACTATTTTTGCTTACCTGGACCCTATTTGTTAGTGCACTCTTGTGTTTGTATGCTCTGTCCCTTCCTGATATAATCTGGTTATCCTTACCACAATCACTTTCCTGCATTGCTTCCTTTTCTTTTCTCTTTAGCTTTCTAGATTGCTCTCTACTGCGACCATCCTCCCCACAAACCGCCGCCCCCCTGCTCCCCCACCACCCTATCTACCTCCCTAGTTATTCGGTTCTCTAGAACTCTGGTCCCAGCATAGTTCAGGTGTAGTCCGTTCCCACGGAACAGCTCTCTCCTTCTCGAGTATTGGTGCCGTGCCCCACAAATTGAAACCCACTTCTCTCACACCAACCTCTGAGCCATGCATTCATCTCCCTGATTCTATTGACCCTGTGCCAATTTGCTCATGGTTCAGGTAGTAATGCAGAGATTATTACCTTTGTGGTTCTGCTTTTCAATTTAGTCCCTAGCTGTTCAAACTCTCTCAGCAGAACCTCTTTCTTAGTCCTACCTATGTCATTGGTACCTACGTGCACCACGACAACTGGATCCTCCGCCCCCCACTCCAAGTTCTTCTCCAGCCTGGAGAAGATGTCCTTTACCCTGGCACCGGCTAGGCAACACAGCCTTTAGGACACACACTCTTGGCTGCAGAGAACCCTATCTAGTCCCCTAACTATACTGCCCCTACTACAAACAGCTGCCTCTTTACTTCACTCACTTGAATGGCTTTCTGCACCAAGGTGCCTTGGTCAGTCTGCTCATCCACCCTGCACACTTGTCCTCAAGGTTTGCATGAACCTTAAATCTATTGGACAATTACAGGACTGAGATTCCTGTAATATTACCTCCTGGATCCCCTTACCTGCTTCACTCGCAGTCACACCCTCCTGTCCCTGACCACGTGTCAATTCTAAAGTATTTAATCTAGAGGGTGTGGCTGTCTCCTGGAGCAAAAGGTCCAGGTAACTTTCTCCCTCCCTGATGTCTCTCAATGTCTGTAGCTAGGACTCCAGCTTCTCAACTCGGAGCCGAAGTTTGTGGAGCCGCAGACACTTAACGCAGATGTAGTCGCCCTGGACCAAAATGTCCAGAAGCTCCCACATGTTGCAGCAGCAAACATCTCCAGTTTTCCCATTATTTTATTTAATTAATTAGTTTAGCATTAATCAAGTATTTACCCTATATAATTTATTAAATTAGTTAAACAAATAAAGGTTAGTTTTTAGTATTTAGTTATATGCTATATGTTAATTTAAAAGAAAAACTTAGCCCACAATCACTTACCTGCCTTACCTGTGATGTCACAGGTAGGCTCATGACTAAGGTCAGAATATGTGGAGTCGGGACAAGTAGCAGAATGAATAACAAGCTGGCTACAAAACAGAAAACATAGAGTCGGGGTTACAGATATTTACTCAGACTCGCAAAAGTGAGAAGTGGTGTTCCACAGGGATCAGTGCTGGGACTACTGTTGTTCACACTTTACATAATGATTTGGTCTTGGGAAATTGAAGTATTATATCAAAATTTACAATTGACACCAAATTGGGGAGTGCAGTTAATACAGAGGAACACTGCGACAAAATACAAGGGGGCCGAAATTCAGGTACGCCAGAAAGCTCGGAGTGCATCAGCTCCGAATGACCTGCTGAGTATTTCCAGCATTTTCTGTTTTTATTTCAGATTCCAGCATCTGCAGAATTTTTCTGTTGTATTCTTTATTATATTTTGAGCTTCTAGATGACTGCTATCACTCCTGCCACCGACATCAAACTAAGGGTCTAAAGTTCCTTAGACTTGTTCCATCATCCTTTTTAAATATAGGAATAACATCAGCTGTCCACCAAGCATTTGGCACGAATCTCTTTTCTGTTGAACTATATATAGAAATATATATATATATATACAGGGAGAGAGATAGAGAGAGAGAGAGCTTCTGCTATCTCTTCCCTAGCTTCTTTTAGTATGCACAGATATAATGTGAGGAGCATTCATAATAAGGTGGATGAATTAACTGCACAGATAGCTGTAAACGGATATGATGTAATTGAGATTACGGAGACATGGCTCCAGGGTGACCAAGGCTGGGAACTCAACATCCAGGGGTATTCAATATTCATGAAGGATAGACAGAAAGGAAAAGGAGGTGGGGTAGTGTTGCTTGTTAAAGAGGAGATTAACGCAATAGTAAGGAAGGACATTAGCTTGGATGATGTGGAATCTGAATGGGTAGAGCTGCGGAACACCAAAGGGCAGAAAACGCTTGTGGGTGTTGTGTACAGATGACCAAACAAGAGTAGTGAGGTTGGAGATGGCATCAAACAGGACATTAGGGATGTGTGCAATAAAGGTACAGCAGTTATCATGGGTGACTTTAATCAACATATTGATTGGGCTAACCAAACTGGTAGCAATACGGTGGAAGAGGACTTCCTGGAGTGTATTGGGGATGGTTTTCTATGTCGAGGAACCAACTAGCGAGCAGGCCATCCTAGACTGGGTCTTGTGTAATGAGAAAGGATTAATTGGCAATCTTGTTGTGCGAGGCCCCTCGGGGAAGATTGACCATAATATGGTAGAATTCTTCATTAAGATGGAGAGTGACACAGTTAATTCAGAGACTAGGGTCCTGAACTTAAAGAAAGGTAACTTTGATGGTATGAGACATGAATTGGCTAGGATAGACTGGCGAATGATACTTAAAGGGTTGACGGTGGATAGGCAGTGGCAAATATTTAAAGATCACATGGATGAACTTCAACAATTGTACATCCCCGTCTGGTGTAAACATAAAACGGGGAAGGTGGCTCAACCATGGCTAACAAGGGAAATTAGGGATAGTGTTAAATCCAAGGAAGAGGCATGTAAATTGGCCAGAAAAAGCAGCAAACCTGAGGACTGGGGGAAATTTAGAATTCAGCAGAGGAGGACAAAGGGTTTAATTAGAAGGGGAAAATAGAGTATGAGATAAGCTTGCAGGGAACATAAATCCTACTGCTAAAGATTCTATAAAGAGATGAAGAGACAACAATTAGTGAAGACAAATGTAGGTCCCTTGCAGTCAGAATCAGGTGAATTTATAATGGGGAACAAAGAAATGGCAGACCAATTGAGCAAATATTTTGATTCTGTCTTCACTAAGGAAGACACAAATAACCTTCCGGAAATACTAGGGGACCGAGGGTCTAGCGATAAGGAGGAACTGAAGAAAATCCTTATTAGTCAGGAAATGGTGTTAGTGAAATTGATGGGATTGAAGGTCGATAAACCCCCATGGCCTGATAGTCTGCATCCCAGAGTACTTAAGGAAGTGGCCATAGAAATAGTGGACGCATTGGTGGTCATTTTCCAATATTCTATAGACTCTGGATCAGTTCCTATGGATTGGAAGGTAGCTAATCTAACCCCACTTTTTAAAAAAGGAGGGAGCGAGAAAACAGGGAATTATAGACTGGTTAGCCTGACATCGGTAGTGGGGAAAAGGTTGGAATCAATTATTAAAATTCGTGATAGCAGCGTATTTGGAAAGCAGTGACAGGATCGGTCCAAGTCAGCATGGATTTATGAAAGGGAAATCATGCTTGACAAATCTTCTAGAATTTTTTGAGGATGTAACTAGTAGAGTGGACAAGGGAGAACCAGTGGATGTGGTGTATTTGGACTTTCAAAAGGCTTTGGACAAGATCCCTCAAAGAGATTAGTGTGCAAAATTAAAGCACATGGTATTGGGGGTAATGTATTGACATGGATAGAGAATTGGTTGGCAGACAGGAAGCTAAGGGTAGGAATAAACGGGTCCTTTTCAGAATGGCAGGCAGTGGCTAGTGGGGTACCACAAGGTTCAGTGCTGGAACCCCAGCTATTTACAATATACATTAATGATTTAGATGAAGGAATTGAGTGTAATATCTCCAAGTTTGCAGATGACACTAAGCTGGCTGGCAGTGTGAGCTGCGAGGAGGATGCTCAGAGGCTACAAGATGACTTGAACAGGTTAGGTGAGTGGGAAAATGCATGGCAGACGCAGTATAATGTAGATAAACGTGAGGTTATCCACTTTGGTGGCAAAAACAGGGAGGCGGAATATTATCTGAATGGTGACAGATTAGGAAAAGGGGAGGTGCAACGAGACCTGGGTGTCATGGTACATCAGTCATTGAAAGTTGACATGCAGCTACAGCAGGCATTGAAGAAGGCAAATGGCATGTTGGCCTTCATAGCGAGAGGATTTGAGTATCGAAGCAGGGAGGTCTTACTGCAGTTGTACAGGTCCTTGGTGAGGCCACACCTTGAATATTCTGTACAGTTTTGATCTCCTAATCTGAGAAAGGACATTCTTGCTATTGAGGGAGTGCAGCGAAGGTTCACCAGACTGATTCCCGGGATGGCAGGACAGACGTGAAGAACGACTGGATCATCGAGGCTTATATTCACTGGAATTTAGAAAAATGAGAGGGGATCTCATAGAAACATGTAAAATTCTGATGGGATTGGACAGGTTAGATGCAGGAAGAATGTTCCCAATGTTGAGGAAATCCAGAACCAGGGGTCACAGTCTAAGGATAAAGGGTAAGCCATTTAGGACCGAGATGAGGATAAACTTCTTCATTCAGAGAATTCTGAACCTGTGGAATTCTCTACCACAGAAAGTTGTTGAGGCCAGTTTGTTAGATATATTCAAAAGGGAGTTAGATGTGGCCCTTACGGCTAAAGGGATCAAGTGGTATCGAGAGAAAGCCGGAATGGGGTACTGAAGTTGCATGATCAGCCATGATCATATCAAATTTTGGTGAAGGGCCGAATGGCCTACTCCTGCACCTATTTTCTATGTTTCTATGTTTCTCTGTTAATCCAGCCAAACTATGTGCTGGATTTTAGGCTTTTCTGTTTCTGGGACGATAATGGCGGTGGGGCAGGAAATTTAGCGGCCAGGAATAGTTTGCGCCTTAGTTGGTAAGTTTGGACATTTGTGTCAGGGGGCGCAGCATTAAGGGAGGTCTTGTACACCTCTCTTGGCGCTAGGATGAGAAACTCCCGAAATAAACTCCTGGCCCTGGAGCACTCCACGGGATGTCTGGGGTGGGGTGAGGGGGTGGGGGTGGGGTGTGGGGTGGTGGAGGGAACCTAAAAGAAATCCCCCCAAAAATATTAAAACAATCACAGCTACCTCAGGTATCCATTACTTACCTCTTCACCAATAGGATGGTTGGACCACCCTGATATCCCAGGCTCTCATTGCGGGCACACTTCCAGGCAGACGGGTCGGGCAGAAGCTCAAACTTGCGCCGGTGTCGCAACCAGGGGCGTTGCACACCAGCGCAGCTCTTCCAGGCGGTGCTGCTCTGCGCCTCTGCAAATCCAGACCCGAGGATTGCTGTGGAATGGCTGACCGCCCACCCAGAAGACCTCACCACCATCTTTGCCACCACTCCGGGGCGAAAAACGAAGCATAGAAGACCAGAAATTCCAGCCCCAGGGGTTTTATCCTCTCTAAGCTTGATTAGTTTATCAATTTTCTCCCTCAACACTATCACTATATCTTTATATCTTTTTTTGATCTCATCTTCTAATGTCATGTTCACCCTGTTAGTCTCCCTGGTAACTACTGAGGAAAAGTAATTATTCAACATTTCTGCCATTTTGCTGTTATTACAAAGGATTACAGCACAGAATACATCCTTGCCGATGTTTATGCTCCTGCGAGCCTCCTTCAACCCTTCTTCATCATGGAATCATAGAAGTTTACAGCACGGAAGGAGGCCATTTCAGCCCATCGTGTCTGTGCTGGCCGACAAGAGGCTATCCAACCTAATCCCACTTTCCAGCTCTAGGTCTGTAACTCTGTAGGTCACGGCACTTCAAGTGCACATACAAGCATTTTTTAAATATGGTGAGGATTTCAGATGGGCCGTGATCGTATTGAATGTCGGAGCAGGCTCGAGACGCAGAGTGGCCGACTCCTGCTCCTATTCCTTGTGTCCTCATACGGACAATGAGGGACGGGTGGAGACCATGTGGTGCATCCCGACCATCCCGTGCTCTTGCGATACCTTGTGCATTGCAACATAGACACTCTCCACCCCACCCGAAAACCTGCCGATCTCCTGCCAGAGGCACAAAAACCTCAATAGGCAGGAGTGCGAGGGCTGGGAGAGAGGCGAGGCTGGCAGAGGGAGGCGAGGGATGCCCAGGTGGAGACATGGAGGGATGTGTAGAGGAGGATATCAACATTAACGTTGGTGCCCAGGGAGACAGTCCAGGCCAGTGAGGCCGGGAGCCTTGGGCAAGGGGGAAGAGGACACAGACGACGGGATTTTGGGCAAGTTGGAGCTGATGGAGGATGAACATTTAGAAGCGAGCAAGGATTAAGTCTGGGGTGGGGATTGAGGAGTTTTGGTCCTGGGTAGGTGAGGTGGGCAGCTTTGCAAAAGACGTCACTGCCGCTAACAACAGGCTTCCTATTGGCGGGGTCGGACACATCAATCACCGCGGCCTTGCCCCTCTCCTAACCCGCGCGGCGGACCGTTATGCTATTATGCCGTCGCGCTCCCTCCCCCAACCGTTGAGAGAGCAGGGAGGGGGCGGGCATTCCATCCAGACTGATTGACATGGCGGGCAACCAATATCAAGACGAGAGAATTGTGACGTGGGATGCATTTCAATCATTTTCGCACCTCCGAGGTTAAGCTGACTAGCCTGTACTTACTCGGTCTATCCCTTTCTCCCTTTTTAAACAATGGTACAACGTTAGCAGTTCTCCGGTCCCCCGGCACCACACCTGTAGCCAGAGAGGATTGGAAAATTATGGTCAGAGCCTCTGTTATTTCCTCTCTTGCTTCTCAACCGCCTAGGATGCCTTTCGTCTGGGCCTGGCGATTCATCCACTTTCAACTATGCTTAAGCCCTTAATATACTTCCTCTTTCACTATGTTTATTTCATCTAATATTTCACACTCGTCCTCCCTGATTGCAATGTCCACATCACCCTTCTCTTTTGTGAAAACAGACGCAAAGTACAGGTTGGACCTCTCTGATCTGGGACTATCTGGTCCAGAAACATTTGTGGTTCAGTATTAGTTGGACCTGAGGGAGAGGAGGGTTTATAATAAAAGTTTTGCAGCCTGTGAGTTTGATATGCAATCTCAGTGAATTTTGCAGACTGAAGTTATCTGTGCCATCCCAGTGAGTGTTACAATGTGTTAACTGCACAATCTGAGTGTGCAAGGAGCTAGCCAGGAGGCTGAGCCATGGGTCTGTAACTTTAAACGATGTTTCAGAAAGCGGGCCCGGTTGCTGCTGTGGTGTGTCTGTGGTGATTGGCTGGAGCGGCTGTTAGTCAGTGACTGTGTTCGGCGATTAGCTGGTGCGGCTGTCAGTCAGTAAGTGTGCGTGCGGGTGTAGAGGGAGCCACCCACAGGCTGCCAGCATGCACACAAACATAGGAGCCCGGGTGCTGTCGATATGTACTGTAAGCGTGACCTCCCATGGTTTGGAAAATTCTCTGTTCCGGCATCGGTCAGGTCCTGAGGATGCCGAACCAGAGAGGTCCAACCTGCATTCATTAAGAACCATACCCACATCTTCCACCTCCACACACAGATTACCTTCACAGGGATACATTTTACACTTTTGTGCATATCGGCCAAAAATGGGCGTTATTTCCGGCATGGGTGGTAAAAATGAGTTGTCAGATCGCCGGCTTGTCGCCCACTCTCAAAGCGCCTAGTCTCCATTCTTGAAATTGGGCGTTACCGCGAGCGATATGAATTGGACGGTAGCGTTAAATCTCGCTGACCTTCTGCCATAAAGTGTGGCCACCCTTAGCAATGGAATGGCAATGCTTGATTTCCACGATTCAGGAGGTCGAGGGTCATCATGACATGCGCAGAAGAGGAGACAGAGAGAAAGGAAGCTGAGAGGGACTGAAGGCGTGTGTGGGTGTGGTGTGGCTGCTTTGAGAGGAAGGATAGAGAGTTTAGAGCTTTACAGCAAATAGGAAAACAAAAATTAGCTGTTACCAGCCACATATTTGCCTGAATTTGGCCTATAATGGAGGGAGAGGAGGAGGCGACACAGCACGATGTGGAGACTGACGCTGGAGAGAGCAGTGAGGTGGGAGAGGAGCACATTGGAGGGCGCATAAGAGCGAGGAAGTTCTTGGACGAGGCAAATGCCTCCCTCTTGCAAAGGTCAAGTTACACTGGGGTGATTTGACACAGGGAGGGCATCGGAAGCCCACCCCAAAGGTTTACCAGAAGATATGGACCGAGATAGCAGAGGTGGTCTCGTCAGCAACCAACGAGGTGCGTGAGGGCAACCAATGCCGCAAATGATGGAACGACCTTGTGGGATCCGCAAGAGTAAGTATTATATTTATTTACATCTACTTATATATTTATATAATTTGATTTGTAACAGTCATGAGTGACTATCAGCAGATGTGAGGACTTTCAATTTTATCAGGAATGTTTTACTCAAAGCCTGCGGTTACGGTTCACGTCTTTAGGTAAAGAATGATAATTATCACAATAATCATGATTACATCCATCAGTTATGTGTTGTATCAGTCTCTGTGACAGTACCTAGCAATGATATTACGCAATGATCTCATGCCATGTCGTCCTGTCACCTTTTACAGAAGAAGCTCTCAACGATGAGGTCCATGCAGAGGCGAATGGGTGGGGGCCACCAGTCCCCAGCAATATCACTGAGATGGAGGAGCGGGTGCTTGCATTCGTGGGATAGCACACCCAGATAGCCACGGAAGTATCTGCAGACCCTAAAGTGATGCCACGTGAATAAAGTTTACACCATTGCGTGATGTAAAGTCAATAGATGCCACATCCACTCATATCCGAACAATCATATATGATAGAAGATTTCTAAAATTGTCCTAGAAATAATGCTAGCCGAATGAAAATCATTGCTGTGCAAATGTGTTGATGGTCATGAATGTTATGTCTTGATGATGTTGATAGCGGTGGTGCTTTTGTCGTGCATATGCTGTGTGTAGTGCTAGACTCACCTTGTGACCCTAGAACCCCCTTCTCCTCTAATAACCTAATTTGTGTTTTGCAGCTCAGCCAGCAGCATGGCCCCAGGCAAGACCACAGAGGCCAGAAGTTGGGGCGTGGGGCTCGACTCTCTGGACGATCCTACATCTGATGCTGAGGAGTTCCGATTCTTGCACATCAATCCACTGAGTCTGTTCTTTACGAAGGAGAGCATGGACTTCGAGCAACCTGCATCGATACACTCCAAAAGCCATTCCACACCAAGGCCATCTAGTGGTTCTCGGTCATTCCCGCATCGACTCTGGAAGTACCGGTCCCAGGCACTTCGCCACAGGGCACCCCATTTGTCCCCAGGACAGCGCCGACCCTGCGGAGGCCTCGTGGACGTGGCAGGTTTGGACCATGAGTGCCACATGAGAGCGGAGAGATGCTACAATTGTCCAGGAGGGCTGTCGACATTGGTGACCAGCTCATCGAAGCATTGGAGAGCATATCCCGACAGCTGGCCACCATGACTGAGTATGTTCTGTGGATGGCGCAGGCCTCCCAGTGGTCCCAGAGTGCGGCACTCCACCCCTAGGTTCTGCACCACCACTGCAAACGACAGATGAGAGCAAGGACCAAGCTCCTGCTTCTGCATCAGAGAATGTTGCCCCCTCAGTACCCCCGCTCCCGTACCCGTCCAACCAGCGCCTCTGCCTTCATCTCCCCCCAATGAGGCACCGCCTAAGGAGTTCCTCCGCCAGGCGGTGTGGAGCGAGGAGGGGAAGGGATATAGGTGGGGAGAAGAAGGGGAGGGGGGAGGGAAAGTGAGGTGCATGTCTGCAGGTGATGGCTGTGTTATATCTCCATCTGGGTGTATGCAATTTGTTGTAATGTATGGAGGGAGGGGACCACTCTCCTGCTTTGCATTTTTATTCTGTGTTGCTGGACATGTTGAACATTTGATTGATGTCAATGGTGGAAAAGTGGGGTGTGGCCGAGGATTGGGTGTTTTTGCCTGAATTACTTATGATTTCAGAACAATGTTGGTATAAATTTTTTTTTATTGAACATAACCTTGTTGCATATTGTCTCAGATAGCTGGACCGTTACACACTGGTGATTCCTTAACATGAAATTGTTAAATAAAACTTAACTTCAATCAACATAAACTTTAACTGGCACCAAGGTGATGCCCACCATTGATGTCTCAGCTGCACACACACAGCAGTGTGTTATCATTGTCACTCACAGCAATGTTCTTTCAGGCAAATCGTTCAGATATCAGCTCCTCACTTAAGAGTCTTGCTATTGTAGCCACCACTGGCCCTTTCCTGCAGTCTGGAGGGGGTCGTGGGCATGGTTGCATAGCCAGCCTGATTGTCTGGCCCTAGATCAGCATCCAGCCCCTCATCGTCCTCTTCCTCTCTCTCCTGAGGTGGAGCATCAGTCCCTTCTGGCAATTCTTGGCCCCTCCTGATAGCCAGGTTGTGCAGCATGGAGCACACGACCACAAATTTACCTACTTGCTCAGGGTTGTATTGTAGCTCCCCTCCTGAGTAGTCCAGTCATCTGAAGTGCTGCTTAAGCACAGTGATTGTTTTGTGGACCACATTGCATGTGACTCTGTGGCTCTGGTTGGATCGCTTCTCGGCCTCGGTATGGGTGTAATGCAGGGGGGTCATCAGCCAGGTGGCTAGGCCATATCGGTTATCACCAAGCATCCAGCATTGTCCTTGTGGCTGACTTTAAAGATGTCAGAGACAGCGCTCTCACACAGGATGTGAGCCTCATCAAAGCTGCCCGGACATTTGACATTCACTGCCATTATGATCTGGTTGTGGTCGACAACTAGTTGGACCTTCAGGGAGTGAAATCCTTTTTTGTTATGAAAAAGCTCCGGGTCCTGAAAAGGTGGCCTCATGGCGATATAAGTGCACTGTAGTACTCCCTGCATCCTGGGGAACTTAACAATGCAGTGGAATGCTCCAGCCCTGTCAGTCTGAGCCTCCTAGGTCATGGGGAAGCTGATAAAGTTCATCCTTCATGCCTACAGGGCCTCCATGACCTGTCTAATGCAGCGATGTGTGGCATGGTGAGACAAAGGGCAAATCTCGACCGTGGAGGCCCGAAAGGAACCGGACGCATAGAAAGACAGTGCCGCGGTGATCTTGACCTCGACCGACACTGATGTCCTGATGGCAGGCTGCATATGTGGCCTGATGAGCTCACATATTTCATTGATCACCACTTTGTGGAAGCACAGGTGTGCTCGGACACGTCGAGGTAAGATCTCTTTTCCCTGTACGTGCGGGGTGTGTATGGTCTCACCCTCCTCCTCATTCTTGCACGTCTTAAATTGGGAACATAATAATGTGCATCACACATTGAGCCATCTGCACTCAGCAGCATCTGCGTATTAATCGATGCAGGCTGAGAAATAGCTGGCCCCATTCCAATGAAAGTATAATAGCGATTGATCAGAAGCAATAATTTCCTCACTGAAATACACCTAGAGTTAAACCCCAATAGTACAGAGTCTGAAAAGATGTCTGTTGAGATGGTCACTTTACCTGAGCAGAACTCCAGAGTTAATCCAAACTCCCCCAAAGTTGAAGCAGCCATTTGAATGAAGCGACCTGCGATTTAAAAAATGGCAGCCACACCGCTGACTTTAGTTCAGAACAGTTCCACTTTTTCCGGTAACGGTTTTTTAAGCGAACGATATTGTGGGCGATATGTGTGCGAGGTGGTGAAAGTTACGGTAGGTGATCTCCTGGGCGATCGATTCGCCAAATGTGCTCTTTACGATTAAAAAAAATGGACGGGCAGGATTATTGAATCTCGGCATTAATTCCGTGCGAAAAGTAACGCTGGGCAATATTATGAGCGTTGATTTCGCCCATTCTGATGATTCCGCCTAAAAAAAGTGGGTGGGCAGTATTATTGTTTCCCGGCATTACGCACATGGGGAAAGTAACGCTCGGCGATAAGTTTCTGAAAAATGCCAGTCAGTTTCCATTTTGTGGCTAAATGGGCGATAAAGAAGCACTAGCAGGATATTTGGAAAAGCAAAATTCGGTCAGGCAGAGTCAGTATGGATTTATGAAGAGGAATTCATGTTTGACAAATTTGCTGGAGTTCTTTGAGTAACGAACAGGGTGGATAAAGGGGAACCAGTGGATGTGGTGTATTTGGTCTTCCAGAAGGTTTTGACAAGGTGCCACATAAAAGGTTATTGCACAAGATAAAAGGGTTGGGGGTAAGATATTAGCATGGATAGAGGATTGGCTAACTAACAGAGAACAGAGAGTCGGGATAAATGGCTCATTCTCTGCTTGGCAACCAGTAACTAGTGGGGTTCTACAGGGATCAGTGCTGGGAGCACAACTATTTACAATCTATATTAACGACTTGGAAGAAGGGACTGAGTGTAACATAGCCAAGTTTGCTGACGATACAAAGATGGGAGGAAAAGCAATGTGTGAGGAGGACACAAAAAATCTGCAAAAGGACATAGACAGGCAAAGTGAGTGGGCAAAAATTTGGCAGATGGAGTATAATGTTGGAAAGTGTGAGGTCATGCACTTTGGCAGAAAACAAATCAAAGATCAAGTTATTATTTAAATGGAGAAAGATTGCAAAGTGTCACAGTACAGCGGGACCTGGAGGTACTTGTGCATGAAACACAAAAGGATAGTATGCAGGTACAGCAAGTGATCAAGAAGGCCAATGGTATCTTAGCCTTATTGCAAAGGGGATGGAGTATAAAAGCAGGGAAGTCTTGCTACAGCTGGTGAGGCCAGACCTGGAATACTGCGTGCAGTTTTGGTTTCCATATTTACGAAAGGATATATTCGCTTTGGAGGAAGTGCAGAGAAGGTTCACTAGGATGATTCTGGGGATGAGGGGGTTGACTTATGAGGAAAGGCTGAGTAGGTTCGGCCTCTACTAATTGGAATTCAGAAGAATGGGAGGTGATCTTATCGAAACATATAAGATTATGAGGGGCCTTGACAAGGTGGATGCAGAGAGGATGTTTCCACTGATGGGGGAGACTAGAACTAGAGGGCACGATTTTAGAATAAGGGGTTGCCCGTTTAAAACAAAGATGAGAAATTTCTTCTCTCAGAGAGTTGTAAATCTGTGAAATTCGCTGCCTCGGAGTGCTGTGGAAGCTGGGACATTGAATAAATTTAAGACAGAAATAGACAGTTTCTTAAACGATAAGGGGATAAGGGGTTATGGGGAGTGAGCGGGGAAGTGGAGCTGAGTCCATGATCAGATCAGCCATGATCTTATTGAATGGCGGAGCAGGCTCGAGGGGCCGTATGGCCTACTCTTGTTCCTATTTCTCATGTTCTTATGTTCTTATATGGCCGTTATACTTCATTTCAGCGGTAAAATGGACATTAAGTGGACGTTAAGCATGCAAAAAACGTGGAAAATCTAGCTCATCGTCTCTAATAGGCCCTACTCTTTCTTTAGTTGTCCTCTTGCTCTTAATGTATTTATAAAACATCTTTTGGGATTTCATTGATTTTACTTGTCAATATTTTTTCATACCCTCGCTTTGCTTTCCTAATTTCCTTTTTAATTTCACATTTGCACTTTCTATACTCCTCTAGGATTTCTGCAGTATTGAGCCCTCGGTATCTGTCATAAGCCTCCCTTTTTTTTTATCCTACCCTGTGTGCCCCTTGATATCCAGGGGCTTAGTGTTTTTAGTATCACCCTTTTTCTTTAAGGGAACATACTTGCTCTGAACCCTCACAATCTCCTCCATGAATGTCTCCCACTGCTCTGACACTGATTTACCTTCAAATAGCTGTTTCCAATCCACTTTGGCTAAATCACATCTCAGCTTAGTAAAATTGGCTTTTCCTTGTCTATCTTTTTCTTTTCCATAACTACATTAAATTTAACTGAATTACGATCACTAGCACCAAAATGCTCTCCCACTGATACCCCTTCCACCAGCCCAGCTTCATTCCCTAAAACTAAGTCCAGAATCATCACCTCCCTTGTTGGACTTGCTATTACTGACTAAAAAAGTTCTCCTGGAAGTATTTTTGGAATTCTGTACCCTCTATACCCTTCACACTAATTCTATCCCATTTAATATTAGGGTAGTTGAAATCCCCTACTATTATTGCGCTATAGTTTTTGCACTTCTCAAAAATGTGCCTACATATTTGCTCTTCTATCTCCCTCTGACTGTTTGGGGGTCTATAGTACACTCCCAGCAACGTGATTGCCCATTTTTTGTTCTTCAATTTAACCCATATGGCCTCATTTGATGATCCTTCCAACATATCATCCCTTCTCACAGCTGTAATTGTTTCTTTCATCAATAATGCGACCCCCACCCCTCGTTTTTTACCCCCTTCTCTATCCCATCTGAAAACTCAGTAATCAGGAATGTTTGTCTGCCATTCCTGCCCTTCTTTCAGCCATGTCTCAGTAATAGCTGTAATATCATACTTCCACATGTGTATCTGTGCCCTCAGCTCATCTTCCTTATTCCCCAGTCTCATTGCATTGAAGTATATACCACTTAGCACTGCCAAACTCCCTTGTTGTCTATTTTCTAGCCTTTGTTTCCTCTGCCTTCCAAACTTGCTTACTAATTTTCTGCCTTCCATTTCCCATCTTTGCTTCTCTCCCTTCTGAATCGAACTCCATCAACATATTCTTCTATTCCTTTCTCCCTCATTTGCTTTTCTAACTTCCCTGTTCAATGCATCTATAGTATTTGTCTCAACCACTCCAAGGGGTAGCGAGTTCCACATTCTTACCACTCTCCGGGTAAATAAGTTTCTCGTGAACTCCCTATTGGGTTTATTAGTGACTATCTTATATTTATGGCCCTTCGTTCTGATCTCTCGCAGAAGTGGAAGCATTTTCTCTATGTTTACCACATCAAATCCTTCCATAATCTTAGAGACCTCTATCAGGTCAGCCCTCAATTTTCTAGAACCTTTCCTGACCGGTATCACCTCTTACTTCTGGTATAATTCTAGTAAATCTTTTTTGCACCTTATCCAGTGCCTCGATTTTCTTTTTATAATATGGAGACCAGAACTATTCACAGTACTAACCAAGTGGTCTAACCAAGATTCTGTACAAGTTTACTTGTGAGTTTATATTGTGTATCCATTAATGATGCTATACCTATCCTGATTTTTAATTTTGTTATTTATGAAGGGAATATTAATCTCCAAAATGGGAGGGTTTGGATCTGGTAGGATGTAAAAATGTTCAAATCCTCAAACCCAAATCCAACCCATCTTGAACCCGTCCGCTTCCAGTTTTAACAGAGGTGGGACAGTGGGGCGGGTAATCATCATGCTCCCAGGACACAGGTTGCTCATTTAAATATTTTAATGAGGCAGATTTTCTCTCTCTTCCAGGTTTAACCCTGGGTGGCCAGGTAACCCGGGCCTCGGGAAACCCAGCAGCTAAAGGGAGGTGAGAACCGGTGGAAGTGCTAAGTGCCTGACCAGCACTGCTTCTGAGCCAGGAGGAGCAGGAGTGCTTCCTCCTAGCTCGCCAAACTAACCATCTTCTCTCCCAGCAATTGGAACGGCACCTCGTGATCATAAGCCCCAGATCACTGACATCCCCCAGCAGCAGAACTCCCCCCCACTCCCCACACCCCCCGTGATTGGATCCCGCCTGCACGATCGGACCCATCCAACAGCGATCGGACCCCCCTCCCCGCGATCGGACATTCCCCTCGCAATTGTACCCCCCGTGATCAGACCGCCCTCCCCACGATTGGACCCCACCCCCATGATCGGACTCCCCCCTCGCGATCGTCCCTCTCCCTGCTATTGGACCGCCCTTCCCACGATCCGACCCTCACTCGTGATCGGACACCCCCCGCGATCAGAACCCCCCTGCGATCAGACCCCACACCTCCCCGTGATCAGAACCCGCCTCACGATCGGACACCCACTGCGATCAGAACCCCCTTCCTGCGATCTGACCCTCCCTCCCCTGCGATCAGAACCCCCCTTCCCGCGATCGGATCCCCATCTGCGATCGGGTCCCACCCCCCCCCCCCCCCCGTGACCGGACCCACCCCTCGCGATCGGACCTCCCCTCGATCAGACCCCCCTTCCCATGACTGGAAACCCCCCCGCGATCGGGTCTCCCTTCCCATGATTGGGCCCCCCCCATGATTGGACCCCACCTATCGCGATTGGAACCCTCCTTCGCAATCGGACCTCCGCCGCAATTGGACCCCCCTCCCCGTGATTGGAACCCCCCCATCATTGAACCCCTCCCCCCCATGATCAGAACCTCCCGCGTGCGATCAGACCACCCCCCCCGCGATCGGAACCACCCCCCCCCCCCGCATTCGGACCCCCCCGTGCGCGATCAGACCCCTCCCCTCGATCAGACCCTCCTTCCCACAATTGGAAACCCCCCCCTGCGATCGGGTCCCCCTTCCCATGATCGGGCCCCCCCATGATCGGACCCCACCTCCCGCGATTGGACCCCCCCCATCATCAAAACCCCCCCATGATCGAAACCCCCCACGCTTGATCGGATCCCACACCCCCTGCGATCGGACTACCTCCCCACGATCGCGCACTCCCTATAATCGGACCCCCACTTCGCGATCGGACCATACCCCCACCCCATGATCGGACACCCCTCCCTGATCGGACCACACCCCGCGATCGGACGCCCCCGATCACTGACTCCCCCCTCAGGAAAGATAGAGAAGGAAAAAAAAATGTCGCGGTGGAGCAGCCACCATTTCGATAAAATTCAAAAAAGCCAAGGCCAAACCCTCCATTCAAACGTACCTGATTGATGTGTGTGTCCCTTTAATAGCTGCCTGATATCACCCCTGTCAGTGTCTGTCGGCCTGCTTGCAGGCCAGGCACCCAGCACCGAATTGAATGCTAGAGTCGAAGTTTGCATAGGTGACATTCAGTCAGCATTGCACGCCGACTGACGTCACCACGCCTCCATTTTTTTTTTACAGCGCCCACCGTTTACCGGCAGCACAAATGGGCCTACAAATATTGTGGCCATTGCGGGGACTGGCTCGGCAGCCGCCATTTTTTGGAGTATCACTGGCGCTAACAGGGGTCAGTATGCATATGAATTTCTCGCCCTTAGGGGGTCTCCATTTCAAACATAACATTCAACTCAATCATATTATGGTCGCTATTAGATAAATGTTCACACTGTAAGGCTGTTACCTAAATCTGGCTTCATTATTAAATCTAATATGGCCTGCCCCTTTGTTGGCTCTTGGACATAATGTTGCAGAAAACTGTCCTGAACACACTCAAGCAATATTTCTGACATGAGATCTCTGCTTATCCCAATCTATATGGAAGTTATAATCCCCCATTAAAATCACTCTGCGTTTACTACATGCTTGTCCAAATCTCTGCATTTATACATTCTGCCACTTCACAGTTGCTATCAGGGAACCTATCCACAACTCCCACTAGTCTTCAATCCTTTTCGATTTCATTACTCTACCCATGTCTCCACTGCCTGCTTACCTCTTGTTATATCCTCTCCTATAATTGAAGTAATTTCATCCTTAATCACTAAGGCTACTCACCCCTCCTTCACCAGTTTCCCTAACCTTTCTGAAGATCTTATAACCTGATATATTAATTTCCCAAACTTCGATGAGGGATGTAAGGATGGAAATTGTGGAGGATCTGGCCATAATCTTACAATTCTCTTTGGATATGGAGGACTGCAAATGACACAGCCCTGTTCAAAAAAGAAGGGAGGAATAAACCCAACAATTACAGGCCAGTCAGATAAAGTTGGTGGTGGGAAAACTTTTAGAGACATTAATCTGGGACAAAATTAATTGCCACTTGGAAAAATAGGTTAATAAATGAAAGCCAGCACGGATTTGTTAAAAGCAAATTGTGTTCGAATAACTTAATTAAGTTCTTTGATGATATAACGGAGAGAATGGATGAGAGGAGTGTGGTTGAAATTGTGTATATGGAGTTTCAAAATAAGTTTGCTAAAGTACCACATAAAAGATTTGTTAGCAAAATTAAAGACCATGGGATTAAAGTGGCAGTGCGGATAGAAAATTGGTTAATGGACAGAAAGCAAAGAGTAGTGGTGAACAGTTGCTTTTCAGATTGGAGGGACGTGTGCAGTGGTGTCCCCCAGTGGTCCGTATTAGGTATTAGGGCTACTGCTCTTTTTGATGTATATTATTGATCTGGACTGGATTGGACTATACAAGGCATAATTTCAAAGGTTGCAGATGGCATGAAACGCAATGATCTCTGACAAGGGATCCTTGACTTTATAAATAGAGGCATGGAGTACAAAACAAAGGAGGTTATGCTCAACTTATACAAAACACTGGTTAGGCCCAAGCTGGAGTATTGTGGTCAATGCTGGCACCACACTTTAGGAAGAATGACAAGGTCTTAGAGAGGGTGAAGAGGATATTTACTAGAAAGGTAGCAGGGATTAAATACTTCAGTTACAAGAAAACACAAGAGAAATTGGGATTGTTCTCCTTAGAGCAGAAAAGGTTAAGGGAAGATTTGATAGAGGTGTTCAAAATCTTGAATGGTTTTCGGTGTCAGAAGGGTCAGTGACCAGAGGACACAGGTTCAAGATAATTGGCAAAAGAACCAGAGGTGACATGAGGAAAAAAAATGATGCAGCAAGTTGTTATGATCTGGACTGCACTGCCTGAAAGGGTGGTGGAAGCAGATTCAATATTAACTTTCAAAAGGAATTGGATAAATACTTGAAAAGCAAAAAATGTCTGGGATAAGGGAAAAGAGTAAGTGGGTGGGACTAATTGGATAGCTCTTTCACAGGCACAATGGGTCAAATGGCTTCCTTCTGTTCTATATTATTCTGTGATTCTATGAATTCTCACTCACACTTGTTATCCTGTGACTGCTGCTGAAAAATGCATGTGCACGATTAATGGAAGGCAGGATGGGTCTTGGTGGTGATGCTTTGCAGTGGAATAGTTTGTTAGCATTCACTACCTAGGCTCACAAATGAACAATGGTGAAAGTACTCTGGCACCTGCTGAATTATGTTTCAGTGATCGGTCAGCACCTTTAGGAGAGTGGAATGAGGAGAATATCAGCAAGTAAAAAAGGAAAATTGAAGCTTCTCAGCCTGGGTGGAACTAATAACAGGAAGTACATCCAAGTATCAACAGTTCAGAGAATCACATCAGATGAAGAGAAGTAGAAACACATACAAAAAGTGTTATTATATGCATGAAGAAAATGTGAGCAATAATAACAACTTGCATTTATATAGTGCCTTTAACATAGTAAAATGTCCCAAGGTGTTTCACAAGTATGATTGACCAACAAAATTTGAAACCAAGCCACATAAGGAGATATTCAGACAGGTGACCAAAAGTTTGGTCAAAGACATAGGTTTTAAGGAGTGTCTTAACGGAGCAGAGAGCAGTAGAGAGGCAGAGAGGTTTAGGCAGGGAATTCCAGAGCTTGGGGCCTAAGCAGCTGAAGGCTCGGCCACCAATGGTGGGGCGATGAAACTCGAGGATATGCACGAGGCCAGAATTGGGGGATTGTAGAGACCTTGGAGGGTTGTAGGGCTTTTATAACCTATTGTTGATTTACATCTTAGACTTTTTAACAACTCCTCGAAACTTTTTAAATAAATTGGGAATCTTTATCAAACTTTAACTTTTAAAATAACTTTGGAAGTGACCTTCCTATGCCCCTCAACCAAGCCTCGGGCCATCTACCATCAATGGCACTATTCGGTGCTGAGCTTGCGGCCAACACTTTGCCATAGACAATTAGACTTATAGAGCTGTGCCTGGTCTCCAGTTGTCTTGGATTCCCTTGCCATTGGACCAAGACCTTGCTCAGCTAAGCCCATGTGGTTGCTGGTGTGCAACGGCCACCCCACGTTAAAAGATGTCACGCACAGACATCTTCCACTTCATCAGTATGAAGTTCGGAACCTGGTATGTCAGGACCCTCATGGACAATCCATACAGCAACAGGCCGAAACGCTGCACCGCCATAGTTGCCCGGGAACTCAGACGCTTTGATGTTGATATCGCCGCCCTAAGCGAGACCCGGTGGGCAGGGGAAGGCCAGTTGAAGGAACATGGTGGAGGTTACAACTTCTTCTGGAAAGGGAAACCAGAGGCAGAACGCCGCCTTCATGGAGTCGGCTTTGCCATCAAGAATGAGCTGGTCGACTGCCTCAAAGACTCCCCCTGTGGGTTAACGAATGCCTCATGACTCTTCGTATTACCCTATCCCAGAACCAATGCACCACAGTCATCAGTGCGTACGCCCCTACACTCATGCAACGGATGAGGCTAAAGAGGGTTTTTATTCCAACCTCGAGACATCCTTGTCCCGCATCCCCACGGGCGACAAATTGATCCTCCCGGGTGACTTTAATGACAGGGTCAGCAAAGACACAGCCCTCTGGGGTGGTGTGATTGGCAGAGAGGGGGTAGGGAAAGCTAACTCCAGTGGTACCCTACTCCTGACAAAATACCTAGAACATGAACTCCTCATCACCAACACCCTGTTCTGCCAGAAGGACAATTACAAGGCATCGTGGCAACACCCTCGCTTCAAATACTGGCACCTGCTTGACTATGTCATCGTCCGAGCCAGTGATCATAAGGATGGGCGCATCACCCATGCCATGACAAGAGCTGATGACTGCTGGATGGACCACCGCCTAATCCGATCCATCATCAACATTAACGTTGCCCAAAAGCAGAGGGGACAGCAGAAGCAGTTCTGCAAAAATGTTAACGCTGGGGCATTTAGAGACCCAGCTAAGAGAGCCCTATACAGCCAGTGCCTCACAGCCAATCTGGCGTGCCTTGATGACCCTGAGATAGTGAACGCCCATAGCGCTTGGTCTGCCCTCCAGGCCTCTACAACCAGTGCCTGTGAAGAGACACTTGATCACTCAATCAGAAAACATCAGGACTGGTTTGATGAAAATGATCAGGAGATCGAAAAACTAATAGATCGCAACTGCAAAGCATTTCTGAGCCTCAAGCAACAACCCAACTCGGGAGCTGCAAAACAACATTACAGGCGGCTCAAGGCTCAGGTCCAACAAAAAACATGTGCCTAAAGAACAGGTGGTGGATGGAGAAAGCACAGAAGATACAACAACTGGCCGACAGCCATGATATGTGAGGATTCTTCACTGCAGTCAAGGCCACCTATGGTCCAAACTCCCACCCCACTCCTGGCCAAGAATGGGGAAACACTTATCAAGGACACCGGGCTACGGGTGCGGATGAAATCCCTGCTGAGGCGCTAAAGTATGGCGGAGAGGCTCTGTTGGCGCGGATACATCTCTCTCATCTGAAGGGAGGAGAGCATGCCGGGAGATCTGAGAGATGCAGTGATTGTGACCATTTTTTAAAAAGGGGACAAGTCCGACTGCGGCAACTACAGGGGAATCTCCCTGCTACCAGCCACTGGGAAAGTTGTCGCTAGAATTCTCCTCAATCGTCTTCTCCCTGTGGCCGAAGAGCTCCTGCCGGAATCACAGTGTGGATTTTGTCCCCTATGGGGCACAACAAACATGATCTTTGCAGCGCGACAGCTGCAGGAAAAATGCAGGGAGCAGCGTCAGCCCTTATACATGGCCTTCTTCGATCTTACAAAGGCCTTTGACACTGTCAACCGTGCGGGTCTATGGAGCATCCTCCTCCATTTCGGATGCCCCCAAAAGTTTGTCAACATCCTTCGCTTGCTTTACGATGACATGCAGGCCGTGATCCTTACCAACGGATCTATTACAGATTCAATCCACGTCCGGACCGGGGTCAAACAGGGCTGCGTCATCGCTGCAACACTCTTCTCAATCTTCCTCGCCGCTATGCTCCACCTCACAATCAACAAGCTCCCCACTGGAGTGGAACTAAACTACAGAACCAGTGGGAAGCTGTTTAACCTTTGCCGCCTCCAGGCCAGGTCCAAGATTACCCCAACCTCTGTCGTTGAGCTGCAGTATGCGGACGACACCTGCGTCTGCGCACATTCAGAGACTGAATTCCAGGATATAGTCAATGTATTCACTGAGGCATATGAAAGCATGGGTCTTACGCTTAACATCCGTAAGACAAAGTTCCTCCACCAGCCGCCGCCGCTCAGCACTGCCCTCCAATCATCAAGATTCACGGCGCGGCCCTGGACAACGTGGACCATTTCCCATATCTCGGGAGCCTCTTATCAACAAAGGCAGACATTGATGCGGAGATTCAACATCGCCTCCAGTGCGCCATTGCAACCTTCGGCCGTCTGAGGAAAAGAGTGTTTGAAGACCAGGCCCTCAAATCTACCACCAAGCTCATGGTCTACAGGGTTGTAGTAATACCCGCCCTCCTGTATGAATCTGAGGCATGGACAATGTATAGAAGACACCTCAAGTCGCTGGAGATATATTACCAACGATGTCTCCGCAAGATCCTGCAAATCCCCTGGGAGGACAGGCGCACCAATATCAGTGTCCTCGACCAGGCTAACATCCCCAGTATTGAAGCACTAACCACACTCGATCAGCTTCGCTTGGCAGGCCAGATAGTTCGCATGCCAGATACGAGACTCCCTAAGCAAATGCTTTATGCGGAGCTCCTTCATGATAAACGAGCCAAAGGAGGACAGCAGAAACGTTACAAGGACACCCTCAAAGCCTCCCTGGTAAAGTGCGACATCACCAGGAGACCCTGGCCGAAGACCGCCCGAGGTGGAGCAAGTACATCGGGGAGGGAGTCGAGCTCTTCGAGTCCCAACGCAAAGAGCATGAAGAGGCCAAGCGCAGACAGTGGAAGGAGCGTGCGGCAAACCAGCCCCACCCACCCCTTCCCTCGACGAATGTCTGTCCCACCTGTAACAGGGTCTGTGGCTCTCGAATCGGACTGTTCAGCCATCAAAGAACTCACTTTGTGAGTGGAAGCACGTCTTCCTCGATTCCGAGAGACTGCCTATGATATGTAGGGCTGGAGGAGATTACAAAGCTAGGGAGGGGAGAGGCCATAGAGGGATTTGAAAACAAGGATGAAACAAGTAAAGCATGAACATAAATTGCAGAGTGAACAAAAAAACTATCATAATTTTTCTGAACATTAAGTTTTCAAAAGAAGGGAGAGTGCCCCCCTGTGAAGAATCATCTGTCAGATTGTATATGGTTCTTAGTCAGCAGCTGAGGACACTTCACCATCTGTCTTCAGTGAGATTTGGACTGATGGAAGAAGACCAGTGCCTTCTGATGCAATCCACCGTGTGGCAACTGGATTGGATCGGACAATGTGAGAATTACCTGCACCATCTCAAAAGCTGCTGACAGCTCAGGAGCCATCATATGCAGACACCTGGTGTGGCAGCAGTCAGTTTTCATGCCAGAAATGTGTGATGTGTAGCGGATGTATTATGGACATATATTAGTTCAAGTCTTTCTCACTGCACGCACCATCTGGTACTAGGCAATGTTCCACGTAACAATTTAGTGGAAGAACATCTAAACAGCTTAACAACAGATAGTATCGGGATGTTAGATTGAATGACTAGATTACCTGGCTGACACCATAGAGGTTCAGCAGATGATGCTTTTTTGCTCTGTACAGCCTGACTGAAAACTACAGAATCCCACAATTTATATTTTTCAAGAAATGCTTGCTGTCCTTATTAAAATAGAGATGCAAAAACAAAGTGTTTTTTGAGGTGGAGCTCAGTGCTGCATTGCAGAGTGCAAGGATGGAGCTCTCATTCTCCGTCAGCTTTCTCGAGAGGATACTTCCACAGGAAGGGAAGAAAACTCAGAAGTCGTGTCAATTATTACTGCTCTCTGACACCTCCCTGGTGCCACTTTAGGGTAAGGGCAGAGTATAACACTCCCTCTCACGTGCACTCACACTCTCACATATACTCTCACACACTCTTACAGACATACACACTCACATACGCATTCTCACACATATACATACGCATGGTCACACTCACACTTCCACAGACATTCACAAAGACACTTTCACTTGCACACATACAGATAATTTAAAAGTTACATTTGTATGTGAGAAACAGTTTCATTTCGAACTAACTGCAATTAACAAATGTTTGTAGTCCCAGAGATTTTAGGCAGTGCCTCTTCCAATGCTAACTAACCTCTGACAAACCAGAAGTTCATTGTATGCTTCAGTACTGAAATGAAAAAAATTTAGCACCAGTAATAAATCATCATTGGTCTCTCGTACTATACTATACTATATGGTTTCTGGGGTAATGTATAAGGGGTATTCTAAACTTATCACTGCAGAATGCTAGAAAAAGATACCTATTCCTAAAAGACCAGTATAAAGTCCAGCACAACATTGGCCCAGAAACCCCGGTTTCAACTTCCCGCGGGTGTTCGACTAGATTCTGGAAAAAAGAAGCGCACCTGCCTGAAGCTGCTGCGCTGATCCGGAGGCCTCTTCTGACTGCATGTCGCAGCGCATGCATGTCGGGACGTGCGCAGGCCTGGAGTTGGAGTCACACGGCTCTGGGCAGCCAATCAGGTATCGTATCATGGTACTAGGTGTTTCGTAAGTCGAAAACTCCTATTACTATGAATGAGAAACACCCCCAAACACCCAAACACTACATAAAACATTAAAAAAACACCTCACATAAATATACTATAGAAATTAAAGTTGATAGAAATGTTTTTGAAAAAGAAATTGCCGATTTTAAAAAAAATTATGGTTTAAAATAAAATTACCTGAGTGGGCAGGGTTTTTACATAAATATGTATTTTTTAGTTTTATTTTAAATGCATTTCATATGTTTTTAAACTCTTACGCTGGTAAAAATAGGCTATATGCCTGCTTTCACCAGGCACAAGAATTTTAAGGACCTTCGCAGGGCAAGAGATGGGCAAATAGCCCAATCTCTGCCGTGGGAATGTACTCGCTCCCGAGATGCAGGAGATCTGTCAAGCCAGAAACTTGACAGATCGGAAAAGCTGGTTTTCAATGCATGCGCATTGCACGCTGAAAACAGTCTTTTCCAATGCCTTCCCGGGTCCGTAGAAACTCCGTAAGGACCTGGGGAGGCCGTGATTTCTGGGCCGTTATATCATGTTCAGAGATAGAAAGAATGTATGTCACACACAACGGAGAGATGGGATTAATCCCTTCACAGTTGAGTGGTGGTCAGCGTCACGAGTGAAGACATTTATCAATCGCTACTTGGGTGACACATCCGAGCTCCACTGTTTGTTCTTTTTACTGAGCCGGCTCTACTCATCGCAGCTCAATTGAAGAGAAGGGGCCTTAGAACATTTTAATATTTAAGGGACAACGGGGGGCCTGAAAAATGGCCCAACCCAAGATTGGGTTGGTCGTCATTCAGGCCTTCTAGGAGTGCATGATATTGGTCCCCGAAATTGTCCCTTGGTGCACCCATTTTACACTCATAACGAGGTTCAATTTCTACTCCCTGAAGTGTGGTGATGTAGAAAATAGCTCCACTATTCTCAGATGCCATAAAACAGCAGTTAAATTATCTGTTTTATCAATGTGTATAATTCTTCAATTTTGCTTAATTTAATTGCATTGTGGAATAGGAATTTACAAGGTTTAAATATTACCTGAAATCTGTATAGAGATTTTATCATGATCATTAATCCAGGAACCTTTAATAGTTAATAGCTTTTGGTTATATTTTTCTCAGTTTATTTATGGAGAATCATTGCATCTACTGCATGGTAACTCCTCTCCTGAGCATCATTGTGCACCATAAAGCACAGTGCTTCATTTTGGAGATAAGGCACCACCAGACATAGCGAGATGTTTAACTATTCTTTGCTTTATTTGTATCTTTGTAGAGGCATGTGCCTGTTGCTGAGACAGAAAGTTGTGGGTTCAAGTCCCGCTGTCTTTCGGATGAGACGTTAAACCTCTCAGGGGGATGTAAAAGATCCAACACTATATAAAGAACGCAGGGTAGTTCTCCCTGGTGTCTTGGGCTAATATTTATTCCAAAACCAAAGCCACCAAAAACAGTCGATCTGGTCATTATCATCTTGCTGTTGGTGGGTTCTTGTGTGCAAATTGGCCACCGTGTTTTCTACATTTTAACAGTGACTGCACTTCAAAAGTACTTAATTTGCTGTAAAGCGCTTTGGGACGTCCTGATATCGTGAAAGGGGTTATATAAATGTAAGTCTCCTTTCATTGTATTTTACTTCGTATCATCATCATCATAGGCAGTCCCTTGGAATCGAGGAAGACTTGCCTCCACTCCTGAAGTGAGTTCGTTGGTGACTGAACAGTCCAATACGAGAGCCACAGACCCTGTCACAGGTGGGACAGACATTCATCGAAGGAAGGGGTGGGTGGGACTGGTTTTCCCCACGCTCCTTCCGCTGCCTGCGCTTGACCTCTTCATGCTCTTGGCGTTCAGATTCGAAGAGCTCAACACCCTCCCAGAGGCACTTTCTCCACTTAGGGCGTTTTTTGGCCAGGGACTCCCAGGTGTCAGTGGTGATGTCACACTTTATCAGAGAGGCTTTGAGGGTGTCCTTGTAATGTTTCCACTGCCACCTTTGGCTCATTTGCCGTGAAGGAGCTCCACATCGAGCATTTGCTTAGGGAGTCTTGTGTCTGGCATGAGAACTATGAGGCCTGCCTAGCGAAGCTGATCGAGTGTGGTCAGTGCTTCAATGCTGGGGATGTTAGCCTGGACGAGGACACTGATGTTGGTGTGCCTGTCCTCCCAGGGGAATTGCAGGATCTTGCGGAGACATCGTTGGTGATACATCTCCAGTGATTTGAGGTGTCTTCTGTACATTGTCCATGCCTCTGATTCATACAGGAGGGCGGGTATTACTACAGCCCTGTAGACCATGAGACCATGGTGGTAGATTTGAGAGCCTGTCTTCGAACACACTTTTCCTCAGGCGGCCGAAGGCTGCACTGGTGCACTGGAGGCAGTGTTGAATCTACTCATCAATGTCTGTTTTTGTTGATATGAGGTTCCCGAGGTATGGGAAATGGTCCACGTTGTCGAGGGCTGCGCCGTGAATCTTGATGACTGGGGAGCAATGCTGTGCCACGAGGATAGACTGGTGGAGGACCTTTGACTTACGGATGTTAAGTGTAAGGCCCATGCTTTCATACGCCTCGGTGAATACATCGAGTATATCCTGGAGTTCAGCCTCAGAATGTGTGCAGGCGCAGGCATTGTCCGCGTACTGCAGCTCAACGACAGAGGTTGGGGTGATCTTGGACCTGACCTGGAGGTGGCGTAGGTTAAACAGCTTCCCACTGGTTCTGTTGTTTAGTTCCACTCAAGCGGGGAGCTTGTTGACTGTGAGGTGGAGCATTGCAGCAAGGAAGATTGAGAAGAGGATTGGAGCGGTGATGCAGTCCTGTTTGACCCCGGTCCGGACTTGGATTGGGTATGTAATGAATCCATTGGTAAGGATCACAGCCTTCATGTCGTCGTGGAGCAGGCGAAGGATGTTGACAAACTTTTGGGGGCATCCGAAACGGAGGAGGACGCTCCATAGACCCTCATGGTTGACAGTATCAAAGGCCTTTGTAAGATCGAAAAAGGCCATGTATAAGGGCGGGCGCTGCTCCCTGCATTTTTCCTGCAGCTGTCGCATTGCAAAGATCATGTCCGTTGTGCCCCATAGGGGACAAAATCCGCACAGTGATTCCAGGTGGAGCTCCTTGGCCACAGGGAGAAGACGGTTGAGAAGAACTCTAGCGACAACTTTTACAGTGGCTGATAGCAGAGAGATTCCCCTGTAGTTGCCGCAGTCGGACTTGTCCCCTTTTTTAATGATGGTCACGATCACTGCATCTCTGGCATCTCCCGGGATGCTCTCCTCCCTCCAGATGAGAGATGAGGTCATGTATCTGCGCCAACAGCACCTCTCTGCCATACTTTAGCACCTCAGGGATTCCATTCGCACCCGTAACCTTGTTATTCTTGAGCTGTTTTATGGATTTGCCTACTTCGTGCAACATTGGGGTTTCACTGAGGTGGTGGCGGGTGGCATGCTGCAGGATGGAGTTGAGAACACTCGAGTCAAAGGCAGAGTCTTGAGTGAGGAGATCTTCAAAATGCTCCTTCCAGTGGGCCCTGACAGGCTCGGTGTCCTTGATGAGTGTTTCCCCATTCTTGGCCAGGAATGGGGTAGGCCTTGGGAGTTTGGACCATAGGTGGCCTTGACTGCAGTGAAGAATCCTCGCATATCGTGGCTGTCGGCCAGCTGCTGTATCTCCTGTGCTTTCTCCATCCACCAACTGTTCTTTAGGTCCCGGGTTTTTTGTTGGATCTCAGCCTTGAGCCATCTGTAACGTTGCTTTGCAGCTCCCAAGTTGGGTTGTTGCTCGAGGCTCAGAAATGCTCTGCGCTTGCGATCTATTAGTTCTTGGATCTCCTGATCATTTTCATCAAACCAGTCCTGGTGCTTTCTGGTTGAGTGACCTAGTGTCTCTTCTCAGGTACTGGTTATAGAGGCCTGGAGGGCAGACCAAGCACTGTGGGCATTCATCATCTCAGGGTCATCAAGGCATGCCAGATTAGCTGTGAGGCGCTGGCTGTATGGGGCTCTCTTAGATGGGTCTCTAAGTGCCGCAGCATTAACTTTTTTGCGGCACTGCTTCTGCTGTCCCCTCTGCTTTGGGGCTATGTTAATGATGGACTGGATTAGGTGGTTGTCTGTCCAGCAGTCGTCAGCTCCTATCATGGTGCGGGTGATGCGCACATCCTTGCGATTCCTGGCTCGGACAATTACATAGTCGAGCAGGTGCCAGTGTTTGGAACGAGGATGTTGCCACGATGCCTTGTCGTTGTTCCTCTGGCGGAACAGGGTGTTGGTGATGAGGAGTTCATGTTCTAGACATTTTGTCAGGAGTAGGGTACCACTGGAGTTGGCTTTCCCTACCTCCTCTTTCCCAATCACGCCTCCCCAGAGGGCTGTGTCTTTGCTGACCGCGGCATTAAAGACACCTAGGAGAATCAATTTGTCGCCCGTGGGGACGCAGGACAGGGTTGTCTCGAGGTTGGAATAAAAACCCTCTTTAGCCTCATCCGTTGCATCGAGTGTTGGGACGTACGCACTGATGACTGTGGCACATTGGTTCCAGGATAGGATAAGGCGAAGAGTCATGAGGTGTTCGTTAACCCCGCAGGGGGAGTCTTTGAGGCGGTCAACCAGCTCATTTTGACGGCAAAGCCGACTCCATGAAGGCGCCGTTCTTCCTCTGGTTTTCCTTTCCAGAAAAAGGTGTAACCTCCACCATGTTCCTTGAGCTGGCCTTCCCCTGCCTGCCGGGTCTCGCTGAGGGCAGCGATGTCGACGTCAAAACGTCTAAGTTCCCGGGCAACTATGGCGGTGTGGCATTCTTGCATGTTGCTGTTGGAGTTGTCCATGAGGTCCTGATGTTCCATGTCCCGAAATTCATATTAACGAAGTGGAAGATGCCTGTGTGTAAGTTCTTTTAACATGTGGTGGCCACTGCGCACCGGCAACCACACGGACTTAGCTGAGCAAGGTCTTGGTCCAGTGGCAAGGGGGTCCAAGATGACTGGAGACCAGGCACTGCTGTATAAGGCTAATTGCCTACAGCGAGGTGTTCGCCGCAAGCTAGGCGCCAAGTAGCGCCGTTGATAGTAGATGGCCCGAGGCTTAGTTGGGGGCAGGCATTAGGAATGTCAGGGGTTCCAAAGGATGTTTTAAAAAGTTTCTTCCAAGGTTTCCAAAGTTATTTAAGTTTTCAGACATAGCTCAAGTGAGTTTCCCTCATCACTCAGGATCCATTTATCAGTTGTGGAAGTGACATTAAATAATGAGGGGACTGTTGACCAGAGTAGAATAATGTATCCTGGCCTCTATTGATAGATTTTTGTGACCTGGAAGTGAGGGTCACGCACTTCAGCAGCAAGGGCCGCCTGAGTCTTGTCGAAAACTCGGCTCGCAATATACGACTCAGACACCTACAGCTTCCCTTCTCCATTCTTTATTTCATTCCTCGACTAAATTTATTGTCTTTCAACCCAAAATTTATTTATTTTTTCTTTATCTTTTGCTCAACAGACTTATCCTTTGTGCATTTCCTAGCTCCGTAACTTTTCATCCGAATAAATCTACACCTGCGTTTCTAACTTAAAATGTAATTCAATAAGGTTCATACTTTCTTAAAACTTCCCAAGTACATGACAACACTACGAAGGGTTAAAAAAAAACTTTCGCTCTGTTTGAAAAAGTGGGTGGAGCTAAAACAGCAGACAGCTCCACCACCTTCCCAAGCAGGCTTTCAGACACATGAAAAATTTATTCCACAGTCAAAACAAAAATCACACGAGCACTTTCATTCAAAGACAGACATTCACAAAAGTCTCTCTTCATTCAACAAAGCTTATTGTTTGGCCAGCTCTATTTTTGAATCCATACTTCACTTAAGATAGTCACTATCAGGGTTTTTTAAAAAAATTCTTACATATTGATTTACTTCCTCTGTTAATTTTACGTGGGCTCGAAGAATCGGAACCCAGGCCTTTTCTATTATTTTCTTTCTTTTTTTTTTAACCTCTTCTACCAGGGTCTCATAAGACACTCCTCTGGACATGTTATTCTCTCTAAATTAAATGAACCATCAGGTGGAAATGGCCTGTTTTCACTCTTAGTCCACTTTACCCATTTTAAATATTTTTTAGATTGTCACTTGAAGACCAACCACAATTCTGGAGCATAAAATAGGCTGGTGTGCCCTTTGGTGGTGTTTTACTTGCTCTGGCACCCATTCTGGATGATTAAAGTTTTTCACAGTTTCTGATCTCACAATCCTTTCGGCCAACCAAGTTCTCTACGCCCACTTCTCCTGGCCGTCACGTGGCCTGAAAAGGCTTTTAATTCGGGCTCAGTCTGGGTGTGTGAGAGATGTTGACACGAACCAACCGTAGTTGATCAATCAGTTACTGTTTCTTTTCTCAATCAATCCTTGTTTTCCCGAATCACAATTTTCCCGAGTGACTCTTCCCATTTCTCTAATTGCAATGTCGCACAAAGGTATTGAACACAACAGTATAACAAGGACAACTAGGACAAACAACATTCATGCGAGTATACAAATCATAACCTTAAACTCTATCTAAACAAATAATCAATTCTCAGTCTGCGTTGTACGCCACTGCAGACGAGTCCTTAACTTATACTAATAAAACTTATGGTCCCATCACACAAGGACTCTGATCCTCACAAGAATCACCTTAACTCTTATCACATAAGAACCGTCGATCGATAGCGCTCTTTTTACCTTTTCCTCATGAAAATCACCCCGGGCTGTTTCAAGATATTTTCAGGATCAGATCCCTTCTGCCTACAAGCTGAGAAGGAAATGATTACAAAATAACTTTAGCTCTTAAATGTCGAGTCTCGCAGATCGCAGTATCTCCCCTGTGGACAACAGATTACATATGCGATTCAATAGTGAAGAAACCTCTTGTGAGCAAAAGGTTCACCTTATTCTGGCCAGTGAAGTCCTTCACTGAAGAGGCACCATGCCAGCATCCGTTTACTCACAGGGTGGAGAGTAAGCGATCTCGGTGGAACCTCCAAGAAGTAACTGCCGAAATCTCAACTTGCAATATACGACTCAGACACCTTCAGCTCCGACAGATGTTCCTTTAATTTTACTTGCAGCAAGGGAAATGTCTCACTCAGTCAACGGCTAAGTGAAGACCTCCAAAATGGTACAGTTTCACGAGATATTTATACAGTAAAAACACAAGTTATGGCATCTTCCTGTGTATTGGCTCTGTCTTGCAGTCAGTGAATACAGATAAAGAGTTGATTACCACACCCTTGTCCTGACCTGGTTTCCAAATGTCTCCTTTGTCAGGGTTATTAGTTGGCCAGTCAGCCATTACTCGATGAGAGTGTGATAATATGCTATTACCGGCATTGCATTGTGTCAGGATTGTCCAGTTTCCTGGTCAGTTATAAAATGGATGAGTTCTGTATAAGAGATAATGGCTTTGAGTATCTCAAGGGTGGGGGGTGGCGGGGGGGGGAAGAGTGGAACTGGTGCTGTATGGACAATACAGGAGAGCACCATGGGTGGTACTTGTCTCAGCAGGACAGTCTCCATGCTGTTTGCTGGCTATTGATCAGCTATCAGCTGTTTCAAGCCAGGTTTAGCTGTTTATGCAAACCGACTGTCTGTTGCAGAAATTTCTAGAAGGGCCAGGACTCCCTTTTGTTTTATATCAAAAAGGGTACAAAATACAGTGTGATACAGCTTAAATAAAAATACATTTCCATAGTCCCCAGCCCTGTCCAGCTGGAATGTACAGGCAGCATTTTCTTGGTGCATTCTTAGCACACCATCTGTGCCCAGAATTTTTCCAGTTCCCCTGATCCTTGGTGAGTGTGTGCCACCAAAACAATGGAGCAGAGAATCTTCCCTAAAGTTACCAGCAGGTTGAAAATCATCTCCAAAATTATCAGTAACTGTAACATCCTATTTGTAAGAACATTTCTGTCTGTTCCTGTTGATCTTTAGGTAGAGTATTTTTGGTTTTAATTTCCATTGACAGTAGGTTTGGAGGAGAATTCTCACACAGTCATGAACCTGAGGGATTTCAGTAGGTCATATCATTTTACCTGCCCCTGTTACCTCTACTCCCTGGCACCATCAGGCTAAGCAGTAAGTTGCACAATTAAAATGCACTTTTGAGCAAGACTATATGGCTTAATTTGCAATCCCTATGGGCACATACGAGGTACGCATGCACTCATGGGGCCCGCAAGTTCCGGCTTTAGACATGCACTGCATCTGCGCCAAAACCCGGAACTTGCAATCTGTCAAGAATCCTCAGCTGGACAAAATCCCAGTTCCAAGGACCTAGATTCAGTGCTGAAAAAGTTTATTGAACTCACACGGGTTGTCAATGTGAGTGAAGGCTTCAGCAAATGCCATATTCCACCATCTGCACCACAAGCCTCACACACTGCTCAATGCACCACACCACCAGCACTCACCCACCAACAATCTTTAGCTATCACCACTCATACCTCACAATCATGGCTTCATTTCACCCTCACAACCTTACCACTGCTGTAACACTTACACCCACATCTTGCACCTATCATGGTAGGCACCTCACCCAAACACATTGCACTACACTCATTCTCACACTTCCCTTTTTCTTGGAGGCAAATGTGGCACATAACAGGAGGGATCAACAGCAGACGGGGGGTGCAGCCAAGCCACAATACAGAACCTCACTAACCTAAAGGAATCGGTGCTTGACATTATTGAAGGGGGCAACCTGACACGTTAATGCTGTTGTTGATGATGACAGTATGCTCATACCTAATCTTTCTTCTCACATCCCATTTACCTCTTATCCCACAATCTCATCTCACTTACAAGCTGCTGATGGTGTATGCAGGGATATCTTGCTTTCCATCCTCCCTCACCACAACCCGACCTTTGTGGCATTCTGCTTTCAGATACCCAAGAACTGCCAGCAGGCCAGCCTGTCCCTCATGTTGACCAAAGTGAAGGAGGAGACGAACAAGAAGAAGAGACACCTGCATTTGACACTTGCAGATACCAGCTCAAAAAATGGCACTGCGTGGACTTTAGAAAAAAGACTTGGATTTATATAGCGCCTTTCATGACCACCAGACGTCTCAAAGCATTTTATAGCCGATGAAGTACTTTTGGAGTGTAGTCATTGTTGTAATGTAGGAAATGCAGCAGCCAATTTGCACATAAGCAAGCTCCCACAAACAGCAATGTGATAAAGACCAGATAATCTTTTTTTTTGTTATGTTGATTGAGGGATAAATATTGGCCAGGACACCGGGTATATCTCCCCTGCTCTTCTTCGAAATAGTGCCATGGGATCTTTTACGTCTACCTGAGTGAGAGCAGACAAAGCCTTGGTTTAATGTCTCATCCAAAAGACAGCACCTCCAACAATGTAGTGCTTCCTCAGCATCGCATTAGAGTGTCAGCCTAGATTTTTGTACCTTCTGACTCAGAGGCGAGAGTGCTACCCTAGTCTAGAGGTGGGATCTGCACATTCTGAGGCACCAGATAAAGACAGACGATTTCCTTCCCTAAAGGACATTAACTAACTAGTTGGGTTTTTATGACAATCTGACAACTTTATGGTCACTTTTACTGATATTTTACTTTTTATTTTCTGATTTTTTTGAACTGAAGTCAAATGCTCAAACTGCCATGGTGGGATTTAAACTCACACTTCTGGGTTATTAGTCCAGGTCTCTGGATTACTAGTCCATTAAATAACCAAACCCTAGCATAATGACTTTGCTACCTTGGCTTCTGCACTACTCCGTCATTTGCCCATGCAAACCATTTTGTGCATTTAAATTGGATTCACTTTCACCTTTCTTTTATGCATGTTACTTCCTGATACACAGGGTGACAAATCGTCAATCCTATTTTAAGTCTTTCTAAAGATGACAGAAACCACCGCCTCCCCCACAGTCCCCACGCAGCCATATCACTTTTGTTTGGAGCAGCAGTCCTTTAGGAGCTGTGTGCCCCTATTTCCTCGGAGCTGTAAATTGAACCCTCCCTGTACCATGCTCAGTGAGCATATTAACATGATTAAAATTGGCTGACACTGACGAACCAGGTGAGGTCAGAGGGTCAGTCTAGCAGCACAGAGTGTGTGGCCCATTCTCCCCTTAGAACTAACTCATACCATGATTATTACTATGGAATGGTTCCTTTCAGACATAACGAAATGGTAATTATTTTTTTTAATTTCTCTTTTCTTTCCAATATCTAATATTAGTAGCTAGCCCATTGATGAAGACAACATCTGCAGTGAGACCTATGTTATTTGAGATGTTATCACTCCCTGTGAAGAGGTAGGTTTTACGCTTTTATTTCCTCATACTTTATTTTCACCAATTTTCTTCCCTCTTGCAGGTATTGACTCCTTGCTAGAGTCCATAAGCACCAGTCACCATCCAGTACCTTGTCCAAAGTGGCTATTATTCATGTGCGAACCTTCCAATTCAGTGTTGGCAGGGTAATTGACCACAGGGGGGCATCACAGCCAAGCTCAATCCAGTCCTTACTCAGCAACTATAGAAAAGCACTCCTAGCAGGCATCACTGAGTGATCAAGCATAGGCTCCATGGCCACTCACCACCCATGTGCGCACTGACCTACAGTGGCTCCCGGTCTGGCCAATCTGTGTTTTCAGATCCCTCCTTAGCCTCGCCCCTTCCCTGTCTTCTTGTGCATCCCCAATATTAGTCACTCCGCTATTGGCGGCCATGCATAGGCACGATGCTATGGAATTCCCTCACTAAATCTTTTCCCCTCTCTACCTCTCTCTCTTCCTTCAAGAGATTCCTTAATAACTACCTCTTTCACTAAGCTTTTGGTCATCTGTACGCATGGCCCGGATTTTACTACAGGTAATGACGGTGAACTCTCAGCATTCACTGTCATTACCCCTCTGAAACTCATCGTAACTTCAGGATCTAGCGCATGGGCATCTAAACGTGGAAATACTGAAGTTGCGGTCAATCATTCACTGCTTCGACATAAGCTCCGATGTGGACCGCCCCCACTCACTCCCACACCCTGTTCCCATCCACACACATCCCACACACTGCCACCACCCCCCCCCCCCCCCCCCCCATAGACAACAATCAGTGACTGACAGAAATTGGAGCTTTTATGTGCTAATATCGCTGTTAAACACCCCATTAAATGTTAAGCACTGATTATCTACTCTTTTTAAAAATGTTACAGAGAGCAAAATAAAGATTGGGACATACAAATTGGGTTAAGGTAGAACAAACTTTAATTTTTTTTAAATTTTAATCTTTATCACAATGGAGACACTTGGCAAATATAAAAATTAGTTTTTCAGCATCAAAACGGTTGTTTAGCAGTCAATATGCTATTAACACCCCAGTTACACCTATTCCTCAGACACAGGGGCTCGGGGCTCGGCTAGAAAACAAGGGGGGGTGGAGGGGAGGAGAGAGAGTGAGTAAGGTGCCGATCGGAATGTTTCTGAAGACTGCAATGAGTGGGGGGGAGGGGAGAGAGAAGGGGAGAAGTCACAAGACTGCAATTAGGAGGGGAAGAGAGAAGTCATAAGACCTTGGGTGTGGTCCATCCATACAGATCTTGGGGAGAGACAGAACTGCAAACCAGTCCTACCCTGCTTTCCTGCCATTTTGAGCTTCTTTCAAAGGTTAAAGGTTAAAAATACTGACAATGCCATACCTTGTGCGAGCCTTCTGCATCATGTTGCTATGTAGGAGACAATTGATTCGATGTCATTGCATCAGGAACATCAGAGCCCGTAGGGTGCTGGGCAGGAGGCCTTATCCACCTCGGGTATTTCAAGACAGGCGTTCGTACCTCCACCTGAGTGATGCAGACTGTGTCAGAAGGCTGCGTTTCCACAAAAAAGTTGTAACGGAGATCTGTGAGTTGGTGAAAACAGACCTGCAACCTAGAAGCATCAGGAGGACTGCTTTGTCAGTTAAGTGAAGGTTACAGCTGCACTTTCATTCTATGCCTGCATTTATTTCAAGCTACAACTGGGGATGTGTGCACCATCTCTCAACATGCAACACATGTCTGCATTCGCCAAGTGACGGCTGTACTGTATACACAGAGAAATGACTTCATAAAGTTCCCCATGACAGGGCTATGGGCTTCTCCAGGATTGCTGGCTTCCCAAAGGTACAGGGCTGCATTGATTGTACCCACATCGTCTTGTGAGCACCTGTGGAGGATTCCGAGATGTACAGGAACAGAAAAGGCTTCCACTCCATTAATGTACAGCTCGTGTGTGACGACATGCATCACATCACGTCAGTTGATGCAAGTTACCCTGGGAGCACCCATAATGCGTTCATCTTACACAACTGCCATGTTTCAGCAGCAGCAGCCAGAAGGGCAGAGCTGGCTACTGGGAAACAAAGGGTACAGCCTTGCCACCTGGCTCATGATGCCCCTACGAGTAAGCCGGACGGAAGCTGACCATGAATGCAACATGTCGCACATTGCAACGTGCAGCATCATATAGAGGACCGTTGGCATCTTGAAACAATGTTTCCGATGCCTGGACCATTCCGGAGGCTACTTGCTGTACTCCCCTGAGATTGTCAGTCAGTTCACTATTGTGCGCTGCATGTTGTATAACTTAGTCAACATGAGGCAGCAGCACTTGGTAGTGGAAGACCCACCTGCGGTGAGAGTGGCTGATGATAATGATGAGGAAGATGCAGGTGTCGAGCAGGAGGTGGTGGTGGAGGTGGAGGATGATGACGAGGAGGATGAGGAAACCATGCAAGTGCCTGAGGCCGGAGCACGACGGCGGAGGAGGGCGGGCCATCGTGCACCTTTAACGATTGCTCGAGTCTTGCGCCAGCAGCTCAACCGTGAACACTTTACTGTTGCCTGAGGGCTCAGCGACAACTATTTCACATGGACATGTTTACTGTTTGGAGCTGTTCCGTAATGTTGTGTTGTGTTAATGGAACATGATTCAGTTTTAATGTAAAATATATCTCATTCAAATGTTTAACAAGCAGTTCTTTTGTACTTAACTTAACTTTAATAAAATTATTCTTGTATCAAACTACTTTAATATTGCTCTTTAAGATTACTGAAAACCTTTAAGATCACTGATAAACTTGTAAATTTACATAACTTACAAACCATTTTTAATTTGAGAACAGTTACAACAGTAACAATAATAATAACAACAGCAGCAGCAAAGAACGGCTGCACCCATCTCTCACCCCCTTATTCGAAGACCGCCCGCTGCGCTTGGTCTTGGACACGCCACCACTCCTGCCCGCAGGCGGTGGCACAGTGTTTCTGAGCTTGATACCAAGCTTATTCTTTCTAACATCTCGGGTATCGAGCACCTCTTGAGGGTGGAGGGCGTCGGCGGGAGGCGGCAAGTTGGAGGGCCCAGGCGGCAAGTTGGAGGACTCGGCTTTGGGCTCTTCAGAGCTGGTGTGGGGATTGGAGTGGGAGTAGCAGTTGATTCTGTCAATGGGCGTGGGGTCTGGGCGTGTTCCCTTATTGCAGCAGCTAACTCCAACATGCCGTCCCTCGTGCCCTGACAGTGTCTCAACGACCTGCAACATTTCCTCCCTCATGTTGAGCAAAACTGTCTGAGCTACCTGAAACATTCCCTCCCTCATGGTCAGTGACGTGGTTTGCACTACCTCTGATATTCGCTCACTCATGGCCACTATTCCCTCACTGATGGTCCCGGATATCGTTCCCATTTCTCGAATCATTGCTGTTACTTCTTCCGACAGTCCTGCTACCTCATCCCTCACCCCACTAATGGCATCCAGGAGTGATCAGGGTAAGATCAATGCTCTCCGCACTCAATGACATCATCTGAGCCACATCTCTTAGATCCTGCACTCAGGAGAGCGTGGTCGAGCTCTCCTTCCCCTCCTTCCCACGGGTGTGCAACCCACCAGTGGGACCCACAGCCTGGGCTGGTGGGGCCCTGGGTTTGCCTCGCTGCATCCCACCACCACTGGGACCTGCAGCCTCGGAAAGTGTGAAATCATGGAATGTCCCACCAGCACTCAAACCACTAGTCAGGGAAGGGGCTGTCACCTCAATGAGTGGCACCTCCTCCAAAGTCAGTACAACAGTGGGAGCTTCATCTAGCTCCATCCCCTCCCCCTCACCCCCATGTTCTTGGTCTGGAGGGTTGGATTGAAAGATGTTCTCCTCTTCAGGCTCTTCCACATCTGAAGCTTCTGCATCATTAGGATTAGTCTCAAGTGCTGCAAAATGTAACAGAATAGACAAATGGTTAGCAGCAGAGGAGGGGGAGGATGGGTGGCATGAGTAGGCTCACACATTGCAAGACAGGCAGCAGGTTGATTTGAAGGACCACGATGAATTTGCAGGACTTACCCTCTTCCTCGTGTGTGGGCCCAGCTTGTGCAGTGGTGATTACTTTTCTCCAGGCAGGACCCATCAAAGCAGCGACCCTGTCTTCCAAGGATGTCAGTGGGTGCAGATTTGCCGGGCCTCCTCCTGTTTGAGTTCTTTCCCTTTTATTATGTGCCACCTTCCTCTGCAAAGATGAAAACCAAACTTTTTAAATAGGGTGTCTTTCTGCTGGGTAGGATATGCAGATGGTCACATTTACAATTGCAATCCCATTGAATAAATGAAAATATTACTTACACTAACTACTTGACCAAGGTCCTGCCACTTATTTTTACACTGGCCTCCAGATCTCGTGGTGGTCACCATTGCACAGTAATCTTCTGAAATTTGGTTCCAGCGTTTCTTCATTTCTTTGGGTGGAACTTTTATGTGACCTCTGCTGGCATCCTGCCATCTGTTCTTAATCACAGTAACTAGTGCCTCTACTTCTTCCTGTAAGAAATTCTTGGTCCTTGCACTGCGTTGCAACTTGTACAGCTGCAGCTGCGATTTTTCCAATCCTCTCACACAGCACTCCTTCTCACATACACAACTGGCTCTTTAAAAATGGCTGATCGCCAACTCGGAGCTGTACTGTGCATGCGCATCCATTGCAACGTCAGAAACATAACTTTTTTCCCCGTGCATGCGCAGAAGGTGTGGCATTGTTTTTCAGCACAGATAGCAAGCTCCACCCACTGAGGCGACTGGACACGCTGCGCAGCGCAAAATTTGAATTATACATCGGGGAAACTTTGTCAAATTATTTCCAGCGCATTTCTGGCCTAGACACAAACGGGCATAACTCTGGCAATACGCCAGAAAACGGGCTTGGGAAAAATTGAGTCCATTATTGTGCCACTGTGCCAAAGCCGTTAGTTCCAGGCAGACACTGTCACTGCTTTTTGGTAACTTTCAAAACACTTTTCTCTGTAACTGAACTGCTTTCTACAGAGCTAAATACCATTGTATCATTTCATGCAGTAAGGAGCTTTATCTATTTTGTGTTGGCTATACTAATGCTTGTTTTGTTTGGTGTGCATTAACTCTTTGTTTTCATCACTTCAGTGGCCCACAGCACTTATTCTAGAGATTATGCTCAATCTATTTTTTTTCTATTTTTCATCACAGTGTCAGCATGAAGCACTACTTGATACATTTTCCACGACTCTGCTTCAATAATAGGATTTTAGCCTCTACCTTAGAGGAGCCCCCCCAACTGAATTGGAGGGAATTTATTCCTATTTCAAATTCTTGACAATTCTTGAAGCTCCCTGACTGAAATAGTGGGCGTAATTTTACTTTAATGGAAAGGAAAATGGAGCAGGGTGTATAAAAGGCTGCTGATCTGATATCACCCATATTACAGCATCACAGCACGTGAAAATCACCCCCAATCAGTTCTGAGAGATGATGTCCTCTGCAGTTAAATCATAAACCTGTTCTTCATAAAAGCAAGGAAATCTTCGCCACACTCCCACCACCACTATTAGTTTGGGTGGGATTGTGGGTTTGTGCTGTGGATTTGCATTCTTTATGAGCTGGATTGTGGCAAATTCAACACCTATGTTCTGGAGGATACAAAATATATTTTGGCCCAGAAATTGTGGTCGGATGCTTCCTGCGAGGGGACGCCTCCGACCAAAATGTTTTTAATGAAAGTACCTGGTGGTCCCGGAGGAATGTAGACTTGCGCTCCAAGGTCTCCATTCACAGCCCAGCATTTGGGCCCAAGTATTCCAGGAACTTATGTGCAGCCTGGGATCATGTGGGCATGACCAACCAATAAAATGGAGTATTCTCATTGATAATAATAGTGAGTTCTGTTTATACGAGCTGCAATTACTATTTATGAGAATACCTTCATAAACACAGAAACACAACACAATAAATAAAAAAACATCTCTCATTTAAAATGAATTGAAATTGAATTTAATTAAATGTTTTAGACAAAAAAAAAGTTTGGGTTTTTTTGTATATGTTTTAATAGGTGTAAAAATTAACTTATCTTAATGGACAGAGTTTTTAATATAAAAATTAGTGAACACATTTAATTTTTCGATCTTTTAAAACTCTTATACTGGTATAAACCAGGCTATGCGCCTACTTTTATCAGGCATAAAAGTTTGAAGGACATTCGCTGGACAGGAGTTGGGTAAATAGCCCAAAACTTTGCCCTGTCGGCCCTTTTCCCGGGGATGTGAGCGATCTGTCAAAAGATATTTTAACAGTTCGCAACAGCCAGTTCTCATCGCATGCGCATCGTGCGCGGAGAACCGCCACTTGTGAGGCCTCTTCGGGCAAGTGTGCACATCATACACATCTGGCAAGGCCGCAATTTACGGCTCATTAATTCCATCCATCTGGGCTACATTTGAACCAGTAACTCAGAGATGAAAAGGGATAGTGTTGTGACCACTGTTTCTATAAAATGCAGTCACCTTGAAGCTTAAATTACTTAAAATAAAGCCACATTTTTCCTTTTATTTTGAAATGTACATAGGTTGAATTTTCCTGTTTATTTGTGCAGATAATGGCACATTTTGCAGGTGACACCTTGCGCAAAGCCAGCAAATATCAGAGAATCATGGATGCACTATTGTGATTTTCTGTCCATTTATATGCTGCCTGCATGCGAGGCCTCGCAAATTTACCCTGTAAAATTAAGGCAATGACAAGTGGATTACTGTAAAATAATATATTCCACCATCACAGAGTCACAGGCGAGTAGGTTATGTACTCCACCATCACAAAGGGCTTCTGCAAAATAGGTAGAAGGAGCAAGACAGGGAACAAGAAAGAGAGGTTAATGAAGGGATAGTCAGTGGGAAGTAGAAGGGATTTGAGAGAGAGGACAGACAGTACAAGAAAAGCACAGGGGGATGTTAGGAAGAATGGATGAAGCAGAAAGCAGAGCAAACAAATTAGAGAGGAACTGACTGTAAAAGGCAAGAGAGGAAGGTGTAGGAAGAGGGATATAACAACGGGAGTGGGACAGACAATCCAAGGAGAAAGGGCATGGTGGGAAGAGGGGTATAACAAAGAGGAGTGCTTACACGGGAGAGGGGGCAAGGTGATGAGATATATTAGAGTGGGCAGGAGAGAGAAGAGGGCAGGAAGATGAAAATGAATAGACAAAGCAGGAAAGACAGAATGAGGAAAAAAGGCAGCTAGGGAGAGCAGCGACAGAGTGAGGAGGTTTGGCAGTAGTTAAAGCACACCTGCAAGGGATCTTGCATAATCATTAATAATCCAATGGAAATAAATCATGGGTGAGAAATTACCAGGCAATGCAGTATTATTTAAAGCATACACTTTTCATCTGATGCTATTCATACGCCCCTGCTGCTTCTGCCATCTTCAGTGGCTTGAGTGCAATTAGCTGTGTCTTTCCCAGCAAACACAATAAAAACCCCGTTTACACTTCCAAATTAAATCAGTATGAAGCCAATACTAGTGCAACATTGTGATTGGAAACCCTTTCATTCTTTCCATGTCACTTTCAAAGCTAAGAGCTCTGGTTTCATGCTCATATCAAACTGTTTTTCCTGAATTGTAAACCATAGCCTGTTAGAAAGCGCTTTGAACATTTCCCACACCGGGAGGTTTTAGAAGTTATGGATATTTGTATTCCTCAGTAACTGCTTTATGGCATGTTTGATCTATAATGGAATAGGAACTGCCTGGCTCACAGCTGGAGAGGTGTGAATGGAGAGAGGAATAGGAAGGGATGTGATTTGAGGAGATTATCCAAAGTATCGGTGGTGAGGCAAGCAGCATTGATGGGGTTAATCGCTCACAACTGATCCATCATCATCATAGGCAGTCCCTCGGAATTGAGGAAGACTTGCTTCTACTCTTAACAATGAGTTCTTAGGTGGCTGTACAGTCCAATATGAGAACCACAGTCCCTGTCACAGGTGGGACAGATAGTCGTTGAGGGTAAGGGAGGGTGGGACAGGTTTGCCGCACGCTCTTTCCGCTGCCTGCGCATGATTTCTGCATTCTCTCGTCGACGAGACTCGAGGTGCTCAGCATCCTCCCGGATGCACTTCCTCCACTTAGGGCAGTCTTTGGCCAGGGACTCCCAGGTGTCAGTGGGGATGTTGCACTTTATCAGGGAGGCTTTGAGGGTGTCCTTGTAACATTTCCGCTGCCCACCTTTAGCTCATTTGCCATGAAGGAGTTCCAACTAGAGCGCTTGCTTGGGAGTATGCGGACAATGTGGCCTGCTCAGTGGAGCTGATCAAGTGTGGTTAGTGTTTCAATGCTGGGGTGTTGGCCTGGTCAAGGACGCTAACATTGGTGCGTCTGTCCTCCCAGGGGATTTGTAGCTGATCCAAGGAGTAGTTTTCGGACTGAGCGCCGGGTAGGGAACCTCACCACCCAGACCACGGGCCAAGTTTCGGCCTGAGTTGCTCCTGTTTTTTTGGAGCAACTGGTTTAGAATGGAGTACCTTAGAAATTTAAATTCTCGGCATTTAGTTTGCTCCAGTTCTAGTCAGTTAGAACAGTTTCACTTTGGAACATAATTTTTTTTTCCAAAAGGGGGCATGTCCGGCCACTTACGCCTGTTTTCAAAGTTTAGGCAGTGAAAACTTACTTCAAACTAACTTAGAATGGAGTAAGTGAAGATTTTTGTACGTTCGAAAAAACCTTGTCTACACTTTGGACGTAAGTTAGAAATTAGGTGTAGGGAATGGGGGGGTGGTGGTTTAAAGGGAAGTTTACAAACATTAAACACTTAAGTTTTACAAATAATAAATGATAAATACATCAATAAATCAACCAATAAATCAATCAAAAAAAATTAATAAAAAATAATTTTTTTTTAAAAACATCAATAAATAAAACATTTTCTACTTACCGACTGCAGCACCGGGAGTCCTCCAACAGCGTGCTGGGACGGTCCCCCCAGTGTGTCTCTGTCAGTGTCTCTATCTGTCTGTCTGTGTGTGTGTCTCTCACTCTGTCTGTCAGTGTCTGTGTTTTTGACAGCGAGGGGAGGGGGAGAAGGAGGGAGGAGGAGAAGGGGGGAGAAGGGGGAGGGGGAGAAGGGGGGAGGGAGGGGGAGGGGAAGAAGGGGGGAGGGAGAGAATGGGGGAAGGGGAGAAGGAGGGGGAAGGGGAGAAGGGGGAGGAGGAGAAGGGGGGTGGGAGGAGGGGGAGGAGGGGGAGAAGGGGGAGGGGGAGGAGGAGGGGGGCAGGGGGAGAAGGGGGGTGGAGGGGAGGGGGAGAAGGAGGGGGAGGGGATAAGGGGGGAGGGGGAGAAGGGGGGTGGAGGAGAAGGGGGTGGGAGGGGGAGAAGGGGGGTGGGGGGGAGGAGGGGGAGAAGGGGGGAGGGGGAGAAGGGGGTGGGAGGGGTAGAAGGGGGGGTGGGGGGGAGGAGGGGGAGGGGGAGGGGAGGGGAGAAGGGGGAGGGGGGAGGAGGAGAAGGGGGAGGGGGAGGGGAGAAGGGGGGAGGGGGAGGGGAGAAGGGGGGTGGGGGGGAGGAGGGGGAGAAGGGGGGAGGGAAGGAGGGGGAGAAGGGGGGAAGGGGGAGGGGGAGAAGTGAGGTGGGGGGAGGGGGAGAAGGTGGGGGAGAAGGGGGAGGGGGGAGGGGGAGAAGGGTGGAGAAGGTGGGGGGGGAGGTGGGAGAGAAGGGGGAGAAGGGGGGTGGGGGAGAAGGGGGTGGGAGGGGGAGAAGGGGGTGGGGGGAGGAGAGGGAGAAGGGGGAGGGGGAGGGGAGGGGAGAAGGGGGGAGTGGGGGAAGGGGGAGGGGGAGGGGAGAAGGGGGGAGGGGGAGGGGGAGAAGGGGGGGTGGGGGGAGGAGGGGGGAAGGGGGGAGGGGAGTAGGGGGAGAAAGGGGGGAGGGGAGAAGGGAGGTGGGGGAGGGGGAGAAGATGGGGGAGAAGGGGGAGGGGAGGGGGAGAAGGGGGGAGAAGGTGGGGGGGAAGGTGGGAGAGAAGGGGGAAGGGGGAGAGGGGGAGAAGGTGGGTCGGGAGGGAGAAGGTGGAGGGGGCAGGTGGGGGGAAGGTGGGAGAGAAGGGGGAAGGGGGAGAGGGGGAGAAGGTGGGTGGGGGGGAGAAGGTGGGGGGGAAGGTGGGAGAGAAGGGGGAAGGGGAGAGGGGGAGAAGGTGGGTGGGGGGGAGAGGGGGAGGAAGGAGGAGGGAGGGAGGTAGAGGGGGGGTGGGTTGGGGGTGAGGGGGAGAAGGGGGTGGGGGACAGGGGGAGGAAGTATGAGGGAGGTAGAGGGGGTGGAGTGGGGGGGAGGGAGGTAGAGGGGGTGGGGTGGGGTGGAGGGAGATAGAGGGGGGGTGGGGTGGGGGGGAGGGGAGAGGGGGTGTGGGGGGGGAGAAGTGGGGGAGGGGGAGAAGGGGGTGGAGGGAGGGGGAAGAGGGGGAGGAAGGAGTAGGGAGGTAGAGGGGGGGTGGGGGAGGGGGAGAAGGGGGGTGGGGGTGAGAGGGGGAGGAAGAAGTAAGGAGGTAGCGGGGGGCAGGGGGTGGGGGGGCTGGGGTGGGGGTGGAGGAGGAGGTGGGGGTGGGGGTAGGAGGAGGTGGGAGGGGGTGGGGGGAAGAGGAGGAGGGAGGAAGAGAGGGGGAGAGGGGGAGAAGGGGGGGAGAAGGAGGAGAGGATGGAGGGAGGGAAGGAGAGGTGGGAGGGAGCGAAGGAGAGAGGAGGGAGGGAGGGAAGGAAAGAGGGGGGGGAATGGAGAAAAGGAGGCTGAACGGCTGGGCCCTAGACTTCGGGCTGGATTTACAGGTAGGTGGCGTCGGGTCTTGGGGGGGCGTCGCGGAGGTCCGGGGGGTGTGGGGTGGGGAGAGTCGCGGAGGTCTGGGGAGGTGGGGGGGGGGGGAGCGGAGGTCAGGTCGCCGGGATGGGGCGGGGGGAAGCAGAGGTCGAGTCGCGGAGGTCCGGGGGGGGGGAGAGAGCGGAGGTCCGGTCGGGTGGGAGGAGCCTTATTCACGCAGCCCCAGTGAGGCCATTCGGCCAGGGCTAGGGGCTGCGTGCTTCGGGCCCCTCCCACAGTTTTGGGCGCCTGGAGCTACTGCACATGCGCGCCCACTGTAGCACTGTTTTCAGCGCAGGGACCTGGCTCCGTCCCCTACAGCTCGTGCTGCGCCGTGCCTAGCACCAGAGGGCCTGCAGGGAGCCGGAGAATAGGTAAGTTTTTTTTAGGCACACTTTCTGGCGCGAAAAACGGGCGTCCAGGTCCGGGCTGCGCCGTTTTAGGCACGACCCGAAACTTGGGCCCCACGTGTTGGAAATCGAACACGCATTTACGAGTGCGATATCAAACTATTTGCCTGAAGAAGTATAAACTGCAGAGGGATAGCGATTAACAGGCCGTGACTGAACTTGGTCATGTATCTTCTGTGCAGTTGCAGCAATTCCTGTGTTTCACATTTCCAACATGCGCCATGTTGGCATTTATCTGTCTGTTCTCTGATGTCTATGTGACAATGCTAATAGCTAAGTTTGCTCTGCTGGAATATAGCTAATTGTTTAACATGTGCTTCAGTTGTTGCAAAAGTCGCCCTCTTTCCCAAGCTGCAAGGTGCCATCCAGCAAAACTGGACAACCCGGCAAGCGCATGGAGACTGGAGGACGCCAAACATTGTCTCCCATTGAAGAATCAGGATAAGATCCAACGGTCATTTTACAGGCAGAATGACAGAGGCCAAGACAGGACCGCTGATCCCCGCGGGCGTTTAGTAGACAACCGTACTTCACCACAAGCTGCAATAAATACAGGCTATACCAACGCCAAGCAACCACCAGTTACAACGGTGGGGTCCCAACCGACTGAGGACATTGCTGAGTGAAGACAAGAGATGTTCTGGATGCCCCTGACCTCCCTCAGAGGGTCTTAGCATCACAGAATCCAACAGTTTCCCAAAGGACCAGAGTCTCACACTACTGAAAGGCAACATTACAAATGGAGCATTATTGTCACAACAGGAAACAACTGAAGAACAGCGATAATCATATTTTAGAGTTGATACATTAAACGAATGAGCAAGGCCTTACTTATGACGTTCTTTTCTGTGTCAGAACAAACCATTCATTTATAAAAATCCAATGGAATACAACAGTTAGCTGCAGAACAGAAGCTGCGCGGGCAAATGCTTTCGGACATGCTCGGTTCAGTTTGGAGATTTTGAGAAAGGTGATGAATAAAACTCGTGTTCCCTGCCACCATGCCCCAGATTACAAATCAGGATCTGTCTAAAACAGGCGACATCTCTCTCAGTAGTACACCACAGTGAGCTGCCACACACTTTCTGCAACACCTCTGTGTCATAGCTAATAGTCTCAGTCACACTTCACCACAATACATGTTTCTAGGCAAATATTCACCACATTAGCCATTGCCGCCCCCTCCAAACACGACTGAGTCTCACAGGCCCCGACACCTGTAGACTAAGGACAAATAGGTTATAACAAACGTCAAACAAAACTAGGCAGTTCCGAGCTAAGTGTAAGTTCGAACGTTTCAGACGTTTCTTACAATTAGGATCATTTACACTTTCTGCTTCCTGCACTCGGCTCCTTTTTTCTTTCAAATATGAAGCAATCTAAAAAAGCTGTGTGGGAGGGATGCCAACGCTCCAGGATTGTCCCGGAATCTCCATTCATCCACCGGGCTGCGAACAACAGGGGGCTAGGGATGTAAAAAAATGGTGCTTTTTTTAGTGTTAAAAGTATAAAATATTAGAGATGGGGGGGCAGTGGAAGGCTGTTTGACTGGGTGGGGTGGTTGATGATGGGTGGTCATGTGATGAACATGTCCGACCAAAATTGCCAACCCCGTGTATGTTCAGTAACCTCTTTCCAGGAGTGTGCTGGAGTGCCATAGAAATGCTCCATCTTGCTAATAGGCCTGCCAATCAAACCAATCTTCAGCCTCACCTTTGAGTGACACCAGGTTTAAGTTCAAGAAGCTTCGAGCTCTAAAGGGATGAACATCTAAATTCTACTTTGCATGGTATAATGTTCCTCTTATAAAACAGCAGGCTTTTGATTCATTGTAACCATTCATTAATGATATTTTAAAAACATCACACAATGTCTAATATATTTTCTGTCCAGCAATGACTCGATTTTAAAATTCTCATCCTTGTGTTCAATTCCCAACATGGTTTCGCCCCCTCCCTATCTCTGTAACGGTCTCCTAACCCGATAAACTGCCAAGGTCTCTGCACTCTTCCATCTCTGGTCTCTTGTGCATTCACAATTTCCTTTACCCCACCATTGGCGGCCATGACTTCAGCCATCTAGGCCCTTAGCTCGGGAATTCCCTCCCCAGAACTTCTCGCCTCTCTCTCCTCCTGCTTAAAAACGACCTCTTTGACCAACCATTAGGTCACCTGTCTTAATGTCTCCTTTGGCTCAGTGTCAATTGTCTGATAACGCTCCTGTAAAGTGCCTTAGAACGTTTTTGCACATTAAAGATGCAAATTGTTGTGTCAGAAAGAAACAAAGACGGTTATTTGCAATGTACAGAAAAACTGTCCAGAAAAACAAAATACAATTGAAGATGTCATTTTCATGGACATTTTGAGGCAGATAATGAAGCAGCCCATGCCAGCTGAAAGCAGGGCATGGATAACATCCAGGTTGACAAGTGGCAGGTTACATTTGCACCACATAAATGCCAGGTAATGACCATCGCAAACAAGAGGAAGCCCAGCCTTCACCATCACCAAAACCTCCACTGTCAAAATCTTGGGAGGAGGATCACCATTGATCAGAAGTTAAATGAACATGCCATATAACAACAAGAGCAGTGCAGGAAATCGGTACTCTGCAGCGATTGACTCATGTTCTGACCCCTCATCGGAGCAGGAGTAGGCCATTCAGCCCCTCAAGCCTGTTTTGCTATTCTATTAGATGATAGCTGATTTCTTCCTCAACTCTTTATTTTCCCTTTCCCCACCAAACAAAAATGTATCGATCTCAGGCTTAAAAATTTAAATTGACCCCCAGCATTTTGGAGGAGCGCGTTCCAGATTTCCACTACCCTTTGTGTGAAAGAATGCTTCCTGATTTCACTCCTAAATGACCAAGCTCTAATTTTAAGATTATGCTCTGTTGTTATGGATTCCGCACCCCCCACAGGAAATGGTATCTATTCTATTGAATCTCTCTATCATTTTAAACACCTCAATTAGATCACCCCTCAACCTTCTAAACTCAAGTTTCAGCCACCTGTCCACCATTTACAAGACTCAAGTCAGGAGTGTGATGAAATACTCACCACTCACCTGGTGCAGCCACAGCAATATTGTAGAAGCTCAACACTCACCAGGACAAAGTCATTTGGCTATTAGTATCCCTGTAACCAGGCTCAGCTCCCCACACCCACTCCATGCCCGGTGCACTGGCTGCTGTACGCATAGTGTACAGGATGCACTGCAGCAACTCACTGGTCGAGAAATTTGCCTCAGGCAGTGGCGCAAAACGTGCAGGATTGGATCGGGCGCCTGTTATACGCAGCTCTGTGTATGACGGGCGTCCGATCCAATACCGCCCAATTTGCGCCA